>NC_052146.1:195039182-195354072 GCF_902713615.1 Scyliorhinus canicula | reverse complement strand
GGCGGCGGCCCCTCTTCTCTCCCCCCCCCCCCCCACGCGGGCCAGGAGCGGTGCAGCGGCGGCGGCCCCTCTTCTCTTCCCCCCCCCCCCCCACGCGGGCCAGGAGCGGTGCGGCGGCGGCGGCCCCTCTTCTCTCCCTCCCCCCCCCCCCCCCACGCGGGCCAGGAGTGGTGCGGCGGCGGCGGCCCCTCTTCTCTCCCCCCCCGCCCACGCGGGCCAGGAGCGGTGCGGCGGCCCCTCTTCTCTCTCCCCCCCCCCCCCCCAGCCAGCAGCGGGGACACCCCCCCCCCCAGCCAGCAGCGGGGCAACCCCCCCCCCCAGCCAGCAGCGGGGCACCCCCCCCCCCCCACAAGCAGAGGGGACACCCCCCCCCCACAAGCAGCGGGGACACCCCCCCCCCACAAGCAGCGGGGACACCCCCCCCCACAAGCAGCGGGGACACCCCCCCCCACAAGCAGCGGGGACACCCCCCCCCCCCAAAGCAGCGGGGACACCCCCCCCCCCCCAAGCCAGCAGCGGGGACACCCCCCCCCCCCAACCGGCAGCGACCACCGGCCCACTCGCCCCCCCCCCCAACTGCAGTGACCACCACGTGGCAAGGACAAAGAGACAAAGGGACTCTCTCTCTCTCTCTCCTGGTTGAGTGGGGAGAGAAGACAAAAGAAAAAAAGAGACTTGTATTTCTGTTCAACCCAAAAGAAAACTGGTAAAGAGAAAAGGGGTAGGGGAAATAAATTTAAAAAAAAAAAATATATATATATATATATATATTGTGGTGAGATAACCACTGTAGTTAGGTGAGTCATGTGTACTGCAGTAGGGGGATGTATGCCTGTACCTGTAATACAGGTTCCTCCGGTCAGCCCCTGCCGGCTAGCTCCGCCCACAGGGAGCTTATGTATAAATATGTACGAGAGCTGCTCAGTCCCTCAGTCTACAGTTGCGGATGGAGGGACAACATCGTACAGGAATAAAGCCTCTATTGTACCTGTCTCTCGGCTTTATGTATAATTGTTAGCGCCACAATTTATTCCTGTACGATGTTGTCCCTCCATCCGGCGGCGGCCCCTCTTCTCTCCCCCCCCCCCCCCACGCGGGCCAGGAGCGGTGCAGCGGCGGCGGCCCCTCTTCTCTTCCCCCCCCCCCCCCACGCGGGCCAGGAGCGGTGCGGCGGCGGCGGCCCCTCTTCTCTCCCTCCCCCCCCCCCCCACGCGGGCCAGGAGTGGTGCGGCGGCGGCGGCCCCTCTTCTCTCCCCCCCCGCCCACGCGGGCCAGGAGCGGTGCGGCGGCCCCTCTTCTCTCTCCCCCCCCCCCCCCCAGCCAGCACCGGGGACACCCCCCCCCAGCCAGCAGCGGGGCAACCCCCCCCCCCAGCCAGCAGCGGGGCACCCCCCCCCCCCCACAAGCAGCGGGGACACCCCCCCCCCACAAGCAGCGGGGACACCCCCCCCCCACAAGCAGCGGGGACACCCCCCCCCACAAGCAGCGGGGACACCCCCCCCCACAAGCAGCGGGGACACCCCCCCCCCCCCAAAGCAGCGGGGACACCCCCCCCCCCCAAGCCAGCAGCGGGGACACCCCCCCCCCCCGACCGGCAGCGACCACCGGCCCACTCGCCCCCCCCCCCAACTGCAGTGACCACCACGTGGCAAGGACAAAGAGACAAAGGGACTCTCTCTCTCTCTCTCCTGGTTGAGTGGGGAGAGAAGACAAAAGAAAAAAAGAGACTTGTATTTCTGTTCAACCCAAAAGAAAACTGGTAAAGAGAAAAGGGGTAGGGGAAATAAATTTAAAAAAAAAATATATATATATATATATATATATATATAGATATATAATAATAAATAAAATAAAAATAGGGTGCGGAAAAGGGGGAAAAGAAGAACAAGGAGAGAAGAAAAGATGAAGGGGAAGGGGGAGAAAAAAATGCCAGAAGGGAACCAAGAGAAAGGGGGCACCGGAAGTAGACGGGGCAAATGGCAAGCCAGCTCGGGCGAACGAGTCAACACGCGAAGCGGCGGGAAGAATGTTTCGCCGCATCCAGAAGAGCTGGACGGGCGGGCAACCTCTCCCCTGGGGTTAGAGGGGGCGTGAATTGGAAGGAAGCCTTTGCCGAGGTGGTGAGGGAGCAGCTGCAGGCAATCAAGGCAGAGTTAAAAGCAGACGCAGAGGCCGCAGCACAGGCAGCAGTGACCAGGGCCATGTCAGGGGTGCAGCAGGTTCTGACCAGACTGGAGAAGAAAGTGGATGCCCAAGGGAAGATACTGGAAGCCCAGGGGGCAACCATTAAAGAGCTGGAGAAGACAGCGACTGACGCGAGCGACCGGGGCATATCCCTGGAGAGGGGAATGGTGAAACTGAGGGCAACACAGGGGAGCCTGAAGGGCAGGGTAGACGACCAGGAGATCAGCTCGAGAAGGCAAAATATTAAGATAGTGGGCCTGCCAGAGGGGATAGAGGGTAGAAATCCCACAACATTCGTGGCTGCGATGCTGGGCTCCTTAGTGGGGCGGGAAACTTTTCCCACCCCACCGGAAATGGACAGAGCTCATCGGTCACTGCGCCCGAAGCCCAAGGAAGGGGAAAAACCGAGAGCAGTTATAGCCAGACTGCACCGGTACCGGGATAGGGAGACAATCCTGCGCTGAGCCAAGGAGAATAGAGCCTGCAATTGGGACGGGCACGCCATCCGAATCTACGAGGATTTTGGAGCGGACATAGCTAAGAGACGGGCGGAGTTCAACAGAGCGAAAGCAGCTCTCTATAAGAACAAAGTACGTTTTGGTATGCTGTACCCAGCAAAACTCTGGGTCACATACCAACACAAGGAATATTTCTTTACAGCCCCTGCCGAGGCGAATAGATTCGTCGAGGAGCACGGGCTGGAAAAAATAAATGGGAAGTAGGGACGAGGGGCCCATGGCAAGGAGATACGTCATGCCAACGGGGGGGTGGGGAGGGGCGAGGCAAAGCCAGCCCCCTCCCCCCTGGCAGGAACACCTGGAACGAAAAACAACCCAATGCCCAAGGGCCCGCTCCAGGTGGGAGGCCAGGCCCCGGCACGAGGGAACGGGAGTACTGGAGAGGGGAGAGGGGAAGCGGGACAGCAACCTCCGAGAGGGGAGCCACCGTGCTAGCAGGAAAGCTAGCGAAGGGGGCGCGCAACAGAGCAGGGCCGCAGCGCACCCCCAACAGGGGGGAAGGCGCCAGGCAGGGGAGGGGGGGGATCACTCATCAAAGGTGGGAGAGCAAATGGGGACAGGAATGGGGGAGAGAGGGGCAATGGAGGGGTATACAGGGGTATCCCCGAAAGGGATAGAGCGGGGGGGGGGGGGGCACTCGGGGGGCGAGAGACCAGGGAGGGGAAATGCAGGGACGAAGGGACAAAGGAGGCCAGTAAGGGAATAGGGCCACAAAGTGCCACAGACAAGGGCTCGAAACAGGGAACTGCTGCAAGCACCCACCCAGTACGGTCTGTGGGTGAAGGGGCCCCCCGGAGTGCAGGGGACTACCCGCGTGGCGGACACACAGTGGACGGCAATGGCGGGTGTCCCCGGGACAAGGGGGAACCCCGGAGCGCAGGGACCCGACCGCATGGGGAGAGCAGTGATAGTGGACATCCTGGACGGCCCCCTAACAAAGGGAAACCCCAGAGGGCAGGGGCGCGTCCACCGGACAAATATGGTTAACCCCACAGGAGCAAGGGGGCAGAAGCCCCCCACCAGAATAGTCACCTGGAACGTAAGGGGACTTAACGGCCCAGTGAAGAGATCTAGAGTCCTCACCCACCTTAGAAACATGAGGGCCGACATAGTCTTCCTCCAAGAGACGCACTTGAGGGAGCAGGACCAACTGCGGGTAAGAAAGGGCTGGGTGGGACAAACCTATCATTCCTGTTATGGGGCAAGGGCCAGGGGGGTGGCGATCCTGATTGGCAAGAGGACAATGTTTAGGGCGACAAAGACGGTTACGGACCCAGGGGGACGGTATGTCATGGTCAGCGGGGCCCTGGATGGGGCGCCGGTAGTTCTAGTTAACGTGTACGCGCCCAACTGGGACGACACGAGCTTCATCCAAAAGACCATGGCAGAAATCCCGGACATAGCGACGCACCGATTAATCATGGGGGGGACTTCAACTGTGTACAGGACCCAACGACGGACAGATCAAACCCCAGAACGGGGAGAACCTCAAACATGGCAAGGGAACTCAGCCACTATATGGAGCAGATGGGAGCAGTAGACCCCTGGAGATTCGCCCACCCGGGGGAGAAAGAATTCTCTTTCTTCTCCCCAGTACACAACGTGTACACCAGAATTGACTTCTTTGTGGTGGGGAAAACGGTGCTTCCAGAGATAGACAAGGTGGAATACTCCGCAATTGTGATATCAGACCACGCTCCACACTACATGGATGTGCGGCTAGAGACGGGAAGGGCCCAGCGCCCCAAATGGAGGTTGGACGGTGCCTTACTAGCTGACAAGGCCTTCAGCGAAAGGATAGCGCAGGCCATAGCGGAGTACACTGAGATCAACCAAAACGGGGAGGTCTCACCCTCCACGTTCTGGGAAGCGCTTAAGGCCGTACTAAGAGGGGAAATCATAGCCTACAAAGCGCAAAGAGATAGGGAGGAAAGGGTGGCTGGGCAGAAGCTGGTCGACTCCATACTGGAGGTAGACCATAAATACTCCGAGGCCCCGACTGTAGAACTCCTGGCGGAGAGAAAAGAATAACAAAGGAACTTTGACCTGCTCTCCACCAGGAAAGCAGTACACCAACTCCGCCAGGCACGCGGGGCCCTATACGAACACGGAGACAAAGCCAGCCGCCTGTTGGCCCACCAGCTGAGAAAGCAGGCAGCCAGCAGAGAAATTGCGCAAATCAGAGATACCAGAGGCACGTTGGAAACAGAACCAGAGAGGATTAACAAAACCTTCAAGGCCTTCTACCAAGAGCTGTACACCTCAGAGCCCCCAACGGGGAAGGCTGGGATGAACCGGTTTCTTGACGGACTGAACATACCAGTTGTGGGAGAGGGCAGAAAACGGGATCTGGAAGCACCACTAGCACTGGGAGAGATCATGGACAGCATTAGCTCCATGCAGGCGGGGAAGGCGCCGGGACCGGACGGATTCCCGGCGGACTTCTACAAAAAATTTGCGGCAGCGCTGGCCCCGCACCTGCGGGAGATGTTCACAGACTCGCTAGCTAGGGGCACGTTGCCACCCACGTTAGCACAGGCCTCAATCTCGCTGATACCTAAGAAAGACAAAGACCCAACGGAATGTGGGTCATACAGACCCATATCTCTGCTGAATGCAGACGCCAAAATACTGGCCAAAATCCTAGCCAAAAGGCTAGAAGACTGTGTACCTGAGGTGGTCACAGAGGACCAGACGGGCTTTGTCAAAGGTAGACAGCTGACCGCGAACATCAGGCGCCTGCTGAACGTGATAATGACCCCCTCCGGGGAGAGAACACAAGAGGTGATCGTCTCCCTGGACGCAGAAAAGGCCTTCGACAGAGTCGAGTGGAAATACCTCATAGAGGTACTGGAGCGGTTCGGGCTTGGAACAGGGTTCACCGCTTGGGTAAAGCTCCTGTACAACGCTCCCATGGCGAGTGTACAGACCAACAATACCAACTCCCAATACTTCCAGCTGCACAGGTGCACCAGACAAGGATGCCCACTGTCCCCGCTGCTGTTCGCACTAGCAATTGAACCGCTAGCAATCGCGCTCAGGGCAGCAAAAAATTGGAGGGGGATCCGAAGGGGAGGTAGAGAGCACAGAGTCTCACTCTATGCGGATGATCTGCTCCTCTATATCTCGGACCCACAAAGCAGCATGGACGGAATCATCGCGCTCCTGAAAGAGTTTGGAGCCTTCTCGGGCTACAAACTCAACATGAGCAAAAGTGAGATCTTCCCAGTACACCCGCAAGGGGGGGGGGGGGGGGGGGGGGGGGGGGGGGGGGGCAGCACTAAAGGGGCTGCCGTTCAAACAAGCCCGACATAAATTCCGCTACCTGGGGATCCAAATAGCCCATGACTGGAAAGGGATCCACAAATGGAACCTCACCAGCCTGACGGAGGAAGTTAAAAAGGACCTGCAAAGATGGAACACACTCCCGCTCTCCCTCGCGGGGAGAGTTCAGACGATCAAAATGAACGTACTGCCCAGGTTCCTCTTCCTGTTTAGATCCATTCCGATCTACATCCCCAAGGCCTTTTTCAAAGCGCTGGACAAACTCATCATGGCGTTCGTATGGGGGGGTAAAAATGCTAGGATCCCAAAGAAGGTCTTACAAAAAACAAAAACCAGGGGAGGGTTAGCCCTCCCGAATCTACAATTCTACCACTGGGCAGCAACAGCCGAGCGAGTAAGGGGATGGATCCAGGAGCCAGAAGCTGAGTGGGTGCGTGCGGAGGAGGCCTCCTGCATGGGAACCTCCCTCCGGGCCCTCGCCACGGCAGCACTCCCATCCCCACCCAAAAAACACTCCAGCAGCCCAGTGGTGACAGCCACCCTCCAATCCTGGAACCAACTGCGGCAGCAACTTGGCCTGACCAAAATGTCGAACAGGGCTCCCATCTGCAACAACCATAGGTTCAAACCAGCACTGACCGACGCCACCTTCAAAAGGTCGAGGCAGGACGGGGGGACACTGACAGTCAGGGACCTATACACGGACGACAGGATCGCAACACTGGACGAACTGACAGAGAAATTTCAGCTAGCTGGGGGGAACGAGCTACGGTACCTGCAGCTCAAAAACTTCCTACGAAAGGAGACAAGGACGTACCCACAACCGCCACGACAGACACTACTGGAAGACCTACTGGACGCAAGTATCCTAGAGAAAGGGAACTGTAGTGACATGTATGACCGACTGGTAGATAGGGACGACACCGTACTGGACGCAACAAGGAGGAAATGGGAGGACGACCTGGGGATGGAGATCGGGTGGGGACTCTGGAGCGAAGCACTGCATAGGGTCAACTCCACCTCCACGTGCGCAAGGCTCAGCCTGACGCAACTAAAAGTGGTACATAGAGCCCACTTAACAAGAACCCGTATGAGTAGGTTCTTCCCGGAGGTGGAAGACAGATGTGAACGGTGCCAAAGAGGCCCGGCCAACCACGCCCACATGTTCTGGTCTTGCCCCAGACTCGTGGAGTACTGGACAGCCTTCTTCGAGGTAATGTCCAAAGTGGTGGGAGTGAGGGTGGAGCCAAGCCCGATAGTGGCGGTCTTCGGGGTTTCAGAACAGCCAGATCTATTCCTGGGGAGGAGGGCAGACGCCCTTGCCTTTGCCTCCCTGATCGCCCGCCGTAGAATCCTGTTTGGCTGGCGGTCAGCAGCACCGCCCAGAGCTGCGGACTGGCTGTCCGACCTCTCGGAATCTCTCCAAATGGAGAAAATCAAATTTGCCATCCGAGGGTCGGACGACGGCTTCCACAGAACGTGGGAGCCATTCATGCAACTGTTCCGGGACCTATTTGTGGCCAATGTACAAGAGGAAGAATAGTCGGGGGAAGGTAGCGGGAGGGGGGGGGGGGCTACAGGTTCGTTACGGGGGTTCGATGGCTAGCTAAGGCCCAAAACCAAACTAAATAAACATGTTGAGGGGGGGGGGGGCGCAGTTACTACTACGAAGATGCTTACCTGTAAATATGTATGTTAATTTTTGCGTGTTTGTTTTTTTTCTTTTTTCTTTCTCCTAACAATTTGTAATTTGTTCAATATAAAATATGAAAACTGAATAAAAACATTTATAAAAAAAAAATTCATGAGGACCAGACGGGGTTTGTGAAGGGAAGGCAGTTGAATACGAACGTGCGAAGGCTCCTCAATGTCATTATGATGCCGGCTGTGGAAGGGGAGGCGGAGATAGTGGTGGCATTAGACGCGGAGAAGGCCTTCGATAGGGTTGAGTGGGAGTATTTGTGGGAGGTGTTGGAGAGGTTTGGGTTTGGGTTGGGGTTATCCGGTGGGTGAGGCTGCTCTACGAGGCCCCGATGGCGAGTGTAGCCACAAATAGGAGGAGGTCGGAGTACTTTCGGCTGTACCGGGAAACGAGACAGGGGTGCCCCCTGTCCACCTTACTCTTTGCGTTGGCGATTGAGTCCCTGGCCATGGCATTGAGGGAGTCAGGGAACTGGAGGGGCCTGGTGCGGGGTGGGGAGGAGCATCGAGTGTCGCTTTATGTGGACGACCTGTTGCCGTATGTGGCGGACCCGGTGGGGGGGATGCCAGAGGTGATGAGGATTCTTAGTGAATTCGGGGGTTTCTCTGGGTATAAGTTGAACCTGGGCAAGAGTGAGTTGTTTGTGGTGCATCCGGGGGATCAAGAGGATGGGATTGGTAGGCTCCCATTGAAGCAGGCAGGGAGGAGCTTCAGGTACCTAGGGGTCCAGGTGGCTGGGAGCTGGGGAGCCCTGCACAAGCTCAACCTCACAAGGTTGGTGGAGCAGATGGAGGAGGAGTTTAAGAGATGGGATATGTTACGGCTGTCACTGGCGGGGAGGCTGCAGTCCGTTAAGATGACGGTGCTCCCGAGGTTTTTGTTCCTGTTCCAGTGCCTCCCCATCCTTATCCCGAAGGCCTTTTTTAGGAGGCTCAACAGGAGTATCACGGGATTTGTGTGGGCGCATGGGACTCCGAGGGTGAGAAGAGTGTTCCTGGAATGGGGCAGGGATAGGGGGGGGGCTGGCGTTGCCCAACCTCTGTGGGTACTATTGGGCTGCCAACGCAGCGATGGTGCGTACGTGGGTAATGGACGAGGAAGGGGCAGCATGGAAAAGGATGGAGGCGGCGTCATGTGTGGGCACGAGCCTGCAGGCGCTGGTAATGGCGCCGTTGCCACTCCCTCCAATGAGGTATACCAAGAGCCTGGTGGTGGCGGCTACCCTCAAAATTTGGGGGCAATGGAGACGGCATAGGGGAGAAGTGGGGGGCTCGATGGAGGCCCCGATACGGGGGAACCATCGGTTTGTCCCAGGGAGCATTGATGGCGGATTTCTGGGCTGGCACAGGGCAGGGGTTAGGAGGTTGAGGGACCTGTTTGTGGAGGGGAGGTTCGCGAGCTTGGGGGAGTTAGAGGGGAAGTTTGGGCTCCCCCTGGGGAACATGTTTAGGTACATGCAGGTGCGGGCGTTTGCCAGGCAGCAGGTGGAGGGGTTCCCCTTGCTGCCCCACCAGGGGTGCGGGATCGGTTGCTCTCGGGGGTGTGGGTTGGAGGAGGGAGGATTTCGGACATATACCGGGTGATGCAGGAGGTAGACGAGGGGAGGAACTGAAGGGTAAATGGGAAGAGGAGCTGGGTGAGGAGATTGAGGAAGGGACGTGGGCGGATGCCCTGGAGAGAGTGAATTCCTCCTCTTCCTGTGCGAGGCTTAGCCTCATACAGTTCAAGGTGCTGCACAGGGCCCACATGACTGGGACGAGGATGAGTAGGTTTTTTGGGGGCGAAGACAGGTGTGCTAGGTGCTCGGGGAGCCCAGCGAACCACGCCCATATGTTTTGGGCGTGCCCAGCGTTGGGGGAGTTTTGGAAGGGGGTAGCAAGGACAGTGTCGAGGGTGGGACGGTGTCGAGGGTGGTGGGTTCCAGGGTCAAGCCAGGCTGGGGACTCGCAATTTTTGGGGTTGCAGTGGAGCCGGGAGTGCAGGAGGCGAAAGAGGCCGGTGTTCTGGCCTTTGCGTCCCTAGTAGCCCGGCGGAGGATCTTGCTCCAATGGAAGGATGCGAGGCCCCCAAGCGTGGAGGCCTGGATCAATGATATGGCGGGGTTCATTAAATTGGAGAAGGTGAAATGTGCCCTGAGGGGATCAGTACAAGGGTTCTTTAGGCGGTGGCAGCCTTTCCTGGACTTCCTGGCGGAACGGTAGGGAAATAGGCCAGCAGCAGCAGCAACCCCGGGGTGGGGGGGTGGGAGGGAGGGAGGGGGGGTTTGGATCGGTGGGAGGGAGAACTGTGTACATGGGTTTGTGGGATGTGGCGGGTGTTATTTCTTTCCCTTTTGTTGTTTGGGTGTTCTTTTGTTTTTTTCTTTTGTTTGTAGTTGCTTTCGAAGTTGGGTGGGTATTGTTCTTGGGGTGTTACCGCGGTTGTTTTGTTAATAGAGTTGAGATGTTATATTTTGTAAAAATTTCAATAAAAATTATTTTTTTTTAAAAAGGGCTGAAAAGGTTCATCCTTACCCTGAAGCCTCTGCTGGAAAACATACGTTCAAAGCTCTCATTGACTTCGATGTCATAGTGGCTGTCGAACTTCAGCAGGACTGTTTTAAACTTTGTCTTGTCCTCGCCTTCAGCAAAGGTGAGGGAGTTAAAGATGTGGATAGCATGGTCCTCGGCAGTAGAGAGGAAGAGAGCGATCTTCCTGGTATCCGATGCGGCTTCGAGGTCGGTGGCTTCAAGATACAGCTGGAACTTCTGCTTGAAAATCTTCCAGTTTGCACCGAGGTTGCCGGCGATGCGGAGCTGCGGGGGAGGGCGGACGCTGTCCATGTTACCGGATGGCTGATCGCTGGTCAAAGGCAGACTATCTCAAGGTAGGTCCATCAAACTCGAGTATGACTCACTGGTACCATGATGTGTTGGGTAAGATGGGTCTGCGAGGACTGCGTTTACTGCAGTAGTGAGAGAGACAGGCTTCCAACACTTGAAGAAATGCAACTCGATTTTATTAAGCTTTTAACTATAATACATACTTTAACTGTGGGTTGGCGCTATGCTGACTTGACTGGAGACCTGAGGCTAACCTGACTAGACTATCTTACTACCACATGGTGTGTGTTCTAGTTGCTGCTCACAGGCTCTGACTGTCTCAGAGGCTGGATCCCAAGAGAGCGGGAAAACTAGTGCCCTCTGGCTTTATAGTGGTCATGTCCTGTCTGGTGATTGGCTGCTGTGTTCTGTGTGTTCACTGGTCATCCTGTGTGTCAATCACTGCCTGTCTGTGCACCATCATTTACCTGGATGTATATTATGGCAGGATGAAGATCCGATACCCGTCTCCTTAGCATGGGGAACCTGACCTCAGGTGGGACTCATGTGCATCTTGCACACTAGGCATTCCCAACATGAAAAAGTCCAGAGGAAAATGGCGTGGGGTTGGGAACGGGGAGGAAATTAAGATTTCCTCCCCGCCAAAAAAATGAGGTGCGGACATTTGCACACCGAAACACACCTCCCACCTCAGACAAAAGTTCAAACCACCATGGTTTAGAAAAATACGCAGCGGGGTAATGGATTGATGTAGAAACAACAAACGTTCTAGCTTTCGTTACTCATGTGAGCATTGATTTTTTTTGTCACGTCAGAGCAATGTTATGTTTGGGTTCCAATTTACTATTTATTGCAAATATCAGTGGCATGCAATAGTTTGGGTTGAGTCAAAAGTTGTTTGTAACTGTACAGCCGTCGAACAATTTCTATTCTAATAATAGCTGCGACAACAAACTCAACAGATGCTAATTTTGTAAGATAAATTTATATGGGTAAAACCTGCTGATCTGCTGACAATGTACTGGGACTGCTGTTCTGTGTTGCACAGTGGCTGGCATTAATCACACAGAGGGGAGGAGATGGCATGAGATTCTAGTTTTGTGCCAGTATCACATTAACCCTATTAAGAGAGACAGCTGATGGCCCCCGAACTCTGGTGTCCCATTTAACCTTAAGTAGCTCATTAAGCACTCACAGAGACTTTGATTTAAAGTAATTAAAGATTAAATGATGCCATGTTTTTTTTCTATGAATGTGAAATTCCACTGAAGGATGTTGATAACTTTTCAATAAGTGTATGTACAGTAAATGGAGACAATTCAGAGCCCTTGCAGCCTTTAAACATCTTACATGTCATTAGAGCAGCCCTCGATCTCTGTTGTTGACTTGCAGTGTGTACTAAACGGCCTCATTTAGCATTAACTGAACCAGCACCATACTCATTAACCACTTTCAAAGTTTCCATTCTACCCCAACACATTGCACTGTGTCAGTCTGTATGTTGGAGATGAGATGCGACTTGCAATCGGATACATGGCAAATACTACATTTACTAAGCCGAGCCTATTTCAGTTTGGCTCTGCAGCAAATAGTCCACAGAGTCTATTTAAAAGAATCTCTATGGACTTCTGGTGGTGACCATGGTGTGAGTAGTTGCACATTTGGTGGCTCCCGCTTGTGGTGGACTTTTTGGATATTTTTCACTGATTTACAGTGGAAGTGATAGTATAAGGTGCTGGTGAGGTGGAAGGAGATAATATCCAACCGGTTTATGGATTCGTGGACTAGAAGTGGTCTAAAAAGGAGTGTGCATTCATTGAAAATTGGTTGAGCCTGCGACACAGGAAGATGGTGGAGGGTTAGGATCCGAGTCTGCCGACCCAGTGGTCGACGGAACAACGTATGACTTTTCTGCATGAGAAATTTGCCCAGCAGTGGAAGGAATATCTGGAGGACCTGTCCAGGGTGGTGGATCCTATAAAGGCGAGGATCGACTGCATGGAACTGAGGTTAGATGCCCAGGGCCAGGCGATCCAGAAGGTGGAGGGCAAGCACAGTGAGCAGCTTGCCGCGATGGCGGTGGAGATGGGGCTGATGGTAGATCATCAGGCTGCACGACAAAGTGGAGGATCTAGAGAATAGATTGAGCAGGCAGATTTAAGGATCATCGGCCTGCCAGAGGGCAGCGAAGGAGTAGATGCCGGTTCAAATGTAGCACGAATGTTTGATAAGTTACTGGGTGAAGGAATGTTTGATCGGCCCTTGGAAGTGGACAGGGCGCACAGAACGCTCATGAGGAAGCCACAGAGAAACGAGCCGCCGAGGGCGGTGGTGGTGCAAATGCACCGGTTCCTGGATAAGGAACAGATTTTGAGGTGGGCCAGACAGAAAACTGGCTGAACATGGGAAGGCAGTGAGCTATGTGTCTACCAGGACCTGGGTGCAGGGCTGGCCAAAAGAAGAGCGAGCTTCAACAAGGTGAAGTCGACCCTCTTTAAGAAGGGGGTGAGTTTGGCATGTTGTACCCAACACGTTTGTGGGTCATATTCGAGGACCAGGAACTTTACTTCGGATCGCCAGAGGAGGCGATGAACTTTATCAGGGGCGAGGGACTGGCAGGAGATGGAGGACATTGAACTTTGGAGCGAGTGTTTATGTTTTGAAACTTTTGTCAAACTTTTTTCTTCTGGTTCGTATGAACCACTTTTGCACTTTTTGGGGCCGTTGCTCAGTTTTGTCTTGTGGGTTTGCTTTGTTCTCAATGAGGGGTGGTGGGTTAATTTTTCTTCTTTGTGTTTTTTGGGGATTGTAATGTTTGTATAGAGAAGTTGGTTGAGCGAGGGAGAGGGGAATCAATGGGGGGTAGGATCCTCGGCACCATTGGCGGGGGCTACCCAGGGCCGGCTCAAGGTACCGGCAACTCGGGCAGTCGCCCGGGCCGACATGTGCTAGGGGGCGCCAGAGACTCGGGTCCCGCGCATGCGCAGTTGGGCCGGTGCCAACCAGCGCATGCGCGGTCGCCGCCGTCCCCCAGGGCGGCCCCCGCCGTCCCCAGGGCGGCCCCCTCCGCCCCCCCCTCCCGCCCCGCCCCCCCCTCCGTCCGCCCCCCCTCCCGCCCCGCTCCGCCCCCCCCCCTCCGTCCGCCCCCACCCTCGACCCCGCCCCCCCGCCTCAGCCTCGCCCCCCCCCCGCCCCCCCCCCCTCGGCCCCCCCCCCTCCGCCCCCCCCCCCCCCCCCCAAGGGCGCCGAAGTTCAGCTTGCCCGGGGCGCCAGCAACCCTAGGGCCGGCTCTGGGGCTACCAGGCCATCTGGGCGAACAAGCTCATGGAAGCGCAGTGACGTCAAGCAGGTGATAAGTTTGTCAATGGGGGTTGGGTTTTTAATTTTGTGATGGGGGAGTGGGAGGGGGGTAGAACAAGGTGCCCCCTGACCAGGCTGATCAAATGGAATGTGAGAGGGCTAATGGCCCGGTCAAGAAGGGCCCGCGTGTTCACGCATCTGAGGCGTTTAAAGGCAACGTGGCAATGATACAGGAGACACACCTGAGGATGGCGGATGAGACTAGGCTAAGGAAGGGATGGGTAGGGCAGATATTCCATTCGGGGCTAGACTCTAAAACAAGGAGGGTAGCGATTCAGATAAATAAGTGGCTGTCGTTTGAAGTAGGAAGCATAGTGGTGGACTCATAGGTACGTTACGGTAAGTCGGAAGTTGGAGGGGATGCTGGTGGTATTAGTAAACATTTATGCACCGAACTGGGACGATGTGGAGTTCATGAGACGGATAGATCCATGGAGGTTTGGGCGGCCGAGATCGAAGGAGTTTTCTTTTTTCTCCCATGTACACAAAGTGTACTCCCGGATCGATTATTTTGTTTTAGACAGGGCTTTGCTTGCGGGGGTGGTAGATGCCGAGTACTCGGCGATTGTAGTGTCAGACTATACCCCACAGTGGGTGGATTTACAGGTGAGTAAGGAGGGGGGCAGCGCCCGCACTGGAGATTGGATGTAGGACTGTTAGCGGATGAGGAAGTGTGCGGGCGGGTGAGGGAGGCTATCTGGAATTATGTGGAGATAAATGACACAGGGGAGCCACGGGATGGGAGGCACTGAAGGCAGTAGTTAGGGGGGGGGGGGGGATTTATTTCGATATGGACTCAGAGGGAGAAGATGGAGCGGGCAGAGATGTACAGACTAGTCAAGGAGATTCTTCAGGTAGACAGGAGGTATTCGGAAGCCCCAGAGGCTGGGTTGTTGAAGGAGCGGCAGAAGCTGCAGATGGAGTTTGGTCTGATGTCCACAGGGAAGGCGGTAGGGAGGTTGAGAAAAATGAGACGGGCGGTATATGAGTATGGGGAGAAGGCCAGCGGGGCGTTTACACACCAGCTAAGGAAACGTGAGGCGGCCAGGGAGATAGGAAGAGTGAAGGATAGAGGGGGGAACACGACCTTGGACCCAGCGGGAGTGAACGGAGTGTTGAGGGAATTGAGTGGTCAGCTATACGAGTCGGAACCCTCAGCTGGGGTGGAGGGGATGGGGCGGTTTTTGGAGGGACTGGAGTTTCCGATGGTGGAGGAAGAGCTGGTGGAGGGCTGAGGGGCCCCAATTGGGCTGTTTGAAGCAATGAAAGGATTGGTGGCTATGCAGTCGGGCAAGGCCCCGAGGCTGGACGGGTACCCAGTGGAATTTTACAAGAAGTTTTCTGTGGTGCCGGGTCCGCTTCTGGTGAGGGAATTTAATGAGGCAAGAGAGAGGGGGGGGGGGGGTGTTCGGATTTGCCGGTGTCATGTCCACGGTATTATAGACAAGGGTGACACCGAGTCCAGAGGTGGCGGTTTTGGAATGTCGGAAGACCCGGGAGTCCAGGGGGCGAGAGAAGCTGACATTTTGGCCTTTGCCTCCTTGGTAGCCCGGAGACGAATCTTATTGGAGTGGAGGGACTCGGAGCCCCGGAAATCGGGGGTATGGGTTAGTGACATGGCTGGATTTCTCAGGCTTGAGAAGATTAAGTTCGCCCTGAGCGGTTCGATGTTAGGGTTCGCCCGGAGGTGGCAGCCATTTATCGACTTCTTTGGAGAAAATGAAGCTTTCAGCAGATACGATAAGGTGGGGGGGGGGGGGATCGAACCCGGTTCCTCAGCGTTGTAGGCTTCACACTTTGTATGGGGGGGAGGGGCTCCATCAGGTATTTGGAAAAAACATAAAAATGCATTTATCAGAATCGATAAGAAAGAGTTTGGAAAAAAACACATAAAATGTGCATGATATTTTGCTTTTAAACTGGTTTATGAATTTGATTAAATAAATTCAAAGACAGTATTTAAATAGAGCACTGCGCCTTCTGTGTTTTACGCACAGAGGAAAGAGAATGCAATATTAGCAACCCAGTTCACAATATACGTTTCACCATCCCAGCCAGCATCAATTTACCAAAGCTGTTTTAGGGCTTTAGTTGATGATGGAAGATCTAAGTGTTGCTAGAGTCATTCCTTTTGATTTCCCTTTGTCCCCATTTATTTTATTATTTTTGGTCCGTGGACCCATAATCGAATATGCCTTTAAGCAGTGGACTTCAGCTGAAGCAGCCTGCTAGTCAGGACAGTGTGTTCCAGGTTTTGTATTTGGAGAGGAGAAAACCGACTTGTCAGAGCCAGGTGAATCTTAAGAACCAGCCTTGGAGGAAGTTGGTTCAATTGTATGGCTGGAAACCTGTGAGTTGTGTTGCCAATTTAATGGAATACTATAATAATGTTGCTCTTTAGAGGTGTCAAAATGATACTGAGTCTCTTTTTATGATATGATGTTATGTCCCAACAGCGTCGCCAATACTGTGGGTGTTTCTGTTTCTCTCACTGAACCACAAGGCTTTCCCATATATCGGTCAAATGACCCACAACCAGTTAGTCAGTTCAAGTTCAAAGATGGTTTATTTACACACAAGGGTTACTTCGACATGCAAGCACAATAATACTACAAGTTAAACTACACCTATCAGCTACAATAACCTATACTTAACTGCAGGGCGAACCGGCCTCTGTGCAGATGGATAAGACCTTTATCTTGATCTCACGTGGCTGATTTGACGAAGTGGCTCCGTCTCTGCTGGGCTCATCCGTCAGATAGTGATCATTGGTCTTGGACTTGGCTGTCTGGTCGTTATGCTACAGTTGGGCTTCAAAGGAGGCTGGCACAGGCTGGATCCGAAAGAGACTGAATTCATGGCTGTGTCCCCTTTTATCCCTCTGGGATTTCGCGCTCTTTGGGGCGTTCCTTAACCTTGCACCCAATAATTTGACAGAGCTTCGATCACTTCCTTCGATTATGGCCAATAAAGGGGCGGGTGCCTTGGTGGCTGGGTGGGTCCTGAGCGGTCATTGACCTTGGCAGTTGGGCTCTCTGAGTAAAGGGAGTGGCGCCGATCAGTCTGTGGGGCAAGTTGGAACGGTGGGGGCTGGGTAAGGGGTATTAGGTAGTCTGTTACATTTTTGTCAGTTTAGTTATATTACTGTTAAATAATAAAAGGTTATTTGTGTTAAATTTGCAAATCTGGTGACTGCAGTTTGTTGGGCTCAGCCAAGGTCCTCAAGTATTTTAAATGATTTCACTTGTGTTGTGACTCCGGGTCAAGTGCAGCTCGAATTGACCGCACACTAGCTCAGGGGGTTGGGACAGTGTTTGCAAATGTATTGCAGTGGTCCATATTTAGTGATGAATAATAGTGTTTTTGTTTCCTAAATATGTTGGCTTTTGCAACATCAGTTCTGGCCAAGTACTTTCCAAGCATTCATCGATACAAGAACAGACTTACCAAGTTCTTACCCAAACATCGTTCAGTACAGTATGAGTCCAGCTTGGATCTCACAATAAGGGAATGATCCTCCTGGGATGCAGGGTTTCACAAACTGTGGAATGTGACTCCCTCCCCCACTGGGGGTCAAGAGATTTTGGGGTTGTGAGCTCTGAGGCAGCAATCTCTGCCATTAACAGCTGTAAAGCCCCTGTGGGTGAGGCCTAACTGACCGATCTGTGAGGCCTGTGAAAGGGGAGCCAAGTTTTATTTAAAACACCTACAGTTCAAGCAACCCGCCCACCCCCAATCCACACCCCCATCAACTCACAGCACCTTTCCGCTCAATCTCATCTCTGCAACTCCCCGGATCTCACAGCTTTGCTCACCCACCCCACATCCCTAATCCTGGCACACATTCTGCGGCGCAGCAAGTTTTAGTCCTCAGAATAGGGTCACAGTGAGAAAAGGTTTGGAAAACACAGCTGTGGTGGATGGGTCTGGGTGGTTGGAACGGATCACCCTGGGGTGGATTGACTCACCAAGATGGAATGGATCACCCTGGGTGGATTGACTCACCAAGATGGAATGGATCACCCTGGGTGGATTGACTCACCAAGATGGAATGGATCACCCTGGGTGGATTTGATTCCTGCTGACAGCCTTTACTCCCATTGCCTGGGATGAAAAGGTCAGTAATGTCCTCGAAGTAATGTCAGGAGCCTTACAGCCTCCCTTACAGCTTACTGGTGGCCAACGCAGGTCAGCACTCGAGGCCCCAATCCAGCAAGCTGCACCAGAAATAGTTTCTAATGGCACGCAGTTCACCCTCCCAATTTAAATGAATCAAAATAAAAACTCTCTCCTCCAGGTGTATTGGCTCTCAAAGATGTGTTGAGTGGTCGGGCACATTACAGGGAGGAAAATAAAGCATTGAATAGCAACCACCACAATAGATCGTCCAACCCTTGATCTCCTTTACTATCCATTGACCAGAGAATCAAAGAGACTCACTTTCCTCTCCACCTGATTGTCCATTATGTCTGGGCGATTGAATATACCTAACTGCAAGTACAAGAAAATCTGCCTCCAATTATTTTTATCATAGCTCTATCTGAGCTGTAATGAAAAGGCTTTAATTAATCCCTAAACCTAGTTACATCAAAGTGTAATTCTCCCATTACTCTCCCAGCACATTCAAATAATTAGGCCAAGTTTCTTTCATTTATCACATATGCCACTGACACATATTTGGCCCCAGGTCCCATTGAATAAATTCCCCTCTGTAATATATGGTTAGTCATTGCAGGCAGGCTGCAACATGAGGGTTTGCGGTACGAGAGCCGCTAGTCTGGGTCTTGGGGCTGATATCACAAAACATAAGAACATAAGAACTAGGAGCAGGAGTAGGCCATCTGACCCTCGAGCCTGCTCCGCCATTCAATGAGATCATGGCTGATCGTTTGTGGACTCAGCTCCACTTTCCGGCCCAAACACCATAACCCTTAATCCCTTTTTTCTTCAAAAAACGATCTATCTTTACCTTAAAAACATTTAATGAAGGAGCCTCAACTGCTTCACTGGGAAAGGAATTCCATAGATTCTCAACCCTTTGGGTGAAGAAGTTCCTCCTAAACTCAGTCCTAAATCTACTTCCCCTTATTTTGAGGCTATACCCCCTAGTTCTGCTCTCACCCGCCAGTGGAAACAACCTGCCCACATCTATCCTATCTATTCCCTTCATAATTTTAAATGTTTCTATAAGATCCCCCCTCATCCTTCTAAATTCCAACGAGTACAGTCCCAGTCTACTCAACCTCTCCTCATAATCCAACCCCTTCAGCTCTGGGATTAACCTAGTGAATCTCCTCTGCACACCCTCCAGCGCCAGTACGTCCTTTCTCAGGTAAGGAGACCATAAACTGAACACCATACTCCAGGTGTGGCCTCACTAACACCTTATACAATTGCAGCATAACCTCCCTAGTCTCAAACTCCATCCCTCTCGCAATGAAGGACAAAATTCCATTCGCCTCCTTAATCACCTGTTAACCAACTTTTCGTGACTAATGCACTAGCACGCCCAGGTCTTTCATAACAGCAGCATGCTTTAATATTTTATCATTCAAATAGTAATCCCTTTTGCTGTTATTCCTACCAAAATGGATACCCTCACATTTCTCAACATTGTATTCCATCTGCCAGACCCTAGCTCATTCACTTAACCTATCCAAATCCCCCTGCAGACTTCCGGTATGCTCTGCACATTTTTCTTTACCACTCATCTTAGTGTTGTCTGCAAACTTGGACACATTGCCATTGGTCCCCAACTCCAAATCATCTATGTAAATTGTGAACAATTGTGGGCCCAACACTGATCCCTGAGGGACACCACTAGCTACTGATTGCCAAGCAGAGAAACACCCATTAATCCCCACTCTTTGCTTTCTATTAGTTAACCAATCCTCTATCCATGCTACTACTTTACCCTTAATGCCATGCATCTTTATCTTATGCAGCAACCTTTTGTGTGGCACCTTGTCAAAGGCTTTCTGGAAATCCAGATATACCACAACCATTGGCTCCCCGTTATCTACTGCACTGGTAATGTCCTCAAAAAATTCCACTAAATTAGTTAGGCACGACCTGCCCTTTATGAACCCATGCTGCATCTGCCCAATGGGACTATTTTCATCCAGATGCCTTCTCTATTTCTTCCTTGATGATAGATTCCAGCATCTTCCGGACTACCTAAGTTAAGCTCACTGGCCTATAATTACCCGCTTTCTGCCTACCTCCTTTTTTAAACAGTGGCGTCACGTTTGCTAATTTCCAATCCGCCGGGACCACCCCAGAGTCTAATGAATTTTGGTAAATTATCACTAGTGCATTTGCAATTTCCCTAGCCATCTCTTTTAGCACTCTGGGATGCATTCCATCAGGGCCAGGAGACTTGTCTACCTTTAGCCCCATTAGCTTGTCCATCACTCCCTACTTAGTGATAACAATCCTCTCAAGGTCCTCACCTGTCATAGCCTCATTTCTATCAGTCACTGGCATGTTATTTGTGTCTTCCACTATGACGACCAACCCAAAAAACATGTTTAGTTCCTCAGCCATTTCCTCATCTCCCATTATTAAAACTCCCTTCTCATCCTCTAAAGGACCAATATTTACCTCAGCCACTCTTTTTTGTTTTATATATTTGTAGAAACTTTTACTGTCTGTTTTTATATTCTGAGCAAGTTTCCTTTCATAATCTATCTTACTCTTCTTTATAGCTTTTTTAGTAGCTTTCTGTTGCCCCTAAAGATTTCCCAGCCCTATAGTCTCCCACTAACCTTTGCCACTTTTTATGCTTTTTCCTTCAATTTGATACTCTTCCCTCATATCCACGGTCGATTTTCCCTCTTTCTACCGTCCTTCCTTTTTGTTGGTATAAACCTTTGCTGAGCACTGTGAAAAATCGCTTGGAAGGTTCTCCATTGTTCCTCAACTGTTTCACCATAAAGTCTTTGCTCCCAGTCTACCTTAGCTAGCTCTTCTCTCATCCCATTGTAATCTCCTTTGTTTAAGCACAAAATACTAGTGTTTGATTTTACCTTCTCACCCTCCATCTGTATTTTAAATTCCACCATATTGTGATTGCTCCTTCCGAGAGGATCCCTAACTCTGAGATAATTAATCAATCCTGTCTCACTACACAGGACCAGATCTAGGGACCGCTTGTTCCCTCGTAGGTTCCATTACACACTGTTCTAGGAAACTATCGCGGATACATTCTATAAACTCCTCCTCAAGGCTGCCTTGACCGACCTGGTTAAACCAATCGACATGTAGATTAAAATCCCCCATGATAACTGCTGTACCATTTCTACATGCATCAGTTATTTCTTTGTTTATTGCCTGCCCCACCATAACGTTACTATTTGGTGGCCGATAAACTACTCCTATCAATGACTTTTTCGCCTTACTATTCCTGATTTCCACCCAAATGGATTCAACCTTATCCTCCCTCGCACCGATGTCATCCCTTACTATTGGCCGGATGTCATCCTTAAATAACAGAGCTACACCACCTCCCTTACCATTCACTCTGTCCTTCCGAATAGTTTGATACCCTCGGATATTTAACTCCCAGTCTTGACCATCCTTTCACCACGTTTCAATAATGGCCACTAAATCATAGTCATTCGCGATGATTTGTGCCATCAACTCATTTACTTTATTCCGAATACTACGAGCATTCAGGTAAAGTACACTTATGTTGGCTTTTATACTTCTGTTTTGAATCTTAACACCTCGATCAGTAACCTCTCCTAAGTTATATTTTCTCTTAACTTTTCTCCTACCTTTCCTTGTCGTTGAACCCATATCTTCATGTAACAACCTGCCGCTTCGCTTACCATTTATGTTTTTACTTCCCGTTTTATTCCTTTTAGTATTACTGGGCCTATTCACTGAGCCCCCCTCAATCACTGTACCTTGTACTGTCGCCCTTTTTGATTTTTGACTATGGCTTCTCTGCCTTACACTTTCCCCCTTACTGCCTTTTGTTTCTGTCCCTGTTTTACTACCTTCCAACTTCCTGCATCGGTTCCCATCCCCCTGCCACATTAGTTTAAACCCTCCCCAACAGCTTGAGCAAACCCCCCCCCCCCCCCCCCCCCCCCAGGACATCGGTTCCAGTCCTACCCAAGGACTGGAAGGTAGATACTGTACCTCCCTACCAACTGTGACCTATCCTGTATGTCCCACACGATGAAAATCGATTACGCATCAAACCCACAGAGATATTCAAAATAAGTTCAGCTCCCAAGTTGCATGCAGCACCAAAAGAGATGCCGCCACCGTTAAGGAAAACTGTCATATTCCTGAATTTCCACCCAAATGAATTCAACCTTATTCCTGAATATGGCAGTTATTTGAACAATACCCCTTACCTTGACGGTTTGACCCATTACTTAAAAACTCACTTTATTTCTCTTTTGTTTCTTTGGATTCACTTTGTCAAGAGATTTCTCAAACTGATTTCCCCTTTTGTGTTTCCTGCTTATTTTGCAACTTTAAAAGCTCTTTAATAGTTCACTTGTTTTTACCTTCCTACAACTCTGCGACCATATTACACCGGGCAGCAAAAGCAGGAGGGATCCAAGGGGAAGGGATGAGAAGCTATGGGAAAATGTTGAGACTATTGATGGGAAATTATGTTTTCCCAAGCTCTCTAAGCTCTATTGTTTTCAGCACAGGAATATTTAAATCCTAGCAAGAAAATCCTACGATTAGTATACAATATTCAGTCAATAAACTACCCTGAAGGGGAACTGGAGCTTGCTTTGATGTTTTCTCAACACCTTTCAACTGATCTAGTGTGAGGAAATACCTGGATTTTTCCACAGGTAGCAGAGCAATGCATAAACAAATCCGTTGTTGCAACATTTAGCGAACCAATTGGATTGCGTTGTAACCCTCACAAGACCCACAGGAACGGTCCGATTAACCTCCCCTTAAACCTTTGGAATACAAGCTCCCCTACTGAGGGGCAGGGGCCTATCAGCGGGATAGTTGATTACGGACATAAAAGCCAGTCCAGATGGAAGCCTAGGCAGAGAGGTCCTGGCTGGGACTTTGATTGTGACCTGTTGATAGTTTGCTTTCACAATAAATTGTTTTCGTTATACTCTCGTCCCTGACTCCTCTGTGACCATAAAGATAGTCTGTCCTTGTTTTTTTACACGCGGTTTCAGGTTGGTACCTGGCTGATTACCAAGTCTGGTTAGAAGGCTGCCCTTACCTGTGGCCCATAGCCTGCAGTACAGGCTCCCGACAGTCCCATGTCCAACACGATGTTGTGCTATATAGAACATAGAACAGTACAGCACAGAACAGGCCCTTCGGCCCTCGATGTTGTGCCGAGCAATGATCACCCTACTTAAACCCACGTAACCTGTATACCCGTAACCCAACAATCCCCCCATTAACCTTACACTACGGGCAATTTAGCATGGCCAATCCACCTAACCCGCACATCTTTGGACTGTGGGAGGAAACCGGAGCACCCGGAGGAAACCCACGCACACACAGGGAGGACGTGCAGACTCCACACAGACAGTGACCCAGCCGGGAATCGAACCTGGGACCCTGGAGCTGTGAAGCATTGATGCTAACCACCATGCTACCGTGAGGCCCCTAAATGGGACACGGAACACAGGAACCACCCCCGCCAATGCCGCGTTGAAAATGAACATTTCAAAATATTATAAAAGGTATGAAAAATCACAGAATCAATCAGATAAGGATTCAGGGGTCTCATTTCTGAACAACTTTATTCATTAACTACATTTCAGAATTCAAGAGCTGGGTCACTGGTTGGTTTTGTTTCCCTTCTTCACCTTTTGTACTACAAGCCACATCTGATATCATTTGCGGAGGTCAATGCAGTCTGAGTATTCCATGAACTCGGGAGGGATCCATAATCCAGTGCAGTGTCCCCAAAAGAAAGTCTCTTAAAACCTGCAGTTGACTCTAGAAGAAAGAATATGAATGAATGAGTTGTATGTATCTGGTACTTAATCCTGTTTTTAAATGAATGCGACCAGTAGCTTAACCTTTGTATTGTTGTACAAAACTTGTTGCCCATCCCTAATTGCCCTGTTCGACCATTTCAGAGGGGCCTGGAGTCACATGTCAGCCAGACCGGGCAAGGACGACAGATTTCCTTCCCCAAGGGACATTAGTGAACCAAGTGGGTTTTTAAGACGATAGTTTCATGGTCATCATTACCGAGACTAGCCTCACCTTCCAAATTTTAGGATTGAATTCAATTGGGATTTGAACCCGTGCCCCCAGAACATTAGCCTGGGCTTCTGGATTACTAGTCATAAGTGACACCACATCACTCCAAATTCAATAATGACTGAAAAAAATGAATGGACAAATAAAGACAAAAATTAAGATTTATCAACCAACAAGTATCAGGGGCTGTTTAGCATAGGGCTAAATCGCTGGCTTTGAAAGCAGACCAAGGCAGGCCAGCAGCACGGTTCAATTCCCGTAACAGTCTCCCCGAACAGGCGCCGGAATGTGGCGACTAGGGGCTTTTCACAGTAACTTCATTTGAAGCCTACTTGTGACAATAAGCGATTTTCATTTCATTTCATTTCAAGTTCAAGCATTCACATTATCGAGCCATGTGTCCAAAACCTGGGTACAGATCCGTGCTAGATTTACCAGTCAGTTTGGACCGGCTCTAGTCTCAATTTCTGCATAATGCAAATGACACAAAGCTCCTCTTAAATGTTTACATTTAGGAATCTGAGCAGCTCTTTAGACTATTGCATTTTTCCTACTTTCATCAGCAAGACGTTCAGAGTCAACATTAAAGAGTAAACCGAATCATAGGCCTGGAGATTGCCCCACCCCTCAATGCGGTGGCTTTTATGGCGGGGGAGGCACCTCAACATTGGCCGCTGGCGGGAAATCTTCTGCTCCCACTGAAGTTAATTTGCGTTGCTTGTCAGCCATGTTGCCGGGTAGGCCTGGAGCGGAGGGGGGAGCAACGCATTCAGCGGGAAGGGTTGCAAGATCCTAGCCATAATTTTCAGCTTATAGCTACCCGGACGATGCACTTTTAGAATAAGGACACACGTGAGGCTGAGAGTGGGTGAGAAGCAAATGATGGCCACCACAACGAGTTGCAGACGGTCACTTGTTGGGCATTTTCAGGACTCAGATTGCTAGACTTTTGATTGTAAGCGAAACACATAAAATAGGAGGAGGCCATTCGGCCCTTCGAGCCTGCTCTGTCATTCTTTATGATCATGGCTGATCATCCAACTCGTTAGCCTGTTCCCGCCTGCCCCCATATCTTTTGATCCGTTTAGCCTCAAGAGCTACATACAATGTTTTGGCCTCAACTGCTTCCTGTGGTAGTGAATTCCACAGGCTCACCCCTCTCTGGGTGAAGAAATTTCCCCTCATCTCTGTCCTAAATGGTCTACCCCGTAACCTCATACTGTGACCTGCTGGTTCTGGATTCCTCCACCATCGGGAACATCCCTCCTGCAGCTACCCCATTTAGTCCTGTTAGAATTTTATAGGTTTCTATGAAATTCCCCCTCATTCTTCTGAACTCCAGCGAATACAATCCCAACAGACTCAATCTCTCCTCATATATCACTCGCACCATCCCAGGAATCAGTCCAGCAAACCTTCGCTGCACTCCCTCCATAGCAAGAACATCCTTCCTCAGGAACTGAGAATCAATGGGGGTCAAGAGACAAATGAAGTTAGAGAGGGAAAGTGGACTTGCAATAAAAGATCAGCCATGATCTTGTTGGATGGGTGTGCAGGTTCAAAGAGCTAAATGGCCTACTCTTGCTCCTTATTTCTCACATATTTATGTAATTTGTACCTTTCACTATTCCATTGTTTCTCAGGCTGCCATATTCCAACTGGAAGGGTCAGCTATATTGAAAGATATATTTGGCCCTTGAGACAGGTTGGGACAGTGAGTCTGAAGCAAAGGTTTCAACTGAATTATTAATTTTGTTCAATAAAAACAATCCCCCAATCCCATCTTAAAATAAATGCTGGTCAGAAATATGCCCTGAGCTCTTTTATCTCCCTCCCCAAGATACAGTGACATTAACGATGAGTGATACCACGAGGAAAATCATTACATTTCAGGAATTCGGAGGTCGCGTCACAGGACTGGGCAGATGGTAGATCAAATATTTGTTTTAATGTATTCCACAGAGGGAAGCTGAAATGACATTTGTGGGACAGATGCACACTGGCTTGCACCAGACAGCTGCTCTGCGGGGGCAGAATGTTCAAAGGCAGATGTGGAAAACCAACCTTCGCGAGGGCAAGATTTGACTCAATCTGCTTTCTTAAAATGGAATAAAGAAACGGTTTGACGATTCCTCAGGCTATTTGGTATTAAAGAGGTGAAGGAGTCAGCAGGGAGCAACTCAGGTATCTGTCCTCTCATGACCCACCTCTGGAAGAGAAAATTGTTTTCCACAAGATAAGTTAGAAGAGGAAGCCTGGAGGTTCGGTCTTAACACAAGAGCCAGGATCAGGAAGTAGACCACATGGTCTATCGGGCCTGCACCGCCATTCAATACAATCATTGCTAATTTTGGGCTTCAACTCCATTTTTCCACCTGCTCCCCATGTCCCTTAATTCTTTGAGAGCTCAAGGGCGCAATTTGATTAAATGGGAACAAAGTCCCATAGCGAGTGTGTTTAGCTGCGTTAATGGAGTCCAGTACTGAATGGCACTTGCCCACGGTCTCCGAGACAAAGGGGATAGATCCCAAAGCCTTGGGAATTTGCACATTAAAGTGAGACTAGCTGCATCACTCTAATATGCAGATTAATCAAAGTGATGCCACTCACAACTGATGGGATTTACATTGCAACGTCTCACGAGATCGGGTTGAATCTCGCGAGACGTTGCGAGGCGGGAGCGGGGTCTCCCGGCTTCTATTGGCCATGTCGTGCTGCGGCGTGCTGCTTTTCGGGTGGAGCGTGGCTGTTTGATTGCGCGCCAAATGTCTGTCTATCCCTGCCTTAAATGTAATGAATTTGATTATCTCTCATTCTCCTAAATTCCAGAGAATACAAGCCCAGTTTATTCAAGTCTTCTGCCGAAACCATCCATTTTGGATCATTTAACTCCTGCAGACCTACCCACAAAGCAGAATTGCAAAATTATCTGAAGAGAAAAAGATTTGCAGGGGCTGGGGGACAAGGCAGGGAAGTGGAAATAGCTGAGTTGCGCTGGCAATGGAGCGGCACAGATACGAGGGAATGAATGGCCTCATGTAGTGCGATAGTAATTCTTTGCCCGTACAATTCACTCTGGAGGATGTCATGTTTAGAACTCTTTGATCCCCTTCTTTCCATGGTTTCTCTCTTCAATAAAAGGACTTTTTCCTTATCCTTCTTTTCCATCCTCTATCAAGTTGTGCTGGCAAACTCGGTGGCAATTTACAACATTCTCTGCCACTCGCTCACGATTTCCAAACATTTGAAGGATGGTTGCGTGTCTGCATTGATCACCCGTTGGGTCATCTTGGTGTCTATTACACATGCAGCTGTAGTTCGATTTGGACATTTGAAATTAGATCATTTTGTGTTCTCTCTGCTCATCAGATCTTCCAACAGGATTTGTCAGGATGACAAAAATTTGTCAGGTTTCAGGCGCGTTTGGGGGGGGATTTCTAAAGATTCCGGTATTCAACAGCACTTTACCGTTTTATTTGAGGATGCATTGTCAAGCACATTTTTAAAGGCAGCCCCCATCTTTCAACCCCCCTCAGTGCCCCACTACATCCTCTGGACCCCTCACTTCACCCACTCTTCTTCATAGAATTTACAGTGCAGAAGGAGGCCATTCAGCCCATCGAGTCTGCACCGGCTCTTGGAAAGAGCACCCTACCCAAGGTCAACATCTCCACCCTATCCCCATAACCCAGTAACCACATAACCCAGTAACCCCACCCAACACTAAGGGCAATTTTGGACACTAAGGGCAATTTATCATGGCCAATCCACCTAACCTGCACATCTTTTGGACTGTGGGAGGAAACCGGAGCACCCGGAGGAAACCCACGCACACACGGGGAGGATGTGCAGACTCCGCACAGACAGTGACCCAAGCCGGAATCGAACCTGGGACCCTGGAGCTGTGAAGCGATTGTGCTATCCACAATACTACCGTGCCCCTCTTCTGTGGTCCTCAAGCTCCCCCTTACTCCACCTCTTATGCGCAAGACCCCACTGGGCCCCGATCCCTGGCACGGCCAGACTGCCAGTGCCACCCAGGCATGCAAGGTGCCGGGCTGGCCGTGCCAAGGTGCCAGTGGGAGTGACAGGGTGCCACACTGAACAATGCCTGACCACACGGAGGTCTCCAATGGCCTGGGAGACCCCCCCCAGATGCCATTACGACTGGCCCACGTATGTGGCGAGGTCTGAATCCTGAGCCCCGGGTAAATCTAGCAAACACATATTTAAATGAGCCTAATGGCTCCGTTGAATCTCGCGAGACATTCCGAACATTGCGAATCATCTCGTGGCGAGGCAGCTGAATCGCGTCCAATATCGCTGGCAAGGCCAGCATTTGCTGTCTTGAAGATGGTGGTGGTGCAGCTGCTGCCTTGAATTGCTGCAATTTGTGTTCAGTTTTATAAGTCATAGACCTGGATGGTGATTTGAGCAAAGGTTGGACAGACCTGGCTAGCATCTGCTGGAGTTTAGAAGAGTAAGAGGCAACTTCATTGAAACATATAAGACCCTGAGGGTTATTGAAAGGGTGGATGTTTTTTTTTTAACAGTACAGCACAGAACAGGCCCTTCGGCCCTCAATGTTGTGCCGAGCCATGATCACCCCACTCAAACCCACGTATCCACCCTATACCCATAACCCAATAACCCCCCCCCCCTTAACCTTACTTTTATTAGGACACTATGGGCAATTTAGCATGGCCAATCCACCTAACCCGCACATCTTTGGACTGTGGGAGGAAACCGGAGCACCCGGAGGAAACCCACGCACACAGGGGGAGGACGTGCAGACTCCACACAGACAGTGACCCAGCCGGGAATCGAACCTGGGACCCTGGAGCTGTGAAGCATTTATGCTAACCACCATGCTACCCTGCTGCCCTCTATGTGGATGTGGAGAGGATGTTTCCTCTTGTGGGAGAATCTAGAACTAGGGGTCACTATTTATAATAATAATAATATTATTATAATAATCCCTTATTGTCATAAGTAGGCTTCAATGAAGTTACTGTGAAAAGCCCCTAGTCGCCACATTCCGACGCCTGTTCGGGGAGGCCGGTACGGAAATTGAACCCGCGCTGCTGGCCTTGTTCTGCATTACAAGCCAGCTATTTAGCCCACTGTGCTAAACCAGCCCCTAGGGGTCGCTCATTTAAAACAGAGATGAGGAGAAATGTTTTGGCTCAGAGAGTCATGGGTCTTTGAAACTTTCATTCCGAAAAGGCAGTGGAAGCAGAGCCTTTTTTACGGCCGAGGTGGATAGATTCTTGACAAGGAAGTGGGTAAAAGGTTATTAAGGGTAGGCGGGATGCCCAAATAGGGGAGGAGGATTGAAGAGGGAAGTCCAGCAGGGAGAAAGAACTGACATTTTCATCTGTGTCAACTGACAAATCTCAGGAAAGTTGACAAACTTCTTCGGAAAGACTGACGACCTCCAAAACAACTCCAAAAACAGTAACAGGCCTGATGAAAAGCCTTTGGGCCTCAGTCAATGCTTCAATAAGACTGAACAAGTCAAATTCCTTGTTGCTGCAACAGATTTCAACATCTGATCTGGTGTTTAGCAACTAAGTTGTGATCTTGACTTCTGATTCTTCTCAGATAATGGAGAAGCTTAATTAATACCTCCATTTCCATGTTCATCCTTAGTTTCAATTCTCCCTGGGGCCTGGCCCCCTCCATAGCGCTGTAATCTCCTCCAGTCCTGCAATTCTCAGAGTTCTCTGTGCACCTTCAATTCTGGCCCCTTAAGCATCTTTAATTTGAAGTGTTCCATTATAGGTGGACGTGTCTCCAGCTGCCTGGGCCCTAAGCTCTGGAATCGCCTCCCTAATCCTCCCCACCTCTCTTTCCTTGTTTAGGACACCCCTTTAAACCTACCCATTCGACCAAGCTTTTGATTACCTGCCCCCTTGTGTGGCATGGTCTCAAATGTTGCTTACTGTGTAGTGCTATGGGGTGGGTGGATCCTTCTGATAAAGGTGTTATAAAAAATATAAGCCATCATTCTTGTTGTTCTAATGCTCAGACTTTCATTTTCAAGTGATCTGAACATCAAGCATTGTCATAGGAAAAGAGGACATAGGAATTAGGAGCAGAAGTAGGCACTTCAGCCCTTCGAATCTGCTCTGCCACTCAATCAGATCATGGCTGATCTCTTCCTGGTCTCAAATCCACCTCCCCCCTGATGTGTTGGGTATGCTGGGTCTGCGAGGACTGCGTTTACCAGAGCAGTGAGAGAGACAGGCTACCAACACTTGTACAAGTACAACTCTATTTTATTTAACTATGAGCTATTAAACATACTTGCACTGTGGGTTGACACTATGTTAGGTTAACTGGAGACCTGAGGCTAAACTGACCAGACTATACTGCTAGCACATGGCAGATGTTCGTGTTGCTGATCACGGGCTCTGGCTGTCTCAGAGGCTGCATCCCGAATGAGCGGGAAAACTAGTGCCCTCTGGCTTTATAGTGGCCATGTCCTGTCTGGTGATTGACTGCTGTGTTCTGTGCGTTGATTGGTCTTTCAGTGTGTCAGTCAGTGTCTGTCTATGCACCATCATATACTTGTGTGTATATTATGACACCCCCTGTTCCCCAAATCCCTTTAACCCATTTTCTCAATCAGAAATATATCAATTTCCTTCTTGAAATCATTTAATGCCTCAGACTCCACTGCACTTGGCAGCAGCGAGTTCCACAAATTCACCAGCTTCTGCGAGGAGTAGTTCCTCCTTTAATTTAGAATGTCGATGTCTGAATACTACAAAGTGGCAGCCAGCCTATTGAATGAATAGTTTCTTAATGTCTTTTGTTCAGACAGACGAAAAGCAGCAAAGATTGATGAAGGGCTGAAGTCTCACACTGAACCAATTAGTGAATGTGGGACAACTGGAATGGGCAGAGGGGGGGCATTCCTTGCGTCCCTTCAGGTGGCGGGGTGGGAACCCAACCATCCGAAAACTCAGCCCAGGATAATGACAAGGCAAAGTACATTGAAATAAGACAGACAAAGATCATTTTTACTAAAAGACCTCCAAGTTAGATATGTAAATTTTACCCCCCTGGTGCCTCAAACACTCTCCCTCTCTTGCTTGCTCTTTTTCTCCACATCTATCTCCCTGTTTTTTCCGCTGATGGGGAAATCGTCCTTGTTTTGGGATGGGATTTTCTGTAGGTGATTCATTTCTCTTCAAGGCCCAAATTCTGATTGGTTAGCTGTTGACACCCCCCCCCCCCCCCCCCCCCCCCACCCAGTGGGAATTTCCAAACCTCCATGGGAGCCCTCTCATTTCTAACTGAAGAAGCCTGAAGCCTGGAAAGAAAATTCACTTCAAATGTCGCAAGACCTGAACACATGTCCTTTTGACAAGCAATCTACACACTAATTATATAGTTGCCAGACTAATGTGCATGCAGTGTATGCGAAAAGGAAACGCGACAGACTTAAATACTGCACAGGTCAAGGTAATTACTTACTTTAAAAACAAATCACTTTATTAAGTGATCACTTCCACAAACACATGATAAAAGATCGTAAAACGATTCACAATTACATTAATTTACAAGATAAATCTCTCAGCGATCAGACAAGGTTTCATTTAGAACCAGCTCTCCCAAGGCTTGATGTCATTTGTATTAGTTTTATATCCAGCGACTCATTGCAGTTATTCTCAAATTGACTTATAACGCTTCCGTTTCAAATCAAAATGAACCACGCGCTAGTAAAGACAGGGAATACTGAGACAGAATGAATGGCGAACAAACTAAGGAATTACTTTTACTGCAAATCTTCTACAGCAGCAGAGCTGTGTTGTATAAGTACAGTTATGTCAGACTAAGCCATTCAGCCCCCTGAGCCCCCTCTTCCATACAATTGAGTCTGTATCTTAACTCCATCTGCCCACCTTGGTTCCATAACTCTTAATACCCTTGTGGTATGGAGATACGTTATATAGAATATAAATTTATAATGTCATCGACTGTACAGATATATATATATATATATATATTGAACTTTGCCCCACCCCCCCTCCCCCTCCGAAAAAAGAAATCACTTTTGCTAAACAAAGGACACTGACCTACACCAGTTATTACGTGAAAGACACAAGCTGCTTTATAGAGCAGAGTCGATGGAGCTCTCAGTGACAGTGGCTAAAATAAGATCAGATTGAAAGCAGCTGAGTCGCAAGGCCCAGCTCTTGGGTAAAATATATTGGATTGAACTAACATAGGGACAAAAAAGGGAACCCTCTCTCTTTCTCTGAAACTTCTCTCATCAAAGCTGAGCTGTTGGTGGTTTGAAACCCCACCAGAAGAACTCATTGCTGCAAGCTGAGAGTTCTTAAAAGGGGGGGGGGGGGGGAATTCCAAATCAACCCCAGTGCCTCCAAGAGAAAAGTGGACCAACTAGCCACAATTCTAGAGCAACTGAACCTTCTGCTACAAACAAGCTTCCGGAGAATCTATGAAAGTTTATTTCTGAATTTACTTTTTATTTGGCCAAGTTTAAAGATCTGATATTCTGTAAAGTTCTATATCTTTCTTGTTCCTCCCTGATGGGGGAGGTGCGGTGGGGATGTTGGGTGCATGTGTGTTTTTTGTAATTGTGGGAAGTTGGATATATATACATATATACCTTTATGTTTTAAACCTTTATGTTAATAATGTCATGCATCTTTACCTGAGTCAGTTTTAGCAATAAAGTAAACTCCTTGCCTGTTAACTTAAGGAAATTTGCTGGTTAATTTCTTGCACCGATCTGCAGATGGTTAAGTATATGACTTGAATGGGAAATGCCACCTTTCTTAAATTCAAGCTAAGTTGCAACCAACTGAGAAGTCAGTTCTCCATTTCTGACCTGGTGGTGACATTTGCCTAATAAAAAATACAGAACTCCAAAATCAAACTTTCTGGTCAATAAAGAGCTCCTATTTATTAAAGAACAGGTTGATGGGAATCTATTGAACTCCATTAATTCCCAAACTAAAGAGCTTTGACTCAAAGCAAAATTACCAGTCAAAGATGATTTAATTGTTGTTGACCCAAGCGGGTGCCCACGGGAGCTGCAATGTTTAAGTGTTGACTAGAACCGACAGAATAACACACAAAGGCAGAAATATGTCAGGGCGTTAGATTTACACGACTTGCAGACCCGCCAGGGAGATTCGCGTGGCTTGTATTACTCATGCTTTGCAATATAAATCAGCAAAATCCAAAATATGATGAACATTCAGGCACTTCACAGTGTGGTTTGCAGTCGGAACCAAAGAAGCAAGCGCACCTTTTGTGGCTCAGTTTGTAAAGCAGCACACTAGGAAAATCCCAGGTCTGATCCCCAGGCTGGGCTGAATATTGCCACTGCTGCTTTGCCTCTTACCTCCGTCGGTGTTTGCTAATAATGAAGAGAAGTTTTACAAGGAAAATCTACAAGAATGATCACATAACTGAGAGGCTATACTGATCGGGGTGGACAGAACAGGCAGGGTCTCTTTTCTGTAGAAAGGAGAAGGTTAAGGTGTAACTTGACAGGATCTTTAAGGTCGCAAAAGGCTTTGATAGGGTTCAAAATGCTATTGCTGAAGCATACAAGGCTTCAGACCAAGTGCTGGAAAATGGGATTAGAATAGATTGGTGCTTGATGCCTAGCACAGATATGGTGGGCCAAAGGGCCTCTTTCTGAGTTGTAAAATTCTACGGCTCTATGAATAGACATAGAAGGGAATGTTCCCACTTGTAGGAGACTCCAAAACTACACGTCATCAGTGTAAGATTGTCACTCCATTAAGAAAAGCAGAAGCTTCTTTGCCCAGAGAGTGGTGTGAATGTGGATGTCCTACCACATGGGGCAGTTGAGGCAAATAGTATAGAGAGATGGTGCTGGGGTGGTAATGTCACTGTCTTGGTAATCCAGGCGCTCAAGCAAGTATTCCTAGGTGGGCAAAGGTTCAAATCCCAACACAGCCGCTGGTGAAATTTAAATTCAATTAATAAAATATGGTATTGAAAAAGCTAATCTCAGTCATGCTGACCATGAAAACCATTCCTGATTATCAGTAAAAACCCCATCTGCCCAAGTTGCTGTGGCAAGCCAATCAGTTCAAGGGCAATCAGGACAGTGCAACAAATGCTGGCCTTGCCCCCAGCTCATGAAGGAATAAAATAAAAGATGCCTTTCAGAAGCTACATGAGGGTGAAGGGAATAGAAAGGTACACCGATAATAGAGGTTAGATGAAGAGAAATGGGCGAGGGGATTATCTGGAGTATAGACACCAGAACAGTCCATGTCATACATGTTTTGTGCCATACATTCTTTCCATGTAGATGGAAAGAAAAATTGCAAAGAGATATGCAAAAATTAAATGAATATGCAAAACACTGACAAATGAATTTCCATGCAGGAAAATATGAGATCATCCACTTTAGACCTAAGAAGTACAGAACGGGTTAATTTCTAAATAGCAGTTGTGACCAGCACACCTTAGGAAGGAGAGGTTGGACTTGGAGTGGTAGATTGACTAGAATGATATCTGGACTCAAAGGGTCAAGCATTGAGGAAAGACTAAACAAACTACCTTGGACTTTTGAAAATAAAGGGGTGATTTAATTGGAGTTTTCAAGGTATTGGGGAAGTGATTGGGATTAATAGGGAGACACTAGACAGAACGTTCCCAAAAAAGGACTAAGTCAATAAGAAAACTTTTAAAAGGCTGTGCAATTGAATGCAGTTCAAAGCCTATAGACGTTTAGGCATGCAAACAGGCTAGAATGAGTTCAAAGGAAATTAAATGGACAGTGAAAAAACTATTTTAAAAGTTTCCACCACATTAAAGGAAATAATTTTACCTTCATCTCATACACCTTTGAACTTGGCATACTGACAAATTGTTTAAAGAGTTTAGGGGTACAGGTGGGAACACTATCACTTTATTACCACAGAACTGTATTTTTGAGATACAGAAGGATTGTTTGAAGGGTTTATAGGCTGCTGATGGGAAGAGCAGCTAAATGACCCCATCCCAAGAAAGACCCCCACCTGAGCGTCTCTAGCGCAGGAAAACTCCCCTGATCCCCACCTCCTATGAAGTACACTTCTAGGCAAATGTAGAGAGGGTATTCACATCCTTGCCACCACTCAGACTGCAAGGTGCCAGGTTGGCACTGCCAAGGGGTAGAGCCTGAAGGAGGGAAATCAGATGGAGGGTGGCTGAAGGGGGAGACGGGGGGGATGAAGGAGGGGGGGGGGGGGGGGCCTTGCCAGCGATCTGGAAGGGAGGCTGCAGCAGCATTCTGAGATGAGGACATCATTTTTAAAGGGAAACCCGGCCTCTGCGGAGTCGGACTTGTCAACGAGATGAGGTCCTGCCCCTCACAGAGTCCAGCGAGAATATTGGCCCTGAAAACCCGATTGAGGTCATATTTTTTGGAGGTGCCATTGAATGGCACAAACCACACTGTGTAACTGTATGAACACACACACATAAGCATCACACACTCATCACACACACAAAATACAATGTGTTTGTGTTGGGAGCAAAAGATTTCCTCTGTCCCAGGAACTGAACCACGTTTTTTCAGGGGGTGCTTTAAAAGCTTGTGCGTCCATTGCCAGAAAATAACAGATGGCAAGATGGCACCTTTTGCGTCCATGAGTCCGGTTGATCCTTCGTCGCCAATGCCAAGCTGGGCCTGCATTATGGTTAGCTCGGGCCTACTCAAGCATTCCTCACCTTTTCCCCGTTTTGAGCTAGAATAATGCAACTGAGAGCTCAAGTATCCCTCCATACAACCTGTTTTTTTTTGTCCTAATTCAGAAAACCACTGACTGATTTTTGTGAGGGCCACGAAGAATCCAGCACGAGTTGTCGAATAGAAAGAAATAACATTTGTTTATAATAACATATACACAACAGCAGCAATAACTCGCTTGCTGCTCACTCCTCTCTAGCTGGTTCCATACTGGCGAACTCTATTTATGCAGAGAATCTGCTAATGATTTCTCCGCGCCCCCCTCATTGAGGAAGCTCATACTTGCTAAGGATTGTGGGATTGCCATTAGTCCCCAGCCAGTGGTAAGCAGGCCGGTTATAACATCCCTCCCCCCCCAAAGTCCAAGGAATCCACCAAAGACCATGGCGAAGGAGGGCGTCGGGCTCGTTTTGCTGCAGGCCAGACACCATTTGCACGAGGCGCTGGATTGGGCGGCGTGTAACGAGACGGAGAACGGCGCTTCCGTGATGAATGGCTTAACGGTTGTACATCCACGGCCCATGGGCCCGAGGACTCCCCCAATGAGGCGCTCTGTGTCTCCATCTCGGAGTCGGCGTTCATTGCCTCCGTCATCTCAGCGTCTCTATCTCCATGCGGTTCTGCAACGACCTGCGCAGGCTTTGAGTGCGGCACCAGAGGAAGTTTGTGAGGAATATTCTCCACTGCTTGCGCTGGAGACGACCCTGGGCTTGCACCTGGTAAGAGATAGGGCCCATTCGGCGAAAGATAACGGCAGGGACCCACTGGGTACCACCAGCAAAATTTCTAATGAACACTGGGTCACCGGGCACAAACTGCCGAATCAGCCGATGCCGAGAAAGGCCATGTCTCTGCCCACTGAGCTACCCCAGTCACCGCATGTGGAGTGATCCTGTATGAAAACAAAAAACGAGCCAGTCTCGTGTCCATTGACCCGGAAGACTGCTTCTTTAGGCCCCGTTTGAATGTCTGCACTGAGCGCTCCGCCAACCCATTGGAAGCCGGGTGGTATGGAGCGGTCTGTATATGGCGTATGCCGTTTCTTCTTCATGAACCCGCAAACTCCTCACATGTGAATGGAGTGCCGTTGTCCGTGACCAGCACCTCGGGGAGGCCATGCGCACTGAAAGACAAGCGCATCTTCTCAATTGTTACGCAGGACATTGTGCCTAACATCTTATGCACCTCTAGCCATTTAGGCTGGGCATCGATTAATAGAAGGAACATGGATCTTTGAAAAGGGCCGGCAAAATCCGCATTCAAGTGCGCCCAAGGCCACCCTGGCCATTCCCAGTGATGTAGGGGCGCGGCCGGCGGAAGCTTCTGATGCTCCTGGCAAATGGAGCAGTTTTGGGCCACCTTCTCAATGTCGGTGCCGAGGCCTAGCCACCAGACATAACTCCGGGCCAACCTTTTCATTTAGGTCACACCCGGATGCCCATTTTGCAAGTCCCTTAGTATCAGCTCCTGGCATTTTTCCGGGACAATCACATGCATCCCCCACAAGAGGATACCGTCTTCCACACTGAATTCAGACAGCTTGGAGGAAAATGCCCGCAACTCGCCCGAGAGCTGTCTATGTTGCCACCATACAGGACTATGTGCCGAACCTTTGACAGGACTGGCGCCATCTGGGTCCACTCACGGATCTGTGATGCCGTGACAGGCAAGGAGTCTGTAGGATTGCAACCACCTCACCAGTTGTGGGGGTCGATATGGGGTGGGTCGACAAAGGCAATCGGCTCAGTGCGTCGGCATTCGCTATCTGGGTCCCTGGTTTATGCTCCAGAGAATACTCGTAGGCAGCGAGCAACAAAGCCCAGCACTGGATCCATGCAGAAGCAATGGGTGGTATTTGCTTATGCTCTCGGAAAAGTCCCAGCAGGGGCTTATGATCGGTCACGATAGTGAAGTGGCGGCCATATACATACTGGTGGAAGCGTATTTCACCGCAAAGACCACCGCCAGGCCCTCCTTCTCGATCTGCGCGTACTTCTTTTCCACTGCAGTCAATGTGCAGGAGACGAAAGCTATCGGCTGCTTGGCCCGCTCTCCATCTTGTGGGACAGGACGGCCCCAATACCATACGGGAATGCATCACACGTGGTGAGCAAAGGCTTTCCAGGATTATAGTGGGTTAGTAACCCAGACAACGACAATTGTTGTTTTACCCGCCGGAAAGCGGTTCCTTGCGGCTGACCCGAAACCCAGGTGTGATTCTTCTTTAGCAGAAGGTGCAATGGGACCAGCGTAGTTGCCAGATTGGGGAGGAACTTTCCCGTAATAGGTTACGAGGCCGAGAAACAAACGAAGATGTGAAGTGTCAGTCGGGGCGGGGGCCTGTTGAATTGCGCGCACATTCTCTGAGACGGGATGCAAACCTTTGCGGTCCACCTGATAACCCAGGTAGACTACTTCCTTCGCCTGAAAGACACATTTTGTACGACGTAAACGGACTCCAGCCTCTGAAAAGCGTCTAAGGACAACCTCCAAATTTTCCAAATGTTCCTGCTCCAATGTCCCTTAATCAAACGTTGTCTAAGTAGACAGCGACACACTTTAAACCTCTCTAGATGCCCTCCATGACGCATTGAAGATAGCGCAGGCAGAGGATACCCCAAAGGGCAACCGTGTACATTCATTTTTTTTTCTATAAATTTAGAGTACCCAATTCATTTTTTCCAATTAAGGGGCAATTTAGCGTGGTCAATCCACCTACCCTGCACATCTTTGGGTTGTGGGGGAGAAACCCACGCAGACACGGGGAGAATGTACCAACTCCACACGGACAGTGACCCAGAGCCGGGATCGAACCTGGGACTTCGGCGCCGTGAGGCTGCAGGGCTAACCCACTGCGACACCATGCTGCCTCTGTGTATATTCATACAGGCCCCATTGTGTATTAATAGTTACATATGGCCGGGAGGCAGGGCCCAGCTCCAACTGAGGTAAGTGTGACTCAGATCTAATTTCGTGAACGAGAGTCCACCTGCAAGCTTCGCGTAGAGATCCTCTATGCGAGGCATTGGGTGTCAGTCGAGCCGGGAAGCCGTATTCGCTGTAAGTTTATAGTCGCCGCACAAGCGAACTGTGGCTTCATTACAGGTATAATTGGCGCTGCCCAGTCAGCGAAACGGACGGGCCTGATAATACCCAAGGTCTCCAAACGAGTGAGCTCCCCTTCTACCTTCTCGAGCAAGGCGTAAGGCAACGGGTGCGCCCGGAAATAGCGCGGCGTGGCTCCTGATTCGACTAGCATACAGGCTACGGCCTCTTTTATTTTCCCCAAACCGGGCTGGAATACATCAGGGTATCGTCCTAGCACCTCAGTCAAACCTCGAGAATCTGTTTGGAGGATGTGCTGCCACTGCAACCAATGGAGCAACCAGTCCCGACCCAACAGGCTGGGCCGGTGGCCGCGCACCACGATAAGTGGGAAACGCCCCTCCTGGCGTCCATAAACAACAGGGGTCATTGTTGTTCCTGCAATGTCCAATGGTTCCCCCGTATAGGTGGCCAACCTGGCCTGTGTGTCCATTAATGCAATGGTCTGTATACCCTGCTTGACGGGTTTCGAATGTGCTCTGGGCGATCACGGAGACCACTGCGCCAGTGTCCGACTCCATCTCAAGCGGGTGACCATTGACTCGTACTGTCACCTTAATGGGGGCCACATGGGGAGCTGCCACACAATGCAGCTGCAGGCAGTCGTCCTCCATCTTCAGTCCTTGGGAGTAGTCGCCGCAGGTTCATCCAAATGGCAGGTTGGCCCAGTTTCTGTCGGAACGACGGTGCCTCTGGCGCCCCCAGGACCGGCGTCCACGATGGGGTCGGCGCCCACAAGTCCGACACTGACATGGCTCCTCATCCATCGGCTCTGGAGAAGGCTCCCTTTGGGGAGGAACATCCAGCGGCCACTGGAGTCGATCCAGACGCCGCCCCGCCTAAGGTACCAGAGGAGTACGGGGAGACGCTTTTGGACAGAAGGGGTTGCGCCCCAAGGCATGCACCTCCATTCCCTGCACTCCCCGTTCTGCGCTCTCGCGGGACAATACTATTTGAATGGCCTGTTGAAAAGTCGATGTTGGCTCCGCTAACAACTTTCTCTGGGTGGCTGCATTGTTAATACCCAAACCAAACGGTCGCGTAACATTTCTGAGAAGGTCTCACCATAGTCACAGTACTCCGCAATCCTGCGTAGCCTGGATAGAAAATCGGCAAGGGATTCGCCTGGGATCCTCTCAGTGGAATTAAATCAGTAACGCTGGACTGTCGTGGACGGGGTTGGGTTAAAATGTTGCCCCACTAACGTCACAAGTTCATCAAACTCCTTGGTGTCCGGCAGCTGGGTACGTAAGGCTCCTAATCACCCCAAACGTATGAGGGCCGCAGGCGGTGAGCAAAATGACCTTCTGGTGCTTGTTTTCGTTGATGTTGTTTGCCCGGAAATAGTAATGCATCCGTTGTGCGTACTGGTTCCAGCTTTCCAGAGCTGCATCAAAGACATCCAACTGTCCATACAGAGGCATGGTGTAACAGAAAAAAACTTCCAACCTGTATCCAACAAAAATCCAGGGAGGTGACTTCAGCAGCTTGGACAGCTATCCACTTTCACCCTCATCGCCAGTTTTGTGAGGGCCACGAAGAATCCAGCACGAGTTGTAGAATAGAAAGAAATAACATTTATTCTTTAGGAGAGTGACTAGCAGTATTTTGAGCTTTGTGTGGGCACATGGGACTCCGAGAGTGAAGAGGGTGTTCCTGGAGCGAGGGAGGGATAGAGGCGGGCTGGCGCTGCCCAACCTTTTGGGGTACTATTGGGCGGCCAATGTGTCAATGGTGCGTAAATGGGTGATGGAGGGGGGAGGGGCGGCGTGGAAAAGAATGGAGATGGCGTCATGTAGAAGTACAAGCCTGGGTGCCATGGTAACGGCGCCGTTGCCGCTCTCCCCTAAGAGGTTTACCACAAGCCTGGTGGTGGCGGCGACCCTAAGAATCTGGGGACAGTGGAGACGACATAGGGGGGAAACAGGGGGCTCGATGGAGGCTCCATTGGGTGGCAATCATCGGTTCATCCCAGGGAACAGGGATGGGGGATTCAGGGGGTGGCAAAGGGTGGGCATCAGTAAATTGAGGGACCTGTTTATTGGCGGGAGGTTTGCGGGCCTGGGGGAACTGGAAGATAAATTTGGGCTTCCCCAAGGGAACATGTTCAGATACTTGCAGGTAAAGGCGTTTGCTAGGCGACAGGTAGAGGGATTCCCTTTGCTGCTCTCGCGGGGGACGATGGACAGAGTGCTTTTAGGGGTGTGGGTCGGAGAGGGGAAGGTGTCTGACATCTATAAGGTAATGCAGGAGGTGGAGGAGTCATCAGTGGAGGAGCTGAAGACTAAATGGGAGGAGGAACTCGGGGAGCAGATAGAGGACGGGACTTGGGCGGATGCCTTGGAGAGAGTCAACTCTTCCTCCTCATGTGCGAGGCTTAGTCTCATCCAATTCAAGGTGCTGCACCGGGCCCACATGTCCGGGACTAGGATGAGTAGGTTCTTTGGGGGTGAGGACAGGTGCACCAGATGTTCGGAGAATCCAGCGAACCACACCCATATGTTCTGGGCATGCCCAGCACTGGAAGAATTCTGGAAGGGGGTGGCGGGGACGGTATCGAGGGTGGTTGGATCCAGGGTCAAACCAGGGTGGGGACTTGCGATTTTTGGAGTTGCAGTAGAGCCGGGAGTGCAGGAGGCGAAAGAGGCCGGGGTCCTGGCCTTTGCGTCCCTAGTAGCCCAACGAAGGATCTTGCTGCAGTGGAAGGATGCGAGGCCCCCAAGTGTGGAGACCTGAATCAGTGACATGGCGGGATTTATAAAATTGGAAAGGGTCAAATTTGCCCTGAGAGGATTTATACAAGGGTTCTATAAACGATGGCAGCCTTTTCTGGACTTCCTGTCTCAAAGATAGGTATCTTGGTCAATAGCAGCAGCAACCCGCGGGGGGGGTTCCTTATTGTAGTTTCTATTATCTAACTTAATATTGTGTTAATTTGCGTTGTTGTTAATATGCTGTGTTGTTCATGGAGATGGGGCGAATGTTTAGGATTGCTAATATTATTGTTATTTTTGGTATTTTATTATGGTTCGTTGTTGTATAAATTCAAAATTTTTCAATAAAAATTATTTTTTAAAAAAAAGAAAGAAATAACATTTATTTACAATAACATATATATATACAACAGCAGCAATAACTCGCTTGCTGCTCACTCCTCTAGCTGGTTCCATACTGGCTAGCTCTATTTATGCAGAGAATCTGCTGATGATTTCTCCGCCCCCCTCATTGGGGAAGCTCATACTTGCTAAGGATTGTGGGATTGCCATGAGTCCCCAGCCAGTGGTAAGCAGGCAGATTATAACGCTGATTTTGCTTCCGAACGTATGAATTTGGAGCAGGAATAGGCCATTCCGTCCCTCGAGCCTGCTCCACCATTCAGTAAGATTGTGGCTGATCTGAATGTAACCTCTGTCTTAAATGAGCGACCCCTTATTTTTAAACAGTGACCCCTAGTTCTACATTCTCCGACAAGATGAAACATCCTCTCTAAATCCACCCTGTTGATACCCTTTAGGGTCTTAAATATTTTAATCAAGTCACCTCTTACTCTTCTGAAGTCAAATGGATACAAACATAGGGCTGGATTCTCCAGTCCCCCAACTGCGTGTTTCTTGGTGGGGCACCATTCGCTGGCGGCAGGATTCTCTCCTCCCCACGATTATCAATGAGATTTCCCATTGAAGCCACCTCACACCACCAGGAAACCCGTGGGCAGGGGGTGCTTCCGGCGGGAACAAAAAATCCTAACAGCTGAAGAATTCCGGACAAACTCTACAACCTTTCCTCATAAGATAACCCACCTATTCCTGGTACTAGTCCAGTAAACCTTCTCCAAACTGCTGCTAGTGTATTTACATCTGTCTTTATATTTTTAATATAAACTTAGAGTACCCCCCCAAATCTTTTTTTTTCCCAATTAAGGGGCAATTTAACGTGGCCAATCCACCTACCCTGCACATCTTTGGGTTGTGGGAGTGAGACACACCCAGATACGGGGAGAATGTGCAAACTCCACATGAACAGTGACCCGGGGCCGGGATTGAACCTGGGTTGTCGGAGCCGTGAGGCAGCAGTGATAACCATTGCGCTACCGTCACGTCCTTACATCTTTCTTTAAATAAGGAGACCAATACTATACATAATACTTCAGATGTGATCCAACCAATGCCTTGTCCAAATGAAGCATACCCTTCCTACTTTTGTCATCAAATCCCCTCACAATAAATTATAACACTCTATTAGCTTTCCTAATTACTTGCTGTTACTCTATAGCTCTTTTGTAATTCATCCACTTTTGTAATTCATCCACTAGGACACACTGACCCCTCTGCACTTCAGAGTTCTGCAATCTCTCATCATTTAGATAATAATCTTCTATTTATTCTTCCTGCCAAAATGAACAATTTCACTTTTGCCCACATTATACTCCATTTGCCAAAGTTTTTCCCACTCATTTATGTGTGTTCCTTTGTAACCACGTTTTGTCCTCTTCACAATTTTCTTTCCTATCTATTGTTGTCATCAGAAAATTTAGCAACCATACTTTCAATCCCTTCATACAAGTCATTTATAGAAATTGTAAAGAATTCAGGCCCAATACTGATTCCTGTGGCACACCACTCGTCACATCCTGCCAACCTGAAAATACCCATTTGTGCCAACTCTGTTTCCTGCTATCCAGCCAATCTCCAATCCATGACAACATGTTACCCCCTAAACCATAAGCTTTTATTTTCCACAATAACCTCTGATGTGGCATCTTACTAAAAGTCTTCTGCAAATCTAAGTACAGTACATCCATTGGCCCCCCTTTATCCACAGCACATTCAAAGAATCCCAATAAATTGGTTAAACATGAGCGCCCTTTCACAAAGCCAGGTTGATTCTGCCTGTTGACTCTACCCCTCAGATACTTCTGTCAGCTACACTTTTGGAACAGATTTAATTACTGATCATTTGTTGACGAAATGCTGCTCCTTTCATTCACCCTTCTCAACTGCCATGATTAAAGGGATTTGCCAGGTTCTCATAATCATAAACAGTGGCAGATCAGTGGCGATAACTCTCTGACAAAGCGGGCTGGATAACAGACTTGCTGCTCGGGGGATTAAGGGATATGGGGAGTGGACTGGAGAATGGAGTTGAAGCCCAGCATTAGCCCCATCATATCAAGCAGGCTCGATGGGCCATGTGGCCTACTTCTACTCCCATTTCTTAAGCCCTTATGTTCTCACGTTGACCCATTGCGGTGACACTGGGTGTCACGCTCAGAGAAAGAGAAAGAGGGATGGTGCAGGAGGGAGGGTTTTGGTTTCCTGGATAATTGGGGCTCATTCTGGGGTAGGTGGGACCTCTACAAACAGGATGGTCTTCACCTGAACCAGAGGGGTACCAATATCCTGGGGGGGAGATTTGCTAGTGCTCTTCGGGGGGGTTTAAACTAATTCAGCAGGGGGATGGGAACCTAAATTGTAGTCCCAGTGTACAGGATGTTGAGAGTAGTGAGGTCAGGGATAGGGTTAAAAGTTCGAAAGAGGGCACCGGCAAGCAGGACGCTGGTTTGAAGTGTGTCTACTTCAACGCCAGGAGCATCCGGAATAAGGTGGGTGAGCTTGCAGCATGGGTTGGTACCTGGGATCTCGATGTTGTGGCGATTTCGGAGACATGGGTAGAGCAGGGACAGGAATGGTTGTTGCAGGTTCCAGGATTTAGATGTTTCTGTAAGAACAGAGAAGATGGTAAAAGAGGGGGGGGTGTGGCATTGTTAATCAAGGAAAGTATTACGGCGGTAGAAAGGACGCTTGAGGACTCGTCTACTGAGGCAGTATGGGCCGAGGTTAGGAACAGTAGAGGAGAGGTCACCCTGTTGGGAGTTGTCTATAGACCTCCGAATAGTCCCAGAGATGTAGAGGAAAGGATTGGAAAGATGATTCTTGACAGGAGCGAGAGTAACAGGGTAGTTGTTATGGGGGACTTTAACTTTCCAAATATTGACTGGAAATACTATAGTTCGAGTACTATAGATGGGTCAGTTTTTGTGCAGTGTGTGCAGGAGGGTTTTCTGACACAGTATGTAGACAGGCCAACAAGGGGCGAGGCCACATTGGATTTGGTACTGGGTAATGAACCCGGCCAGGTGTTAGATTTAGATGTAGGTGAGCACTTTGGTGATAGTGATCACAACTCGGTTATGTTTACTTTAGCAATGGGCAGGGATAGGTATATACCGCAAGGCAAGAATTATAGCTGGGGGAAAGGCAATTATGATGCTATTCGGCAAGATTTAGGAGGTATAGGATGGGGAAGGAAACTGCAGGGGATGGGTACAATCGAAATGTGGAGCTTTTTCAAGGAACAGCTACTGCGTGTCCTTGATAAGTATGTACCTGTCAGGCAGGGAGGAAGTTGTCGAGCAAGGGAGCCGTGGTTTACTAAGGAAGTTGAAGCACTTGTCAAGAGGAAGAAGAAGGCTTATGTTAGGATGAGACATGAAGGCTCAGTTAGGGCACTTGAGAGTTACAAGTTAGCCAGGAAGGACCTAAAGGGAGAGTTAAGAAGAGCGAGGAGAGGACACGAAAAGTCGTTGGCGGATAGGATCAAGGAAAACCCTAAGGCTTTCTATAGGTATATCAGGAACAAAAGAATGACTCGAGTAAGATTAGGGCCAATCAAGGATAGTAGTGGAAAGTTGTGTGTGGAATCAGAGGAGATAGGGGAAGCATTAAATGGATATTTTTCGTCAGTGTTTACACTGGAGAAGGACAATGTTGTCGAGGAGAACACTCAGGTTCAGTCGACCAGGCTAGATGGAATTGAGGTTCAAAAGGAGGAGGTGTTAGCAATTTTAGAAAATGTCAAAATAGATAAGTCCCCTGGGCCAGATGGGATTTATCCTAGGATTCTCTGGGAAGCCAGGGAGGAGATTGCAGAGCCTTTGTCCTTGATCTTTATGTCGTCTTTGTCGACAGGAATAGTGCCGGAAGACTGGAGGATAGCAAATGTTGTCCCCTTGTTCAAGAAGGGGAGTAGAGACAACCCTGGTAATTATAGACCTGTGAGCCTTACTTCGGTTGTGGGTAAAATGTTGGAAAAGGTTATAAGAGATAGGGTTTATAATCATCTTGAAAAGAACAAGTTGATTAGCGATACTCAACACGGTTTTGTGAAGGGTAGGTCATGTCTCACAAACCTTATTGAGTTTTTTGAGAAGGTGACCAAACAGGTGGATCAGGGTAAAGCTGTTGATGTGGTGTATATGGATTTCAGTAAGGAGTTTGATAAGGTTCCCCACGGTAGGCTATTGCAGAAAATAAGGAAGTATGGAATTGAAGGTGATTTAGCGGTTTGGATCAGTAATTGGCTAGCTGAAAGAAGACAGAGGGTGGTGGTTGATGGCAAATGTTCATCCTGGAGTTCAGTTACTAGTGGTGTACCGCAAGGATCTGTTTTGGGGCCACTGCTGTTTGTCATTTTTATAAATGACCTGGAAGAGGGTGTAGAAGGATGGGTTAGTAAATTTGCAGATGACACGAAGGTCGGTGGAGTTGTGGATAGTGCTGAAGGATGTTATAGGATACAGAGGGACATAGATAAGCTGCAGAGCTGGGCTGAGAGGTGGCAGATGGAGTTTAATGCGGAAAAGTGTGAGGTGGTTCACTTTGGAAGGAGTAACAGGAATGCAGAGTACTGGGCTAATGGCAAGATTCTTGGTAGTGTAGATGAACAGAGAGATCTCGGCATCCAGGTACATAAATCCCTGAAAGTTGCCACCCAGGTTAATAGGGCTGTTAAGAAGGCATATGGTGTGCTAGCCTTTATAAGCAGGGGGATTGAGTTTCGGAACCACAAGGTCATGCTGCAGCTGTACATAACTCTGGTGCGGCCACACCTGGAGTACTGCGTGCAGTTCTGGTCACCACATTATAGGAAGGATGTGGAAGCTTTGGAAAGGGTTCAGAGGAGATTTACTAGGATGTTGCCTAGTATGGAGGGAAGGTCTTACGAGGAAAGGCTCAGGGAATTGAGGTTGTTTTCGTTAGAGAGGAGAAGGCTGAGAGGTGACTTAATAGAGACATATAAGATAGTCAGAGGGTTAGATAGGGTGGACAGTGAGAGTCTTTTTCCTCGGATGGTGATGACCAACACGAGGGGACATAGCTTTAAATTGAGGGGTGATAGATATAGGACAGATGTCAGAGGCAGTTTCTTTACTCAGAGAGTAGTAGGGGTGTGGAACGCCCTGCCTGCAATAGTAGTAGACTCGCCAACTTTAAGGGCATTTAAGTGGTCACTGGATAGACATATGGATGAAAATGGAATAGTGTAGGTCAGATAGGCTTCAGATGGTTTCACAGGTCGGCGCAACATCGAGGGCCGAAGGGCCCGTACTGCGCTGTAGTGTTCTATGTTCTATGTTCTATGGTGTAAAATATAGAATGGAATCAAACCAGGAGTTATGCAATGGAAGAGTATATACATACCAGTGTTCTACACTGAAAAGTTAGGGCTCTCTTTCTGATGAAACATCCCCATCGGCACCACTGCTAGCACTGGGATCATCTTTACTGCGTGAGGCACTTTTCTCCTTGGTGTATTCCGAAGGTGGTTTAGTTCTTGTTTTTTCCTTGCGTTGCTGCTGTTTTTCCAGTTTTGTTAACTGAAAGCACATAAAAGAGAAGTTTCACTCGATAAACGTAATGGACATTGTCAGGTCATTCACACCGTGCAATAACTGGAGGTATTACTAACTCTTTCCTGTTGACCAGGCTTCGATGATTAGGAGTTGACAGTTCCCCAGGAGCTCAGATCCGCGGTTGCCATGGTGAATTCTATTTGGCCCATTCCCGGAGAAAGCCAGACGCTGTTTGAACCACCCCACTCACTCTGCCATCCATCTCACCAGATGAGGGTATTTCTCCTCCTCTCCAATTCCCCACCCCCATTGATATCTCCAACAGCAGCTCAATCCCGCCACTTCCCCACCAATAAGGACAAGGGCAGCTCATGGGAACACCGGTGCCTCCAAGTTCTCTTGTAAGTGGCGCATCATCCTGACTCGGAAACATACCACCACCACTCCACCGAACGTCGCTGCCAAAAGGGATGGAAGCCCCCACTCACAGCGTTGACGAAGCACCATCACTACATGAGCTGCAGTGGCCCAAGAAGGTGGCACCTTCTCCAAGGCAGCCAAGGACTGACAATAAATCCAGGCTTTGCCCACATTCCCGTAATGATGTTTGACAAAAGGAAAAGCTCTATACTTATTCCTCAGTCTGGAAATCTCCCTATTCCCTTTCGCTTGGTTCAGGAAATACATTATTTATCGCACTAGACAGAAAACTATTCCATATCAATTATTCATGGGCTCAACTTAGCTTTCATTCTCCTATCATGGTATTGGATAAACCCGTCTCTAAATCTGATCACCCATTCCCTTTTGTAAAATTTTAATCGCAGGTTAAAGTCCAACATGTTTGTTTCAAACACTAGCTTTCGGAGCACTGCTCCTTCCTCAGGCTCCGAAGGAGCAGTGCTCCGAAAGCTAGTGTTTGAAACAAACATGTTGGGACTTTAACCTGGTGTAAGACTTCTTTCTGTGCTCACCCAAGTCCAAGGCCGGCATCTCCACATCATAAAATTTTAATGATCTCTCTTTGAGAACAAATGCAGTTTTGATCTTTGTCACTAAAGGTAACTTCACCTCAATCGGGATAATCAGAGCGTGGTGAGGAGCTTGTGGAGCAAGAGCCATGTCAGACGCACATCAGTATGGGACACAATCCAGGTCATCACTACAGTAGCAGTAGCAAAATATCAAACAGCATGTCTCTGGTCTTCCAAACTCTTTGTTTGGACAACTGGTTATCGAAGTACAATGGGTGAGATTTCTGCCTCAGCGGGGTGTGTAAATGTCTGCCTGTTAGTTGGAACTGCCCCTACATCTTGTAGATAGAAAGGTTTTGCTCACAAAGTTAGTGAGTTGATGCCAGAATTCCCAAGGCAATTGGGCGCCTGGGTTACGAACAAGGAGGATAATCAATAGGATTATCTCCTTGACCAATGAGGTTTAAAGATTAGAAATATACAGCGGGTGGATTGAGGAGGTGCTGAAAGGAAAGGAAATAGAGGGAAAGAAAGACTGTGTTAAAAAAGAGAGAGAACAGGCCAAAATGTTGAGAAACAATATTTAAAACTTTGACATTTAAAAAATCTCCTAAAACAATACACAACCTGAAGGAATGAGACACCACACTTCAAATCATTATCTTTTGATGCCAGAGAGGTTGATTGGCAATCCTTTAACACATCACGAAATGGATCTTGTAGTTACCTGTCCTTAATATTTGCAGCATATTTCATCAAATGCCAGCAACTCCATGAAATTCAAGGCTCATCACTGGCGAGGCAGAGAGATGCTAACAATGGACTTAGGGACATCAAATGTTTTGATATTGTTGTTTAAACATGCATCCTCCCCTCGTTGTAACATTTATGCACCGTTTGCCTCACCGTCTGACAGCAAAGTCTGACCCAAGGTCTCTGCGTCTTTGACTGCTCTTGTCAAGTACGTCGGGTCCGTTTAGTGGCACAACTCTTCTCTGGAGTTTATACCTGGTGACAGTGTATAGTTACCCCAACCAGAATTTAGGGGGGTGGAAATGTTCCAGAAGGAATTAGAGTGAAAGCTGAGTCGGTCATTAACAGAGTCTGCTCAGAATAAAAGTGGTCTTGCTCTAGATCGTTTGTGTTTACATCTGTGGATCCCAAATAATCTACGCTGCCAAAATCAGCATGGTGAGGAAAGTTAATTCAACTTCCAGGTTTCGAGGATGCTCATCTAGCTTCACTTCCAGAGATTCCTGGCATTGCTTTGGCAAGTTGCAACCTTCATTAATTAATCAATGTGTACTATTTGACCAAGGAAGCTGACCATTGCTAAGTACAGTGGCATCATGATGAAACCCTGCTGAACACTCATGCATCCTTTCATTACTGGTTACAAAGCACTTCACCAATAACGTTTGTAGCATTGTAAAAGATTTGAGCTGTTGGATTTGTATATCTCCAGGACCTTCCCCAACCTGGATCAGAGGAACCATTGGGAGAAAGTCTTAGTTCCACGAAGCGAAGTTTCTTGGCGCAAGGATAGATCTCTGGGCTACATTCTTGTCATTAAACTTTGCGAGATAGTGGGGAAGAACCAATGGTAGATCAAATCTGGACAGTCCAGATCTACCTTATCGTGTTCCTGGAGCAGATTATGTTGCATAGAAAATAGGAGCAAGAATAGGTCCTTTGGCCCATTGAGCCTTCTCCGTCATTCAATGTGATCATGACAGATCCCTTTTCTCAGCCCCAGCTCCTGTTCTTGCCCTATACTCCCTGACACATTTAGAGTCCAGAAACCTATCGATTTCTTTCTTGAATACATTCAGTGATTTGGCCTCCACTGCCTTCTGTGGTAAAGAATTCTCTTCATCTCAGTCCTAAATGGCTTCCTTGTATCCTTAGATCCTTTGTTCTAGAACAACTCCCAGCCAGAAGAAACAACGTCCCTGCATTTAGTCCGTCCAGGCCTTTCAGAATTGTATATGCTTCAATGAGATCCCCTCTCATTCTTCTAAACTCCAATGAATCCAGGCCCAGTTGACCCAATCTCTCCTCATACGACAATCCTGCCATCCCATGTAGGTTTTCCATTATTTTGCTCTTCAATTTAATAGTGAAGGGCTATCAGCAACAAATCAACCACTAACAAGAGAACAGTGCCCAATATAATGAGAGTCTCCCTTGAATGGAAATGTTGCTTATGTCGAGACTGCAGAGATCTGCCCCTGGTCACTTGGGCACAGTGGGTCACCTGGACATGGGTGGTGACCAGCAAGATGCTGCGTGCAAACTAAACTGCAAAATGTCTTTGAACAAAAAGGGAGGAAATCATTTTTAAAAAACAACCAGGAAAGAAAGAAGCTTAAACTGAGTCACTTCCCTCATTCTGTCCCCTTTGAAAAATGTGAAACAATTTCAGTTGCTTTACGTCAGTACCTTTTCACTCAATGTGACTGTAGCTTTTAGGAATGCAAATAACATTAAGCTCTTCCTTAGCAACCCATTTGTACAAAGGATGCAAAAAAAATTATAATGCAATATTTTCTGGCTGAAACAAAAACTTCACAATCGATCTTACAAGAGCTATAGAATTAAAAGGTTAATTATTTCAATAAATCTGCAATTATTAGCGAGTCATCAACAACATCATATTGAAGCAACATGTTGGATTCACAGTGAAAATCACAGCAGAAGGGTCGATAGCCATCCTGTAAAATCGTCTGTATGTTTATTTCTGTTATCAAGGTGAGACTCAGTTCTGGGAGTAGAATACTTTTCTGACCTATTTGAAGGAAATGGTTCCGAGTGTCCTTAATATTGACTTTTGCACCAGCAGTTGGTTTCTGGGACATCTGCAATGTGATTTCCTTCTGCCGCCTCATGTACAGTCCAAGATTCCTGACTCCAAGACTGCCTGGCATTTCGGACAAATGTTTGTAGCCCAGAAAAAAAAAATCAAACCACCGGAATTGACAACTGCAAAAATGCTGAGACCTTCCATCGCGGAAGGTATTTGGAAGAATATTTTATTCTTCGCCCTTCTCCCCACTCCACCGCACCCACACAGAAAGAATGAGGGAGGAGGAGGAAACCGAGCTGGGCATAAGTCAGTTTGCTATGGACACTATGCTTCGAAGCTTCACCTCTCAAGCCCATACCTCTCTCTGACCCGTGGAGCGGTGGTTGAAGTGCCAGTAAGACGGGTCAGTGAGTTGGAAGATTTCTGCAGGGTACTGTTTCTCTCCCGTGTTTTTTAAATTCATTTATGGGATGTGGACGTCATTGGCTGGGCCAGCATTTGTTGCCCATCCCTAATTGCCCTCAAACAGAGTGATTTTCTCTGCCATGTCAGAGGAGGCATTTAAGAGACAACCACATTGCTGTAGGTCTGGAGTCACGTGTAGGCCAGACCAGGTAAGGACGGCAGATTTTCTCCCTTAATTGTAACTTTCAGAAGATAACTCGATAAAAGCTTGAAGAGATAAGATAAAAATTGACAGGTCTATGAGGAAAAGGCAGGGGAGTTGGAGTAATTTGATAGTATTTTCAAAGGGCCAGCACAGTGATAAAGGACTGAATGGCCTCCTTCTGCGCTACATCGCTCTGTGATTCTGTATAAATCAAAGTACTCTTCTGGTTTTGCTATTCCGATAGAAAAATATCCCGGGATGCAGATGAAAGAAGATCTTCTGAACATTTATGATCTGCTTTCAAAAAAATAAATCCTCCACTGAATCAATCACCACGGCAACGCAAATAACTTCCTCTGGGACAAACAGTACACCCAGAGTTCAGCTCGAAATGCTGCCTTGACTTTGAAATTCACTTTTCCCCCTCTCTTTGCTCATGTGGGGAGCAAATGAAAATGGCATGCACTGTGAAACAGCAAATACCCAAACTCTCAAATAAAGTTGATAGGTGCTTGTAAGTCCATGTAGAAAATTGCCACAGTATGTTGTTGGATAGAAAACAAAACACTCACCATCAGAGGCTGTCAACCTTCCCAGAACAACTTGAACTCTTCAGGACATTCAAAAATACAAAAATGTTCATTTGTAAACAGGAAGAGGCCATTCAGCCCCTCAAGCATTCTCCACCATTCAATTAGAACTTGGCTAACCTGTACCTCAATGCTATTTACATTCATCCTTATCCCTCAATATGCGAACCGTATAAAAATCTATTGTCTCAGTTTTATTAATTTCAGATTTCCACGACCGTTTATGTTAAAAGAACACTTTCTCATTTCACTTCTAAATGTGTTGGCTATTATTTTACGGTTTTGAATTAGGCGACTAGAAGAAATACCTTGGCCGGAATATTCCGGTCCTTCCCACCGGCGGAAGTTCTGTTCCTGCCAACGTCAATGGACGTTTGAATGGCCTGCCACATCTGCCCAGTATGGCACATCCAGCTGGAAAATCCTGGCCCGTGTTTCTATTTAACCAACTGAATCCCTGTGAACTACCTTGATCAGACCAAGTTCCTAGGAATGAATGATTGATCTGCAATTTACAGCTGCCAGCAAGCCAGGAGGGGAAGAAAGAAATCATTACATTAGACGTGTGGTTTTTTAAAAAATTCACTTTCTTTGAATTTACTCGTTACAAAAATGTCAGGAGTTGGAGGGAAAGAGGCTGTATGGTAGGAGGGAGCTGGTCAAAGGAAGGAGGGGGATGTGGTGGTGAAACCTCCAGGAGCACATCCAACTGGAGTTGGGAACTCTGTCAGATCATCCTTTAATCTTCTAACTTTGTGGGAGTATAAACCAAGGCCGCAATTCTCCGGCCTTTGGGGTTCTCAGTTTCCGTCGGCAACGCACCCCTTTCCCGGCGGCATGGGGTGGTTTCAATGGGAAATTCCATTGACCAGCGGCGGGTGTAAAGAATCGCCTGGGAACGGCGCACCGTCCAAAAACATGCGGCTGGGAGGTCAGCGAATCCAGCCCCAAGTCTATGCAAATAAAAGCAAAATACTGCGGATGCTGGAAGTCAGAAATTAAAACAGAAAACTGGATAAACTCAGTAGGTCAGGCGGCATCTGTGGAGAGAGAAACAGAGTTTCGAGTGCAAATGACCGTATGAGTTCTGCAGAAGGGTCACACGCACTCAAAATGTTAACCGTGTTTCTCTCTCCACAGATGCTGCCAGAGCTGCTGAGTTTATGCACTTTTCTGTTTTTATTACAAGTCTATGTAACCCATTCTCGTAATTTAACGCTTTCAGGCCTGGTGTTATTCTGACAAATCAAAGCTCTATCCTGCCATGGGCAATGTACTCTTCACTGAGGGGCAAAACAGAACATAGCAATCGAGATAGGGCAAGCATGGGCATAGTGATATTGTCACTGGACTAGTATCCAGAGACCCAGGGTAATGATCTGGGGTTCGAATCCCACCACAGCAGATAGTGAAATTTGAATTCACTAAAATCTGGAATGTCTAATGATGATCTTGAAACCACTGACCATGAATCATCCGGTTCACTAATGTCCTTGAGGGAAGAAAATCTGCTGTACTTACCTGGTCTGGCCCACATATGACCACAACAAACTGGTTGACACTCAAATGCCTTCAGTGAATGAGTATTAAATGCCGGCCCACTTCTCATAAACTAATGATAAAAAAGATGGTTCCTGATCAAATGGAAGATTCACTTCCTCCCTAATCACAATAGAGAAAAAGAAATAATTAAGGCCTAGAGTTCAGGAGAAGACACCAATAATGTGTTCACTTCAGTAACATGGCTTAATGGGAGACGCTAATATAAATGAGGTGGAAGCCCTAACTTGCTGAAATAACTTAGAATGAAGAAATTCTTAAGGATAAATGGCATTTGTCTCAGCACTATGAGTGAACCAAGCCAATTAATGGGCAAGGCACAGAGAAAGCCAGGGATTACGAGGGAATCAATTGTCACGTGGGAAGTACCGGAAGTTTAGGAACAGGTTCATGCAATGGCCATGTTTCAAATGGGTGACAAAATTAAGATAAGCAAGTTAAAACCTACATTCATTCCATTTAAGAACATGGAGCTAATTAACAGGGTAAACCTGAGCATTATCTGCACAACAACTTCTGATAAACAGCAACCAACACAGCATCAGCTGGGGAAGACCCTGTTTGACCACCTCCTCCCTACCTAATAGTAATAATCTTTATTATTGTCACAAATAGGCTTACATTAACACTGCAATGAAGTTACTATGAAAAGCCTCTAGTCGCCACATTCCAGCGCCTGTTCGGGTACAAGGAGGGAACATTAAGAATGTCCAATTCACCTAACAGCGTATCTTTCGGATCTTGTGGAGGAAAACCGGAGCACCCAGAGGAAACCCACACAGACACGGGGAGAACATGCAGACTCCACACAGACAGTGACCCAAGCCGGGAATCGAACCTGGGACCCTGACACTGTGAAACAACAGTGCTAACCACCATGCTACTTATGAGAAAGGGTTGACTGTGGTAAGATTAATGGTTTAATCATTTTACGGATGTGTGCGTCACTGCTAAGCCAGCATTTATTGCCATTCCTATTTGCCCTCGAGTAGGTAGTGGTGAGCCGCCTTCTTGAACCGTGCAGTCCCTGAGGTGTAAGTACACCCACTGTGCTATTAGGAAGAGAATTTGACCCAAGAAATATAGTTCCAATCCTGGATGTGGCTTGGAAGGGAATTTTCAGGTGGGTCGTATTCCTTTACATGTCTACCCTTGTCCTTCTAGGTGGGAGAGGTCGTGGGTTTGGAAGGTGCTGTTGAAGGAGCCTTGATGAGTTGCTGCAGTGCATTTTATAGATGGTACACACTGCTGCTACTGTGCATCAGTAGTGTAGTCAGGGGGTGTTTAGGGTGGTGGATGGGGTGCAGATCAAGCAGGCTGCTTTGTCCTGGATGGTGTTGAACCTCTTGAGTGCTGCTCGACCTCCACTCATCCAGGCAAATAAAGAGAGTATTCCATCACAACCCCGACTTGAGCCTTGTAGATGGTGGACAGGCTTTGGGGACTCAGCACAGAATTCCCAGTCTCTGACCTGCTCTTGTAACAACACTAATTAAATGGCTGGTTCAATTAAGTTTCTGCACAATGGGAAGCCCTGGGGCAGCGATGGTGGTTTTCAGCCATGGCAATTCTGTTGAACATCAAGGAAAGATGATTTGATTTTCTCTTGTTGGAGATGGTCATTGTCCTGTGTGGCACAAATGTTACTTGCCATTTAACAGCTCAAGCCTGAATGTTATCCAGGTCTTGCTGTATATGGACACAGACTGCTTCAGTATTTGAGCAGCTGTGAATGGTGCTGAACATTGTGCTGTCATCAGCGAACATCCCCACTTCTGATCTCATAATGGAGGGAAGGTCATTGATGAAGGAGCTAAAGATGGTTGGGCCGAGGACACCACCCTGAGGAACACCTGCAGTGATGGCATGGAGTTGAGGTGATTGGCCTCCAACAACTACAATCATCTTCCTTTGTGCCAGGTATGACTCCAGCCGGCGCAGAGGTTTCCACCTGGTTCCTATTGTCTTAAATTTCGCTCGAGCTCCTTGATGCTAAATTCAGTTAACTGCAGCCTTGACATCAAGGGCAGTCACTCTCACTTCACTTCCTTCCTCCATGTTTGGATCAAAGTTGTAATGAGATCAAGAGTTGAGTGGCACTGGCAGATCCCAACTGAGCATTGTGAGCAGGTTGTTCCGGAGTTAGTGCAATTTGATAGCACTACCGACGCCCCCTTCCATCACTTAGCTGACAATTGATTGGAGATTGATGGAACAATAATTGACTGGATTGGATTTGTCCTGCTTTATGTGGACAGAACATACCTGGGCAATTGTTGGGTGGATGCCAGTGTTGTACTGGAACAGCTTGGCTTGGAACACGGCTAGTTCTGGAGCACAAGTCTTCTGTTCCATGGTTGGATGCTATTGGGACCCATAGCCTTTGTTGTATCCAATGCCTTCAGCTGTTGCCTATATGGTGCGGAGTGTATTGAATTAGCTGAATTCTGGCATTTGAGCTGCTGGGGACTTCAGGAGGAGACCAAGATGGAACATCCAGTTGGCACTGAATGGATGATTCACTGATGTGTTGAGCTCCCCCATCATTGAGCATGGTGTTATCTGTGGAGACACATCCTCCAGGAATTTGTTTTAATTGTCCACCTCTTTACAACTGGATATGCTGGGACAGAAGAGCTTTTATCTGATCTCTTGGTTCTCTATTGCTTGCTGCTTCCACTGGATGGCATGCATGTAGCCCTGTATTGTAGCTTCTCGGGCCGGCTCCTCATTTTTCGGTATGTCTGCTGCTGCTCCCAGCATGCCCTCCTGCGCTCTTCATTTAACCCCAGCTTGATGGTAATGCCAGAGTGGGGGATATGCCAGACCACGAGGTAACAGATTGTGGTGGAATGCTGTTGCTGATAGCCCACATTGCCCCATGAATGCCCAATTTTGAGCTGCTAGATCTGATCTATTCCATTTAGCAAACTCACAGTGCCACACAAATACAATGCATAGAACATAGAACATAGAACGATACAGCGCAGTACAGGCCCTTCGACCCTCGATGTTGCACCGACATGGAAAAAATCTAAAGGCCATCTAACCTACACTATGCCCTTATCATCCATATGCTTATCCAATAAATTTTTAAATGCCCTCAATATTGGCGTGTTCACTACTGTTGCAGGTAGGGCATTCCACGGCCTCACCACTCTTTGCGTAAAAAACCCACCTCTGACCTCTGTCCTATATCTATTACCCCTCAATTTAAGGCTATGTCCCCTCGTGCTAGCCACCTCCATCCGCGGGAGAAGGCTCTCGCTGTCCACCCTATCTAACCCTCTGATCATTTTGTATGCCTCTATTAAGTCACCTCTTAACCTTCTTCTCTCTAACGAAAACAACCTCAATTCCATCAGCCTTTCCTCATAAGATTTTCCCTCCATACCAGGCAACATCCTGGTAAATCTCCTCTGCACCCGTTCCAAAGCTTCCACGTCCTTCCTATAATGAGGCGACCAGAACTGTACGCAATACTCCAAATGCGGCCGTACTAGAGTTTTGTACAACTGCAACATGACCTCATGGCTCCCGAACTCAATCCCTCTACCAATAAAGGCCAACACACCATAGGCCTTCTTCACAACCCTATCAACCTGGGTGGCAACTTTCAGGGATCTATGTACATGGACACCGAGGTCCCTCTGCTCATCCACACTACCAAGAATTTTACCATTAGCCAAATATTCCGCATTTCTGTTATTCTTTTCAAAGTGAATCACCTCACACTTCTCCACATTAAACTCCATTTGCCACCTCTCAGCCCAGCTCTGCAGCTTATCTATGTCCCTCTGTAACCTGCAACATCCTTCCGCACTGTCTACAACTCCACCGACTTTAGTGTCGTCTGCAAATTTACTCACCCATCCTTCTGCGCCCTCCTCTAGGTCATTTATAAAAATGACAAACAGCAACGGCCCCAGAACAGATCCTTGTGGTACGCCACTCGTAACTGAACTCCATTCTGAACATTTCCCATCAACTACCACTCTCTGTCTTCTTTCAACTAGCCAATTTCTGATCCACATCTCTAAATCACCCTCAATCCCCAGCCCCCGTATTTTCTGCAATAGCCGACCGTGGGGAACCTTATCAAACGCTTTACTGAAATCCATATACACATCCATCTACCCTCGTCTACCTGTTCAGTCACCTTCTCAAAGAACTCGATAAGGTTTGTGAGGCATGACCTACCCTTCACAAAACCATGCTGACTGTCCCTAATCATATTATTCCTATCTAGATGATTATAAATCGTATCTTTTATAATCCTCTCCAAGACTTTACCCACCACAGACGTTAGGCTCACCGGCCTATAGTTACCGGGGTTATCTCTACTCCCCTTCTTGAACAAAGGGACCACATTTGCTATCCTCCAGTCCTCTGGCACTATTCCTGTAGCCAATGATGACCTAAAAATCAAAGCCAAAGGCTCAGCAATCTCTTCCCTGGCTTCCCAGAGAATCCTAGGATAAATCCCATCCGGCCCCGGGGACTTATCTATTTTCACCTTGTCAAGCATCCTCAGTTTGAAAACAGTGCATTGTCTCCACAGGTACAGTGCAGCAGTCACTCCTTTTAGCACGGTCATGGACATTTGAGACAGGCAGACTGATGAAGGCAAGGTCAAACTAATGTTACTCTCTTGTGGCGCCCTCCTCACCTGCCACAGGCCTAGACTAGTCCTTCAGTATTTCAGCCAGCTGGGCCAGTAGTAGCACTGCCAAGTCACTCTTAGTGATGCACTCTGACACACCCTACCCAGAGTACACTCTGTATCCTTGCTACACCTCTTCAAAGTGGTATTCAACATGGAGGGGTACTGATTTATCAATGGTATTAAACACAAAGAAAATGCGGCAAAATACAAGTCAATTTGGGCATTATATATTATATTTTGGACGCAGGATCCATGATTACTAATCCATTTGAAAAGGGTTCCTTCATACAAAAATGTTTCAGAACCCCTAATTTTGTAAATGATGCAACAGACGCAGGGCAAAGCAGGTTATACCTGACGAGAAAATAGATATACTGTCAAAACTTATTATCTTGCACTCATCAGGACGGCTACACAAAATAAACCAACCTTAAAGCGAATTACAATTTATACTGCAAGAGAAGAAAGTGCTAATCGGTTGGCAAATGGACTCTGATTGGGAGAGGGGTTGCCATGGAGAATGCAACAGAGAACACTTAACTGCCAAGCTTTTGTTCACATTCAATCCAGGCAAATCAATTCTGATCGGTCACGGCGCTGCCATGGATTATGCCTGCAGAATTAATTTAGAAACTGGTGAAAAACCATGATGATGGGAGTGCAAATTATTTTTGAATAGGTGAACCTGGCTGGGCTAACTGATTTCCCTTTCCTATATATGTAGGATCTTCTTGGCCTTACAGTCAATAAAACATTGCATAGATTCTGAACATCGAAATGCTGACTGCGTTGATCTTGGGCAAAGGCAGGTCTTTATAGACCAGAGTGATTTTTACATAGCTTTGAGAAGGCTTGCAGCATGAATATATATTGAACTCAAATCATACAACATGTAATAGCTAAGCCCATAATATCTGAACTAACGGAATATTCAGTTGTGGTCCCAACACTGATCTCTGGGACAGTCCACTCAGAATCGCATCCTCCGTTCTAGTATTTCCCCTCAATCCAAAACCTACCGTGTCCTGTACCCATCAGCCAGTTTGGTGTCCCAGAATCCCCCATGATTCAGGCTCAATTATTAACCGTTTGAATGGACCTTCTTTTAAATGCACTTTTCAAATGCACAAGGGCATACAGTAGCAAAGGAGTTGTTTTACTGGACCAATTATCTGAAAACTTATTCAAATCTCACCACAGCAGCTGGGTGATTTAAATTCAATTGATTAAATCATTTCTGGAATAATACCATTAATAGCGGACATCTTGTGGAGCAGTGGAAACCGTCCCTGCCTCTAAGTCAGAAGCTCTGGGTTCGAGCGCCAACCCCAGGACTTGATGGCCAACGAAGGTACATTCATAATGCGGCCAAACAGGTTGAGTGTCAACCTGCAAAATCCTTCCAAAGAGACCAAAGGCTGGTGGTAAGAACGGGAGAGACTCCTGATCAGCCACGCCTCAAGCTATAAGCCTCTGGTGACAGACTAGCAACCTGCTCCAGGAATTGCTAGCTATGGCGTGGAGTGACTTCAATGAGAAATCTCATTGACAAGTGGCAGGGAGAGAATCGGCCACCAGCGAACAGGGCGCTGCCGAGAAACATGTGGCAGGGGTCTGGAGAATCTTGCCCAATATGTCTGCAAAATCCATCAAAGACAATGGGCGGAATTCTCCGCAAGGCCCGACGCCGTCGTGAAACCCGGAGAGGTTCACGACGGCGTCGGAAGCCTCTCACGGCCCCCTATTCTCCCCTCCCCGGGGGGATAGGAGGGCCGTACCGGGAAAATCGGCCGCCGGACCTTGTCCCTGGCTTCAAGGCCCGGCGCGCCAAGAATGACGCCGCGGCGGCGCCTAATGACGTCAGCCGCGCATGCGCGGGTTGGGCAAGACGTGGCGGCTTGATCTTGTGAGGCAGCGGAGGGGAAAGAGTGCGTCCCCTTGAGACGCCGGCCCGATAGTCGGTGGGCACCGATCGCGGGCCCGTCCCCTCCCGAGCACGGTCATGGTGCTCGATCCCCGATCCGCCTCCCACAGACCCCACACTTACCTGGCACACCATGTTCACGACGGCAGCGACCAGGTGTGGTTGCCGCCGTCGTGAACAGGTCGGGAATGGCAGGCCGCTCGGCCCATCCGGGCCGGAGAATCGCGGGCCGCCGTGAAAAACGTCGGCCCGCGTTTCTCCGAGCGGCGTGTCGCAAAACCAGACACGCCATTTTGGGGGGGGTGGGAGAATAGCGGGAGGTGCGGGAGGTGCGGGAGCGGACCTCCCGATTCTCCCACCCATCATGGTTGCGGAGAATTGCGCCCATTGGCTTCCTGAATGAGGAAGACACATCTCCCTGCACCATTAGCAAGGCATTGAGGCAATTGCCTGGGGTATTCAACTGTTGGAGATGAACCGTTCAGCCTAATTATCTGGATAATGCGGCCCTAGCTAGGAGAGAAAGCCAGACATGATCGAATCAAATTATCCTTGGAACACTCGCACAATTATCGTATTTGGATCCCTGGGCATTGGAGAGAGAAGGTCATACGAACCTTTTGTATGTTTTAAGTGCATGTTTTCTCAGCAGAATTGAGGACAAGCTGCTGAAAATCTGAGAGAGAAGATCAAAGTGGGGTCTCTATTACACCTATTGCTCTCAGTCCACCTGGCAATCTTTGAGACCCCCGTTTGCCGACTATGGCCACACAGGAACACCCAGGCTGCGAACAGAGAATTCTAAAAGAAACTCAACACCACACTATTCTCTCCAAGGGAACAACCAAACCAGGTGTATGCATCTTTCAAGCAGAAGTATTGGGACCACCGATGGTAAATCAAAGGATTAGCAATTTCAGCCTGAAACCACCTGTATCACCAAACTCCACACTGTACTTCTTGGGTGCGTGTGTACGTGCATGAAGGTTGGAGCATATTTTATTAATTTACTTCGCTCGGTTTAAGTATATTAAAACAAACCTTTCTCTGTAAACTTAAGAAAACATATCTGACTGGCTCTTTTATGAAATGAAATGAAAATGAAAATCGCTTATTGTCACAAGTAGGCTTCAAATGAAGTTACTGTGAAAAGCCCCTAGTCGCCACATTCCAGCGCCTGTTCGGGGAGGCTGGTACGGGAATTGAACCGTGCTGCTGGCCTGCCTTGGTCTGCTTTCAAAGCCAGCGATTTAGCCCTGTGCTAAACCAGCCCCTGGGTGTGTTTTGTTTTGTTTTGAGTGCTGCATAGCTGCAGTCATCAGAGCAAGAAGGTGTATTAGTCTCTCTCTGCAATCTAAAGACTGTCTCCAGATCCTTTGGTGATTTAAATACTTACTCTGGGTGGGGGACTTCAGTGTCCATCGTCAAGAGTGGCTCAATAACACCACTACTGACTAAGCTGGCTGAGTCTTGAAGGTCACAGCCATCAGACTGGGGCAGGTGTTGAGAGGGAAAACCTACTTGACCTTATCCTTGACAATCTTCCTTCACAAATATATCTGTCCATGACAGTATTGGTAAGATTGACTACCTTGTGGAGGCAAGGTACCATCTTCACATTGAGAGCATCATCCATTTTGTTGTTTGGCACTACCACCAAATCTAACAGCTCAAAACTGGGCAATGAGGCACTGTGGGCCAGCAGCAATAGCAGAATTGCATTCCGCTGCAATCTGCAAATTCATGGCCCAGCATATCCCTCACTCTACCATTAACATCATGCCAGGGGATCAACCGTATTCTAATGAGGAGTGCAGGAGAACCTACAAGGAGCAGTACCAAACATACCTGGAGACAGTCGTGGAGCAATAATGTCACTGGACTAATAACCAACCAAGAGAAGCAGGCTAATGTCCTGGGGCATGGATTCAAATTCCACCTTGGTAGTAGGTTCAATTTGAATGCAATCTGGAATTGAAAGCTTGTTTCAGTAATAGTGACCATGAAACCATTGTTGATTGGTGTTTAAAACTCATCTGATTCACTAATACCCTTTAGGGCAGCACGGTAGCATTGTGGATAGCACAATTGCTTCCACAGCTTTGCACAACAGCTCCAGGGTCCCAGGTTCGATTCCTGGCTTGGGTCACTGTCTGTGCGGAGTCTGCACGTTCTCCCCATGTGTGCGTGGGTTTCCTCCGGGTGCTCCGGTTTCCTCCCACAGTCCAAAGATGTGCGGGTTAGGTGGATTGGCCAAGCTAAATTGCCCATAGTGTCCAAAATTGCCCTTAGTGTTGGGTGGGGTTACTGGGTTATTGGGATAGGGTAGAGGTGTGGACCTTGGGTAGGGTGCTCTTTCCAAGGGCCGGTACAGTCTCAATGGGCCGAATGGCCTCCTTCTGCACTGTAAATTGTATGAAATCTGTCATCCTTTCCTGGCCTTCTTCTTCTGGCCTACATGTAACTCCAGACCCACAGCAATGTGGTTGACTAATAACCCCTCTCTGAAATGGCCGAGCAAGCCACTCGGTTCAAGGGCAATTAAGGACGGGCAATAACTGCCGGCCTTGCCGGCTACACCCACATCCAATGAGAGCGCAAGAAAAAAAAAGCCTAAAAATGAGGTGAACTACAACACAGGGCAAGGTGCGTGCCAAACAGCAGATGCTGCATGTTATAGACAGAGCAAAGTGATTCCATAACAAACAGATCTGATCAGCGGCAGGATTCTTTGTTCCCGTCACTGTCAATGGGATTTCCATTGAAATCACCCCCCCACCCGCCGCCGGGAAACCCGGAGACGTAGGTGCGCTGCCGGTGGGACCAGAGAATCTCGCTGCCAGTGAATGCCAGTCCAGGTCTCTCTAGTTCTGCCACATGGCAATGGGGAGATAAATAACAAGGAGGAGGAAGCTCCATGAATATCCCCATCGTTAATGATGGGTGAGCCCAGTAACATCAGTTCAAAAGGTGAGGCATTTGTCATCATCTTCAGCCAGACGTGAGTGGATGAACCATATCAGTCTCCTCCAGCATCACAGATGCCAGTCTTCAGCTAATTTGATTCACATCAGGTGATATGAAGGAACAGTTGAGCACACTGGATACAGCTAAGGCGAAGGTTGTAAGGCTTAAAGTCTGGACTCCAGATATAGCTAGTCTGTTGTGGTACAGCTACAATACTGCCACCTGGCAACAATATACAAAATTGCTGAGGACTGCATTGTCCACAAATCTAACCTGGCCAATTACCATCCAGAACATCAGCAAAGTGCTGGACAGTGTCATTAATAGCGTTAACAATTGACACTTACTAATAGGCTGCTCACAAATGCTCATTTTGGGTTCCATCAGAAGCACTCAGCTCCATCCTTCATTACACACCTGGTCCATTCTATGGATCAGAAGAGAGTTATTGCCCTTATTACCAAGGCAGTATTAAACCTAGCTAGGAACAAAGAAGACATGATAAAACTGACATCAAAGGATCATCAGGCTGGAATCACATTTGATGCCCATCCCTAATTGCCCTTGAAAAGTTGGCGTTTCTTTTTGGTGGCACAGTGGCTATCTCTGCTCCCTCACAGCACCAGGAACCTGGGTTCGATTCTGGCCTTTGGGTGACTGTGTGGAGTTCTCCCCATGTCTGCATGGGTTTCCTCTGGGTGCTACGGTTTCCTCCCGCAGTCCAAAGGTGTGCAGGTGAGGTGAATAGGTCATGCTAATCTGCCCATTGTATCCATAGAATCCCTTCAGTGCAGAAGAAGGCCATTCAGCCCATCGAGTCTTCACTAACACTGTTTTTATCCTGGATGATGCCAAGCTTCTTGTGGAACTGCACTCATCCAGGCAAGTTGACAGTATTCCATCATACTCCTGACTTGTGCCTTTGGATGGAGGGCAGGATTTGGGAGTATTCCAAGGCTCTGACCTGTTCTTGGAGCCATGGCATTTATTGGGCTGGTCCAGCGGATGTAGGAAAGTCAGAGGTGAAGGTCCTGGGGGGGGGGGGTGGTTTTCTTAATATCATTTGTCCCATGACCTTCCTGCCTCCAATGCGAAACAAAATTATTGGCCACCTTCCAAACATAGGTGACGTGAGGCAACCCAAAATGAAATTAGGCTTTATTTGGATTGGAAGTCAGGTTTGTTTCATTGCACGTTGCAGCAGTCTATATAAACTGAGTATGTTACAAACATAAACTGCAAGACTAAATGTCTTTCAACGCTGTGTCAAAATAATGTTTATAGACAGGTCACTCAGTAGTTTATAAATGTCTGATATTTATCTCCAATTTTATGGCGGGATTTTCTGGCAGCCCCACAGTGTATTTTCCAGTGGCAGAGGCAGCTCGCCATTGGCCGGCGGAGGGATCTTCCAGTCCCGCTGATGTCTATAGGGTTTTGCGGGAAACTTGCTGCCGCGGGGGGGGGGGGGGGGGGGGGGGGGGGGGTCGCCATGAGTGGGACTGGAAGATCCAACTGGCAGGAAGGGCTGGAAAATTTCAGACTTAGAATTTGCTGATAGTACAAGGAATAGGGGACATAGATTTAAGGTATTGGACAAGAGACACAGCGGAGAATGTGAGGAAAACCTTTTTTGATTCATGCAGCGAATAGTAATGACCTGGAGCTCGTTGCCAACGAGGGCGATGAAGGCGGATACAATCACTGACTCCAAAGGAAAATTGGAGATGCTTTTGAGGGAAACCAACCTGCAGGGCTGTGGGAATAGAGTGGGAGAGTGAGGCTGACATGAAGGGTTACACCACAGAAAGACAGCAGGGAATCCACGGGGGCCGAATGGCCTCCTTCTGACTCCACAAGAGAGGGAAAAATGACAGGAGCAGTATTTATTCTAACAATAATAGGTTCTTTGAGGCTGGCTTAATGATGTGCGCTCATTCTGAAAAGGACCACTTACGGAAAGACAGTTGGAGGTCACTCCACACTAACTGTGAATTTCAAGCTGTCTGAACCACAAAGGATCATCTTAGCTTGGAAGAAGTGAGCGAGGTTTCATGGTGATCCAGGCTGCAAAGAGAGAGACAGCCCCCAGAGAAGGGGTGCTGGGTTGCCGGCAATGTAGTTGCATGAAATGAATGTAATACTGCACAGCAATCTATTAGAGAGACACGTCTCTTAGGTCTGGGAGGTTTCCATAGTAACACACTGATTCACCTACTGCAGGAGATAAGGTTACTTTGATTCTCAAGAGGCAGGTCGCAGCATTGTCCAATGGTAATTCGGTCCTTTCACACTGTATCCCTATGGTGATAACAGCAATTTCTGATGAGCCTTTCTACTGTATGAATGACATCCATTGCAACTAAATAGGAAGATCCACGTGACACATCATCCGTGTATCCATAAATAACTTGCAGCTGAGTAGGGTCCTCCAGGGAGACACTTTATTTTGAGAACAGAGCCCCTTTAAAGGCAAATCAAAACTACAATATAGAAATGTCCTGTTTGCTGTTCACTTTTCAATATATTTTACTAATGTACTTGCTAGGCGGGATTCTCCGTCAGCCGATGCCAGAAAACACGATTGGACGGAGACTCGCACGTCAGCTGCAAATCGTAGCCAGCGCCAGGCGCCAAACGGAATGCCATGCTCCGGACCCGATGCCACTCATCAGCATGGTCATGTAAATTGTTCAGTAAACGCCGTTGGCAGATCATTAATAGGCCCACCTGGTATTCTGGGGGCCTCCAGTGGTGCTCCGCCTCCGCCAGGAGAAATTCCCAACAGCGGGATTCACTTGTGGTATATAAAATCAGGAAACAGGCACCGTGGCTGCGGGAGAGGGAAGAGGAAGAATATGTTCCCAAAGATGCAACGTGGGCTGCCGGTGATGTTGCTGGCTGGATGGACGGCGTCTGTCAGGGCCAGGGGGAGTAGTGAGGGGTGACCAGGGGATGGGCTGTGGAGTCATGGGTGACTCCCTGGGACCAGGGTCCAGGCACGGTCCGCCATTGCTGTGGCCTGCAAGGCAGCCATTTTGCTGCGCACCCCACTGACCACCCACCATGACCCGTAGCTGTGCAGAACGTCAGCGGCCATATGGGTGCCCCCACCCACCCACACTTGGGCGCCACCCTGCTGGCAGGGCATCACATGGAGGATGCCAAGGAGGATGCCCACAGTTGATCCCACAGAAGAGGGTCAGATAGGGGCTGCAGAGCAAACAGCCGGCATGTGTAAGGCCAGCCACCAGTACCCCTACTGGCAGGGACGGGTGCCGGGGCCAGAGACCCCCAGGGCCGGGCACTGATTGGGCCAGGCCAGGGGCGCAGAGCAGAGAGCAGAGTGCCAGGGGGAACGACCAGAAGTAGGTGTGGACATGGGATGAGAGGGGAGGGTGGGAGGGGGACATACGGGGCAGGGGCTGCAATTCAGGCTACGGCTCAGTGTAGCCCATTGGGCCTGGTCAGGCATGGGGTAGCCACCATGCTAACATGTCTGCATTTTATCAACTGCAGACAATAGATTTTGGTGTGCGACCAGGCATGATAGCCAGTAGGGCAGCACGGTAGCATTGTTGATAGCACAATTACTTCACAGCTCCAGGGTCCCAGGTTCGATTCCTGGCTTGGGTCACCGTCTGTGCGGAGTCTGCACACCCTCCCAGTGTGTGCGTGGGTTTCCTCCGGGTGCTCCGGTTTCCTCCCACAGTCCAAAGATGTGCGGGTTAGGTGGATTGGCCGTGATAAATTGCCCTTAGTGTCCAAAACTGCCCTCAGTGTTGGGTGGGGTTACTGGGTTATGGGGATAGGGTGGAGGTGTTGACCTTGGGTAGGGTGCTCTTTCCAAGGGCCGGTGCAGACTCAATGGGCCGAATGGCCTCCTTCTGCACTGTAAATTCTATGATAATCTATGAATCCGAGCAGCCGCAGCCTTGGTGGAGGCACTGAGGTGGTACTAGCAGGAACTGCTCGGGGAGGGCCCTGCAGAAGTGGGGCTTGCCCCAGAGGAACAGGGGCCAGGTGGTGAGGAATGAGAGCTGGCTGCCCAGCAGGCCGAGAAGGTAGGACGGAGGCGCCGCATCATGCCTCGTGTATATCAGCAGTTTCTGCCCTTTTCCCACCGTAATGAGTATGGAGGCAGGGAGAGGATTAAATCCATGGCGGGAAGACCAAAGGATGGCCAATTAATGCCCACTTAAGGGCTGCAAGCCAACTCTGCTGGTATTAAACCAATCATCACGCGGGAAGCTTGACAAGGAAACCTGCAGCAGTTGCCTCTGGTCATTCTGGAGTGGGGGAGGGTGTGACCCTCCCTCTTTCAAAAGAACTCGATGCCTGGTCAAGGACCTGGCATCGGGAAGGTGGCACCTGCTGACAGACAAAAACGCCCTTGCCACCGCCGGGGTCCTGATCCTGCAGAAAAACTCATCGATGAAAGGCCTGTGCATTGCCTGATTGGGTCGTAATTGGGTGGGCATTCTCCGCAGAAGGCAGCACGGGTCTCTCACTGCCTCTCCAGCCGGCGGCCATGACTCCTCCAAAAATATCCACCCAGGGACTTCCGGTGACGGCGGGAGGGAGGCAGCCGCGCAACGGAGATCCCGTTCGGGAACGGCATTTTCGGGGCTTTAAGCCCGGTCCCAGGGTCCACGGAGGCTTCAAAGGCAGGGAGAAGGCGCAGAGGAGGCACAGTAAAAGAAGATGTCGAAAATCAGCAAGAAAACGGCCGTTAAAAAAGCAGCTGAGGGCCCGTCAGGGAGTGGAGAGGTCACCACGGGGTCACCAAGGAAAAAGGAGGCTGGAGCACCAGGGGAGGCCGCATTGCCTACGGCTGAAGAAATGACCACGGTGATGGCTGCAGAATTCGAAAGGCAGTTTACAAAACAATTGTAGGAAGGAGATGAGGGAGGTTTTGAGTGTGCTGGTGGAGGAGGTGATTTCCCCGGTGACAATGGCGTTGGTGAGCGCAGTGGCGGAGGTACGGGCGCAAATGGAGGCGCTGAAGGAAGTGGAGGAGACATTATTGCAGCACGGTGATCAACTTACCTCGATGGGGAAGGAGATGCGGAAGGTGATAGAGATTAACAAGGATCTGCGAGGAAAAATGGAAGACCTGGAAAACAGATCCAGGCGACAGAATTTGAGGATTGTGGGGCTGCCCAAAGGAGTTGAAGGGCAGAGGCCGACTGAGTATTTTGCCGCTATGCTGGCGAAACTATTGGGGCTGGGGGAGGATCTCTCCCGATATGAACTGGATCGGCTCATCGGTCGTGGAGGCCTGTACCAAAGGTGAGTGAGCCGCCAAGAGTAGAGACTCTGTGCTTCCGTAGGTACAGTGTGAAGGAGAGTCCTGGGCTGGGCCAAACAGAAGCGGGTGGTGCAGTGGGTTGGTGCTGGTATCCGTGTATACCAGGGCTTTACGGTGGAGCTGGCGAGGAGGCGGGCTGCTTTTAACCGGGCGAAGAGGGCACTGTACATCAGCAAGGTGCAGTGCGGCATTGTATATCCAGCGAAGCTGAGGGTGACTTATAAGCTCAAGGACTTTTATTTTGGAACGGCGGAAGCAGCGGAGGAGTTTGCGAAGACAGAAGGACTGTGGCAGAACTGAGAAATTGAGATTTGGCCATGTGCCGATGTAACCTCAGGAATGTATTTTCTTCTTTTTTGTTTCACTGCGTGCGGGTGTATGGGCTAAAGGAGCCAATGTTGTATATATTTGGACAAGGAAGTGATGGGACTTTCACTCGAAATGAGGGCTCTTTGGGGTGTAGGTGGCTATGCGGGGTTTGTGTGCTAAAAGGGGATTTCTGGGTTTTCCTTGGGCCAGGCAAGGGGGAAAGGAACCCGGGCGGAGGCCTCCACGCTGGCCAGTTTAAACCAGCGAACGGGAGTGAGGTGGGGGGGAGGGGCTGCGGCCATCGGAGCCTGGCAGAACAGGGTCCGAGTGGTCTAGCCGGGGTGGAAAGTTGGGGGGAAGGAACTGAGGTTGGGGGGAGAAGTTTTACAAGAGGCAGTGGGTGGGAGGAGTTGAGGGGGGGGGGGGGGGCTGTTTACAACTCTTGGATATCACGTACGGCACTCTTTCAGGGGTTGGACGGCATTGAGGTGGGGGTGGGGGAGGGGGGGGGGCTCTATGGTGACTATGGGCGGTCCCGGACTCCTTTTTCTTTTTCTCCTTTGTTTTTTGTTTCCACCGTGGGAGGGTTTGTTTTATTCGATGCATATATTGACAGGTGGGATGTTGTTTGGGGTTGTGGGAGGATGGGATCGTTGTTTTGGTAAGGGGATTGATTTTGTATTTGTTACCATTTACTGTCTGTGGGTGGGGTGTAAATTTTGAAGGAAAATGTGAAAATGGAGAATAAAAACATTTTAAAAATTATATATATTTATATCCGCCCCAATGTTGAGTTCGACTGCTGGTGGCGCTGAAGCTGGGCCTCTCCAAACGTGACTGAATTGATTTGAGGAAATGACTGTAAACCTCCTGAGGAGTGCCAAGAGCTGGAATGAGTGAAGTGCACGCGTCCTGCAGTAAGCCAATGCAGTGAGCAGAGTCTAGCACATACTCTCTCACAGCTAATTTGCATAGATTGAAATGCATGTTACGCCTTTGCTAACGCTGGACACAACTACTCCAATGCTCGCCAAGCCAGCCCCTCACCTTGCACCCTTCAATCTGAGAGGAACGGTAGCTCAGTGGTAATGTCACTGGATGACTTATCCAGAGGCCCAGACTAACGCCCTGGGGGCACCAGTTCAAATCCCACCGTGGCAGCTGATGAGATTTAAATTCAATTAATAAAAATCTGGAATTAAAAGCTGGCCTCAGTAATGGTGACATTAAAACTATCATTGGTTGTCAGAAAAACCCATCTACATCACTAATACCCTTGAGGGAAGGTCGTCGAATCCCTCCAGGGCCTCATCTATCCCTATCTATGTACCCTCCTCCAGCTCCACCACACTTTAAGATCACTGCGTGCTTCCAATTCTTACACACCGTTGATTTTCTTTGCCTCACCAGTGGCGGCTGCACCGTCAGCTCAGCAGGCCCAAAACTCTGGAATTCCCTTCCTAGATCTTTCGGCCTCTCCAGCTCTCTCTGCCCCTTTAAGATGCACATTAAAATATAGCTCTTTGAACAACCTTTTGGTCACCCACCCTAACATCTCCATATAGGGCCTAGTGCCAAATTTAGTTTGATATTAACTTCTGTGAAGTGCCTTGGGCGGTTTTTCAACTTGAACTCTTCTTGTTGCTAGCCCACAAAATAGGATGATGAATAAATTCTGATTTCGAAATTAGCTTCAGCAGCGCGGCTTCGCCTCTCCACCTCAGCCCATCGTACCACCCGTCAAATTTCTCCCCACCCTCTTTGGCAGTCAAAAGGGAACACAAAAAAAAATGTTCAAACACAAAAATATTTTTAAAATCCAGGACAATTCACAAAATACGCCAATATGTAGGATCATTCTTAAAATATTTTAGGTTAATAACGTGCCAGTTTGGAGTCCCCACTGTATCGTATGACTGGTCGCATTACACTCGTGGCTGTCCAAACCTCGCATGATGTCCATGTATGAGCCTTCCACCGGGGAGGGTCAGTGGAGAGGGATCAGGAACGGGTTCAATTTCACACTACTGAATGCATTTACCCATTGAAGCAGTCTTTTTCAATGAAACTAACAGTATTGAGACAAGCACAAATGTCAGAGCTGGATAAGCACTTACAGTGCGAAATCCACTCATTATCAAAGAGAAACCTGTGATGAGTGTAGGAATTTCAGATATATTGTATAACATGTATTTGGTGCTGTAAGGGTTAAAAGCATGGGTTAGTGTGTGTGACTGCTGCAGTCATGTTTTTGAAAGAAAACCTAGTTTGAAAGAAAACTACGTTTGCAGCCAGCAGTGCAATTAAAGCATCATAAATGTTTGGGCTAATGGACTTTTATTTATATTAAGGGGGTTTCCTGCGGAGTAGTTAATTAGAGACATGGTCCGGGATTCCCCGACCCCCCGCCGGGTCGAACAATCCCCGGGGGGAAGGCGCGAATCCCGCCCCGCTGCCCCAACGCCGGCTGCCCTATTCTCCGGTGCCATTTTTTCGGGGGGGAGGGCGGCAGGATTTCCACCACGCCGGTCGGGGGCCGTTGACAGCGGCGCCAATAGGCCGAGTGTACATCCAGTTTGTCCAGTCCCACCAGCGTGAATGACTCACCTCACTCACGGTGGGACCTGGCAGATAAGTGTGCGGGGGCTGTCCTGGGGAATTCCTCATTTTCAGAGGCTGTTGACGCCGGAATGTTGGCGCCGGTCTTCCCGCCGGCGTGGAGACAGTCCTCAGAAGGGAGAATCCCATCCTAGTGCTCAGTTTAGTAAGATGATATAGTTAATGGGAAAAGCCAGGGGTTGAAGCAGTCAGATGTGAGGTTTTCAGAGTTAATTTTTGGCTGGAAGGTGAGGTGAGAAGGTTTTTGAAGAAATACAGCCAGAGATTCTGTATTATTCTGACAGGGGGTCAGGTCTCTTTCTGTCAAGCAGTATCAAAAGATCTATCTTTGTCAAAGTGGAGTATTCAAGACATTGCTATACAGCAAGAGTTCCTGGGTCTGCTAACTTCTTAAAAATGGACTGGGACCCGGTGGTTTTGTTGTTTGAGTGGAAATAAAGATAGCAGTTAAGGGTTATTGTGTCACTGTGTTGATTAACATTATTTAAGGGGTAATTATAAGCTATTTTTGTGTGTGATATTAAAGATATTTTAATGCTGTATTAGTAATAAAGTTTGTTTTAACATACCATATCCCTATTTTGGCTGAAATCATTCCTGGAGTGAGGTATTTTTTGCTCACAGCCTTACAAAATTAAAATAAACAATTAGTGTTTCTGTCCTGTACCCTAGCCACTGTTGGAGTCTGGTCTGGGATTGTAATAAACTCTAATTAGGGAAAAGATTACACATTGGCAAAAAAGAAGTCACGGGGATGGGTCCCCTTAGAAACCTGAGACAATGAGCGAAAAACAATGAAAAATCATTTTAGAAATGCATTTTGGCAAATATGCCGCAAAACGCCACAAAACTGACAACAAACATTGAGGCAGAGGTGCAATCATCAGTAGCGTCTTCCTTGAATTAATAGCTTTACAGTAGTGTAATTAAAAGATTCAGTTGACACTGGGACAGAGATTAATTGCTTTATGACCAAAGGCAAAGTAATTTCATTGTAGTTCAGGCGCTGCTCATATAGTTGACGAGATGGATTGTTAAAGTGTTACACCTGTATTGGAATTTGGTGAAAGTGTGCTCTCCAGTCTACCAAAATCAAGAATTCCAACTGGGCAAGTTCCTTCATTAAGAAGATGCATTTCATCTATATATCAGACACAGCTTTCTTTGTTCTTGCATCTTGTTCTAAATTGTCTGCGTATGTCTCTTGCCATGGTTCCCCAGTCTCCCTCTGAGTTTCAGTTCCCCCTTAATCCTCAAACTCTAACCAAATAGACTCAGCTTTCTCCCCATCTCCTAAATCACCCTTGTCCTTTCAGCCACCTCACCTTTCTCCCCCTTCCCTCCGTCAGGTCTGTTTAAAGCCTCCTACGCAACCATGGCTGCTCTCTCAGGGAAGGACGATGGCCCTAGCTTTGTGTGCAGGAAGCCCATCCATCATCGGCACAGGCCTCTGCTGCTGGCCCACAACTGCTTCCAGTGTCCCCACAAGCCCCAAGCTCAAAGGCTGCGAAGAAGTCAATGCCGCATTGTGCTCCATGGTAATTATTTTCCAGGAACCTCAACTGTATTTATAGATACAAATTATGTACTTTTCGCCTTGTCCGACAAAACTGCCAACATTACAAACGTATGCCTGCAAGATTTAAACACCGTTTTTTTCCTAGCCAGGTAACTACATAGAGCAGCTCTAATTATAAAAACCTGCTAATTATTCTGTTTGGTAATGGCCACTGGCCACAAAGTGCAAGTCATTAGAGGCATAGTTCAGCCTCGGTCATGACAGGGGCAGAAAATACAGTAAATATTTATCACTTGCAAAACATACATGGCTTAATGAGGGTGAGAAATGTAACAATGATAATGGGAGCACTTTACAATTTCCGGCTGGATTCACAACGCCGTCATTCAAAAATACATGCCCGCCTGGGAAATTCAGGGGCATATTATACACGGATATCCTGCATTTCTATATCGCCTCTTCCACGTCGTGAGGACCTCCCAAAGCACTTTACAATGACAACTTATGCCTATGTACCTTGAACAAAATAAAACACTCCCAGGTGCATCATAGAGCATTATAAAACAAAATGGATCACTGAACCACTGATGGAGATGTTGGGACAGGTGGCCACTATCTCGCTGGGTAGATTTTAAGGAGGTAAGTGGGATGGGGAGGTGGAGAGGTTTAGGGATTGAATTCCAGAGCTTTAAGTGGGATGGGGAGGTGGAGAGGTTTAGGGATTGAATTCCAGAGCTCGAGGCCCTAAGGCCACCAATGTTAGAATTAGGGTGTCAAGATTGCTGAATTAGGTGAGCACAGCCGGATGGAGGAGATTACAGAGACAGGAACAGGGTGAGAGCATGGAAGGATTCGGAATCTGGATTCTCCGGCATGCCAGCCGCGTCTTTCTTGGCAGCAGGAGACGGCGGAATTCTGTCTTCCTGCCGCTGTAAATGGGAATTCCTATTGAAATCACCACAGACGTTGATTAATCGGAGCCGATGTCAGTCAGTGAGTGCAGGGGTGATGGGTGAATGGGGTCGGGTGCACACTCAGCTGAGTCTTGTTTGTGATTCCAAGTTTACAGGGTGAGGAATGTGGAAGACCAGTTAGGACACTGGAACAGCCAATCAACTGAGGCATGAAGGTGTCAGCCGCGGGTGAACTGAGCTGAGCTGAGGGAGGGGGTAAAGCTGTTGCGAGACATTACAAAGTTGAAATAGGCAATAAGTTCATAGATGTTTACAGCACAGGAGTCCATTCAACCCATCACGTCCATACAGGTCAACAAAGATCTGACGACACAAATCCCATTTTCCAGCCCTTGGCCCACAGCAGTAAAGTCTTAGTAATGACACAAATATGTGATTGGTAGCTCAATTCAGGGTCAAATCAACCTGGCAAACAGTCTGATTTAGTCTCAACGGGGGGAGGAATGGAAGTCAACTGGAGTTTACAGTTGATGAAATACTTTTGAAACGTCGTTACTGTTGTAATGTAGGAAATGCGTCAGCCGGTGTGTGCACAGCAAGCTCCCACAAACAGCAATGTGATAATGACTAGATCATTGGGTTTTTTTTTGTTATGTTGATTGAGGGGTAAATATTTCTCAGGGCACTGGGCAGAGCACCCCCCCCCCCCCCCCCCCCCTCTCTGCCGCCGCCTTCTCTAAATAGCACCATGGGATCTTTTACACACAGGCAGATGGGGCCTCAGTTTAACCATTCAGCTGAAGGACAGCACCTCTGACAGTGCAGCACACCTCAGCACTGTACTGGGATCTTTGTGTTCAAGTCTCGGGAGTGGGACTTGAATGGACAACCTCCTCCCCGGGACGAGCGTGCTACCGACTGAGCCACAGCTGACACTGAATATTGTGAAAGTGGCAACATACAAACATACAGAGAAGCAGGAGTAGGCTACTCGAGCCTGCCCAACATTCCTGCCTAACCCCCCAATAACATTTCACCCCCTTGTCTATCTAGTTCAATCTACCTAACCCCAGCCTTATTGAGGAAGAGCGTGTCAGAGACTCATCACCATCAGGGACATTTGTATTTTTTATTATATTTAGAGTAACCAATTCTTTTTTTTTCCCAATTAAGAGGCAATTTAGCGTGGCCAATCCACCTAGCCGGCCAGAAAACATTTCAGACGGGATTTCTTTTGTCACCGACGCAACTGCACACACATATGCACCCCTCAACTTACCTCAGCTGCTGTGCTATCTCAGTTATAAATTTCACACTGCCTTCCGATTTTATTCATTTGCTGTTGCTTCAAAAATAAAATCAAGGTTCTGCTTAACCAGGAGCCCATGTAAATCGGTGAGCATAGGGACGGTGGGCAAATGGGAATCTGTGTGAGGTAGGTCAGGGGCAGCAGAGGTTTATTGTGTTATCTCAAGTTCACAGAGGGCTGAATCTGGGAGACTGTGTTGGAATAGCCAAGTCCAGATATAACAAAGGCTGCAATGATGAGGGGCTCAGCAGCAGGTGAACTAATGTACGTTTGTTTGTAATGGCCTGCGAGGTCCAGATGTGTGCATACCTTACTCCTGTTACCTCCCACTATTAGGACAATCACTCTGGTCTATGGCTGCACTGATGCGGATAGATGGTTAGAGAATTGAAAGATGACATATGCTTTCCAACACAACTGAATTCCCTCTAACACCCCAACAGTTGGCTGACAGTCACAGGTTATTATCCTCGTCAACAATCACAGGCTATAATTATATATTCACAGGTGCACAGAATCCAATCTGACGCATAAACATCTGATTTCTGATCAGGTGAAACCTATGCCGCACAGAACAAGCTGTGTAACTCCGATTGACTGCAGTTCTTTTGTAAGCTCATTGTACAACTTGGATAAACTTTATAACTTCATTTTTTTAATGGAATCTGGGCATCGCTGGCTGGTCCAGCATGTATTGCCCATCCCTAATTGCTCTTGAACTAAGTGGCTTGTTCGGCCCATTTCAAAGTGTCAACCATATTGTTGTGGGTCTGGAGTCACATGTAGGCCAGACCAGGTAAGGGTGGCAGATTTCCTTCTCTAGAGGACATTAGTGAACCAAATGGGTTTTTACGACAATGGTTATCTTTAGACTTTTAATTCCAGACTTTTATTGAACTTGTGGCGAGATTCGAAGCCAGGTCCCCAGAAACATTTGCTCGGTCTCTACATTACTAGTCTGATGACAATGCCACTGTGCCACCCCCAGAAAAGGATCAAAATCTAACTCGAAACAACCCAGAGCAGTGGGCATCTGGGTTGCTGTGCTGTGTTAGTCCAAGCTGTAATTATGACTGTAGTCTATTGCAAACGGCAATAAATACGTGGGTTTTCCATTGTTAATTCAGACAATTTAGATATTAAATATCGTCATCTTAATTAACCAAGATCATCATTCTGCAAGATAATAATTAATAAATATTACAGCCAAAACATGTTTCACCACTTCGCTAATAAAAATAGACGGTCAAACAAAGGCTGTAGGCTCTGTGAAGAATATTGTAAATGCAGAGACATCAACTTAGATTGGAACATACAGTACTGTACTTCCAAAGGCCATTTATTTAATAGAATGGTATCACAAAAGTCGACGGAGCTAAGATCTCATTACAAAGAGATACTTAGACCTTTCTTTTTTAACTTGGAACATTTCCAATCACATTTTCACAATGCAACTCTGATGTGTCTGGCACTGAAAATAAACAGGCCAACAAAGAGCCGGCACAGGCGAGAGGGACCAAATGGCCTTCGGTGCTGCGACATTTTACTGATAACCATGTATGGACTGACATTTTCAGACTTTTTTGTTGACCGTGGCAGAAGTGCACATATCACAGGTGTTCAGAACACTAAAAGCAGCGTGGTAACTGCTCTGGAATTTCTGTAATATTCCCCATTTTCCAACAGCTGCATCATAAACAAACAGAGCAGCGCGGTGGCACAATGGTTAGCACTGCTGCCTTACAGCACCAGAGACCTGGGTTCAATTCCAGTTTGCACTCTCTCCCCGTATCTGCGTGAGTTTCCTCCAGGTGCTCTCACAGCCCAAAGATGTGCAATTTAAGTGGATTGACCATGCTGATTTGCCCCTTGGTGTCCAAGGATGTGCGGGTTGGGCATTACGGAGATAGGGTGGGGGAGTGAGGCAAGGTAGGATGCTTTTTCAGAGGGTCAGTGCAGACACGATGGGCCGAATCTCCTCCTTCTGTACTGTAGGAATTCTATGGTTCTAAGTGAGTACGCCATTCCCCTGTCACATGACATGAAAATTATCTTCAAAGGACCATTGGCTCAGAGTACAGCAGTAAACCATTCAACTCATCATACCTCTGCTGACTCTGAAGGAGATATCCATTTAGTTTTCACCACACTGAATTAAATTTTTCAAAAATGGACCCTTCCTTTTTAAATTCTCTAATGGATTTTGTGACCACCGCTGTTTCTAATAGGGAACTCCACATTCTAACCACCCTCTGCATAAACATTACCCTTTTGCCTTTCTGCCGATAATCTCAACAATCTAATAACTGGCCCTTGGACCAGCAGACATACACGCCATAAATCTCGGAGAAGTTGGCAAACAGCTTCAATGTACCACTGAAAAATAAATCCATGTAAAGGTCTGAAACCAAAGCCAGTGCTTCAGGTGACAAAATACATTTTTAGCACTTCAGATTTTAGAAATAATCTTATCATAAGAATTTCCCCCTTCAGTATATAATGGTGGAAATCAGGGGTCAGGAGAATTAAAAACAATGTGAGCAGAAGAGACTGGGCCTACCTGGAGCAAAACACACCAGGCCTACCTGGAACACAAGAGACCAGGCCTACCTGGAGCAGAAGAGACCGGGCCCACCTGGAGTAAAACACACCAGGCCTACCTGGAACACAAGAGATCAGGCCTACCTGGAGCAGAAGACAGTGGGCTGACTGAACCAAAATAGATCGGGCCTACCTGGAGCAGAAGAGACCTATCTACCTGGAACAGAAGAGACCAGGCCCACCTAGACAAAAGACACTGGGCTGACTGAAACAAAAGGGGCCAGGCCTAGCTGGAGTGGAAGAGACCAAGCCTATCTGAAGTGAAAGAGGCCAGACCTAGCAGGGAGCAAAAGAGACCAAAACTATGTGGATCAGGAGAAAGCTGGCCTTGGCTGTTCAGAGCAGAAGAGACTGGGCCTGTCCAATGTAATTGCAAGAGTAGGGTACAGGCAGAGAGTTTGCACTTCTATTTTGGTCAGAAGGCAAAGGGAAGGGGTTCCAAATCCTGGTGTCTATATAAAAGTCAGTCAGTTGTCATGCATGCTTCACTTACTGAAAACAATTAGTGATTGGTTATCATGGGCTGGATTCTCTAGTCCACCAGCTACGTGTTTCTCGGCTTGTCAACGGGATTTCCTATTGAGGCCCCTCCTTGTTGCCTGAAAACACACAAGTGAAGGTGTCCTTCCAGTGGGAAAAGGGAATCCCAAGGGCTGGCGAATTCCAGCCCATATCTTTGAGGCATGGCCATGAACATATTCCATGTACCTGCCAGTTGGTCGGGATTTTTGTGCGGCTGCATGTGGTTTTTTAAAAATATTCTTGCAAGGGAAATGGGTATCTCTGGCTAGGCCAGCATTTCTATTGCCTATCCCTAATTACCCCTGAGAAGGTGGCAGGGAGCTACCTTCTTGAACCGCTGCAGTTCATGTGGTATTGGTGCATGTGAGCTGCTTGTTAAGATATATAACTATTTGTCTTAATTACACATCAATGTTGGCACGGTGCCAATGGCTTCAATGTGAGTTCAATCTTCGTATCAATTGTAGTAGTTCATGGAGGGCTAGCTGCCTCCTTGTGTTGCCCCACACTTGGTCCAGAATGCTGACGCTCAAGCTGCATAACCACTTGTTTCTCTCCAACTGAGAGAGATGCCTTTGGTCCCTCATGAACTCGGGCTAATTACCTGGGTTTCAAAGAATTTGTTTCATTTCAGGACTGAGTTTGCTATTTGCCACAAGTTGATGTGGAAGTGCTTACAGGACCAGAGAGGGGTGGCTTGGGTGCAGGTCGCTATTAGCACAAAGAACATTGAGAGTTGGCATTACAAATACACAACGACTGACTGATCTGTCTCCCCATTGCTCCAGACAAGCATTATAAAGCCGGGATCCATCGATGCACATAGTGGGCATCTCCTGACATATTTCTAATACAGGAGTTACGCCACAGTTTTGTCAATTTTATTCTGCCAGTGTGGTTCTCGTTCCAATCCATAATCAAGGCTGTAGATCTCCTGGCAATCTATATTCTTGTCACATTTCCCACTGCCTAAGTACACATAATTCTTCATACTTTTAGTAGTTTGTCTCACAAACATAATTCTTTTTCCAAGATGATGAGAGGAAAGCAGAAGGTTTTTCTTTAAACTTACTAAAACCATCTGGCAGATCGATCGAGGAATTGCTCAAAGTGGCATTGGGAATTGTGCTGTTTTATAATGGCAGAGGTGGTACTGTAGCACATAGTTTATTGTAATAGTAAGAGGAGTGTTTGCATCGCGATAAAGCTCATGTTAATTGGCAAAAAAGGGCCACATTGAGGACTAATGTTGCTAAGATGGTGCAGTTTTGAATCTATCCAGACTCATTTTAAGGCCAGATGCTCAGTATCGGGAACACGCACATCTCAAGATCAATTAGAGACTAATTGCTGCTGCCGCTGGTGCCGGAATGGTCGGAGTTTGCAAATTCCTGAGTCCCCTCCCTGCCTGGGCAGATCCAAAGTTAGAAAGCGCAAAAGAGATCAGCAGCAAGTGGCTGACTTTCCATCATTTTCCTAATATTTTGTTATTCATACAAAAGTGGCATTTGTTCCCTTGTAGTTACCGCGTCAAAAAACTCAAGCAAGCTAGTTCAACGCAGGCCGGATGTCTCCAGCCGTTGGGATTCCCTTTTCCCACTGGCAGCGCACCTTTTCCCATGGGTTTCCCGCGGCGTGTGGTGAATCAATGGGAAATCCCATTGACAAGTGGCAGGAAGAGGGAATCCTGCCGCCAGCGAACGACGCACCGGCAAGAAACACGCGGCTGGGGGACCAGAGAATCCAGCCCGCAATATTCCCTTAACAGATCCACACTGGCTTTCCTTAATTGACCCATCTATGGTCATGTGGCAATTACTTTCGTCCTGAATTATTTTTGTTTCTAAAAGCTTTCCCGCCACCAAGATTAAAGTGACTGGCCCTGTAATTGCTGGGTTTACCTTTACACCTTTCTAGAACAAGTGTTATGGGCCAGGCTTTAGAGAACCCCAAAGTGTATCATGGAGTTCACCTGACCCACAACTTTGAATAGATTGTGGTATGGGGAGCACACGGCCCACTCTACAGGTGTGGTACAGCAGAAATGGAAAAGTATTTATTAAAGCAAAACAATGTTTATTCTATGAATTCAAGTTAACCTTTTTAAAACATACAGTGAACATCTTAGCAACCATCAATTCAAATACAACTCCCAAAGAATACAACACTAAGTAATCCTTGAGCTTTCCTTTTACCATCCATAAGACTTAAAACAAAACCTTTTAACAGATGCACCTCAGATATAAATTTACGACTGAGAACAGTTACCACGTTGAAATCAGCAAATGGAAATTCATAAGCTTGCCGAGATTCACACACATCCTGCTGTGATTGCAGCTTCTCCAAAACTAAAATGAAACCAAACCCACCCTGCAGCAAAAAGCCTAAAGCGAAAGTAAAAAGCTGACAGACAGCCCAGCTCCACCCACTCTCTGATATCACTGCAGTAATAAACACCCATTTCTTAAAGGTATTCCCGCTACGGATATTTATATACACACCCATTTGTTAACACCCATTTTTTAAAGGTACTCTCACTACAGATATTTATATACATACCCAGTTATAAACACCCATTTCTAAAAGGTACTCTCACATGACACAAGTGTGTAACGTTTGCAACTCTCCAATCCTCTGGCACCATTCCTGAGTCTCAGGAAGATTGAAAAATTATAGTCAGTGCCTCCGCAATTTCCACCCTCGCTTCCTTCAGTATCATCCCATCCAGTCTAGATGCCTTGTCAATTTGAAATACAGACAACCTATCCAATACCTCAATCCTTACTCAATTTTAAATCCTTCCAGTATCTGAACTGCCTCATCTTTAACCATAACCTGTGCAATATCTTTTTCCTTGGTAAGATGGATGCAAAGTATGAATTTAACACCTCAGCCATGCCCTGTCTCCATGCTTAAATCCCCCTAGAGGCCAACTCCTTTTACCACCCTTTCATTATGTATATGCCTAGAGAAGACTTATTGATACCCTTTTCTGCTAGCTGCCAGCCTCTTCCCTTGTTCTCTTTGCTTCTCAGATTAGTTTTTTTCCCCAATTTCCCTCTGAACCTTTTATATTCAGCCTGGTTCTTAATTGTTCTAACCACCTGACATCTGTAAAGACAGTTTGCACTGTGACTTATCTGGAAAGTGTAGGGAGCTACCACTGAGCTTTGTGTGAACTGTGAGGAGCTAAGACAATACATGCTGTTATGCATTGGCAATGATCAGCATTGTCAGGCAGATTTTGATGGCCGCACAAGCTGCCACTAGGCTGAAAGCCACTGACTGGGTCAAATGAGGTACTCCAGCCTGAACAGTATGGGGGTGTTTCTCCGAGCCCCGCACCGGGCCGGAGAATCGCCGCAACCGCGCCACGACGCTGGCGCGTGATTCTCGCGGAGAATTGCCGCCATTTGTGCCGGCAGGTTTGACACGGCTCCGGCCGCGGCATTGGAATCGGCGGGGCTGCTGATTCTCCGGCCCGGATGGGCCGAGCGGCCGTGCGGATACGACAGAGTCCCACCGGCGCCATTCACCCCAGGCCCCTGTTGGCAGGAACTCTGCTCTGCGCGAAGGGTCGGGGGGCGTCCTGTGGGGTGAGGAACAGCGTTCCTTCACCGGGGGGGGGGGGCGCTCCGATGAGGTCTGGCCCGCAATCAGGGCCCACCAATCAGCGGGCCGGCCCTCTCCTCCGCCGGGCCTACTTTGTTGCGCGGCCGGCCCCTGAACTCCGACGCCATGTTGAGTTGGGGCCGGCGCGCTGAAGAAGTCCCCCACGCATGCGCAGGTTGGCGTGGCCCAACTGCGCATGCGTGGGTTGGCACAGCGCCCATTTGGCGCTGGGATGGGAGGCTGGAGCGGCATGAATCGCTCCAGCGCCGTGCTGGCCCCCTGTGGGGGACAGAATCGGTCATCCCATTGCCCGTTTCGCGCCGTCGTGAAACGCGACAGCATTCACGATGGCGCGAACACTTGGTCTCCATTTTGGAGAATCGCCCCCTATGTGTTTGGTGTTCACTTATACCTCACATTTAATGACTTTGTCCTGTCTACCACAGTAAGAAGTCTTACAACACCAGGTTAAAGTCCAACAGGTTTGATTCAAACACGAGCTTTCGGAGCGTAGCTCCTTCCTCATCCACATCTTGTCTACCACAGCATGGGTTCTCAACCCAGGAGTCCACAGCCCTCTTAGGGTCCAAGGGAAGGTTTCAAATGTTCCGCCAAGTCTCCCAATTGTGTCTAAAATAGCTTCAGGCTGACTATCTCTTGCTTAATATTCAGTGATCATCAAGGGATATTTTTGTCAATACGCGGTTCCTTAGTACCTCTCAGACAGGTTTTTAGTGCGTGTACATAGAATAGACAAAGAGGACTGTTTGTGCAGAGGCAGCCTGGATAGGGGATGGACATGATTTTGCTGGTCCAGCTCCTTGTCTTTGCCTTTCAGCATCCTGTGGCACTGAGACACAGAGTTCAGAGCAGTGAATTTTGCCTTTATCACCAGCTTACTAAATAAAACGATTAATTGCTGAACATGTCAAAGCTGTGTGATCGAATCACTGAGCATATTATTCTGACGTGCTGAAACGATTATTCTCGTGTGTATTTTTGCTTCACATTTCATTCTAACTCTACACACTAGGCTAATGCCCATGACATGATTGACCAGTCAGCCCATGTAATGCAGTAATGGGTGGCCTGGTTTTTGCAAAGTGAGGGATATTGATTTTGTGGGGACAGTTTGATTGAGATTGGAGTGTAATCTGCTTGATCAATCTCTGGAGATGCAGCCAACATAAAAATATTTTCCATTTGAAATAACGGAATTCCATTTCACGATACTAGCAACACTGATTCTTGGTTAAGGCTGCAGATTGAAAATATTAAACTGTAATTTTCTGATTTAATGCTGCCAACCACCTCCATGAATGGTAAATTCTGCATTTCCATTGTGTCACGACACCCTGGGCTAGCAGGGGGTCAATTCCAGCCAAACTTGACCCTGAGGTGCAACACATGTGAAATTAGTGCAGAATTCTCTTGCTGTTGGGATTCCCGTTTTCCGCTGGATTGGCACTCCCGCCTGCACGTTTCCAGGTGGCATGGGGCGGCTTCAATGGGAAATCCCGTTGACACGCGGCAGGATTCATTCTTCCCGCCGCCAGTGAACGCTCACCGCCGAGTGTTTTTAAGTGATTTTTGTAATTCCATTCTTTACAATATTATGGTGTTGTGGTATCCATGTTAATGTTGAATTTCTGCTGTAATAGAAATTAAATGAAATGAAATGAAAATCGTTTATTGTCACAAGTAGGCTTCAATGAAGTTACTGTGAAAAGCCGATGCTTTAAGTTGATAATTATGCACAGTTGTCGCCTATTGGGAAAGGATTAGTGAATAATTGCAAGAATATCTAAACCAGTTCATTTTAAGTGCCTGGGAGGAACTGGGAGAGTCTGTGACTTCAATCTCTGGAAATAAATATGTTTTAAGGTACAGGCTAGCTTCAGACTTATTCTTCCTGAATGTACAATTTTGGGTTTGGGTTTACCAATCAGATCTGTAATCTAACAAACTGCAGGTAGATGGCAGCTTGCATTTCATCTTATTCCTGTCCGCAGTTCACTGACGAGGGAGTAAATTCTACCGAAGGCTCACCATTCAAAGCGCCTTCCAGAATTCCTGGAATGACTATATTGTACAAAAGCAAATTATTGCAGACGTTTTTAAAAAAATAAATTGGAATACTCAGCCAGTCTGGCAGGATCTGTGGAGAGAAAAACAGCGAGCGCATCAGCTCATTGATCAAACCGGAACGTTGGTAGGGTTTTCCAGCCCATCCCACTGGCAGGAACTTCTGGTGCCTGCTGATTGCGACCCCCCCCCCCCCCCCCCCACCCCGCCATGCGCAGGACTGGCGAGCCACGCAAAACACCGGAGGCATCGGCGGGACTGGAAAGTCTCTGTCACCGGAAAACCACCGGGGTGGGGTGGGAGAGATGGTGGCGGAAAATCCCACCCGTCATCTCGGTTTCTCGCTCCACGGATGCTGCCTGACCTGCTGAGTATTTTCAGCATCTACCCTTTCTATTTATTACATTACCCATTATGTTAAAGTGAGACGGACACGTGAATCTATTCTGATTAATGCTGTGACAAACGGGCATGTTGACAGAAGGCAGAGAGGAGAGTTCAGGTTACACTGTTAGGTGCCCTTTCTGTTTCTTTACTCCACAGCTTTTCCACAATTATATTCATTAAAACAAAAAAAATTGGTAGCTTTCAACTTATTGTGACCTGTTTTTCTTTATTTTTAAAGATCAGGTGAGAGAGCTACGCAACAAGCACAACTGACCTGAATCTCTGAAAACGGGGAGGGAAGTTTGATGAACAGATAGTCAGAAAAAACATAAAAGCCCAGCTATAGAAATGAAAGCAAAAGCAAACTTAATTGCCAGACTACAATAATTAAGAACAAAACAATTAAATCCGTGCTCGACAAAATATTCTGGTACACGTGTAACCGACACCAATGTTGAATTCACTGATGGCCATAAATTCACCAGTCCCTACACCCACCTCTGCAGACCCACCCAAAACAAAGCCAGGGTTTCACCACACATCAGCACCTGTTCTAGCAGCCAACAGGTGGAAACTGTTATACCCCAAGTCTCAGAAATGCAGCTGATATTTAGATAATGTACAAATATTCTACTCCAGGCTGCTGATTTCAATAGGGGCAGCTAATCGTTCCTATTTAAAAACGGGATTCTCCGACACTCCGCCGGGCTGGAGAATCCACGGGGGGGGGGGGGGGGGGGGGGGGGGGGCGGTCTGAATCCTGACACGCTGCTCCGACGCCGGTTGCCGTATTCTCCGACGCCGGGTTTCAGGCGGGAGCGGGGATCACACCACACCAGTTGGGGACCGTTGGCAGCGGCCCCCCCCCCCCCAGCAACTCTCCGGGCCCGGAGCGGCCGTCGGTTTTCGCCGCCGTCAAATGGACATGGTCCCACACGGCGGGACCTGGCTGGTAGGCCAGCTGGTGCAGTCCTCAGGGGGACGCAGGGGGATCCGGCCCCTGGGGGGGGGGGGGCCCACGGTAGCCTGGCCCACGATCGGAACCCACCGATCTGCGGGCGGGCCTGTGCTTTGGGGGGCACTCCCTCCTTCCGTACCGGCCTCTGTAGGGCTCCGCCATGGCCGGCGCAGAGAAGACACCCAATGCGCATGCACAAGAATATGGTGGCCGGTCTGCGCATGCATGGAACCACGTCGGCGGTTCTGCGCATGCGCTAACGGGCGCCGGCCCTTCGCTGCCGGTTGGCACGGCTGCCAACCCCTCCGGCGCCTGCCTAGCGCCCAGAAGTGCGGAGCATTCTGCAACTTCCGGTTGGCCTGACGCCGGAGTGATTTGTGCCATTTTTCTACGCTGCCGTCGGGTCATCAGGGGATTCGGGAGAACCCTACCCACTGTGTCTGTGGCCAACGTAAGATAGCCGCCAATGGTTCAGACATAACCATTTTTAAAATGTCCTGAGAACCGAGAACGACAACCACCACTGAAGACAAGTTCATGTTGTGGTGAATGTGGTGATTATCCCTTAACACAGCAGAAGAGGATCACCTGTCTCAAGGGACCAATCCAGACCGAGTGGAGTTCAGGGGATGGAGTCTCTCTCGGGCAGAAGACATCTGAAGACATGTAGGGGAATGGAGGCAGCTGGTGGGCTGCTGGCCTCTATACAGTTTATTAATGAATACAGTTTGTGTTTTTAATGAAATTTGTGAGCGTGCATCATTACAGAGTACTCTGGGTACAATAGCATAGATTAAAAATTAAGAGATACGTGATGGAACTTACCTCAAACATGGCAAGTCATTGATTGTGTCCTTAGGTAAGTTACCAGGGTGAAAAAAGTTAGCTGTTAATTTTAATTCTAAATTGATGCTGGATGGATGGACAGGTTGTTGTGTAATTCCATGGACCCACCTCACGATGGAGGACAAAATAAATAATTTGTTCGTCCGGTGTGAGAAATGTTGGCGAGGCTGTGATCATCACCCACCCCTAGATACCCAGAGAATTTGGGTGGTCAGCTCTCACCTGGGGCCACTGCAGCCCCTGTGGTGTCAGTGCGCCCCAGACCGGTGTTTAGAAAGGGGTTCCAAGATACTGGTCCAACAGTGAATAAACGGGTGAGAAAGGTACAAGTCGGGACAGTATACCTGACTTTACGGGGAAATTAGAGGTCATGGTGTTTCCATTATATTATTGCTGCCAATGTCATTATAATAATGATCTTTATTATTGTCACAAGTAGGCTTACATTACCACTGCAATGAAGTTACTGTGAAAAGCCCCTAGTCGCCACACTACGGCGTATGTTCAGGTACACAGAGGGAGAATTCAGAATGTCCAATTCAGCTAACAGCACGTCTTTCAGGACTTGTGGGAGGAAACTGGAGCACCCGGAGGAAACCCACGCAGAAACAGGGAGAACGTGCAGACTGCGCACAGACAGTGACCCAAGCTAGGAATTGAACCGGGTCCCTGGCGCTGTGCAGCAATAGTGCTAACCACTGTGCTACCGTGCTGCCCTACTACTGGAGAGAAAAGCACCACCCGTAGTTTGAAAGGAATAAGGAAAATTTGATGCCTTGTGAAGAATTCCAAACATCTCAGCAGTATCCCAAATCTCCTAAAGTTCACGGGAGATATCCTAGCAGATCATTCCTATAGAAGAGATAAGAATACAGCCATTCCAGAAAAAAATGGCACAGTTTTCTTCCCATTACTCTCCACACCTCTGGTATTTATCATCAGGGATGACCCCCCTTTGCTTCTTGCAGATTTCTAACTATGAGTTCAACCATGGGGGGGGGGGGGGGGGGGGGGGACCTCACTTTCTCATTGAGGCCAGACCGACAGATCATGTAAGCAGTAATGTTTTCCCAGTTCCGCTCCTGCTCCTCTTCTCCTGCCATTTCAAAGTTTGAAAGAATTGCAGGACTGCTGGAGGAGGCTGGGATCAGCTTCCTGACTCAATGGGCTGGATGTTCCACGACGGGATCCCCTCCCTGCACCCCTTACCAGAACCACAGTGGAGATTGTGGGGCGGGTGAGCTGTAAATAGTGCTGCTGGCTCCAATCCCGTTTCCTGAATCCAGCTCACCGCCAGGCCATCTCTGCGGTGGCAGGAACTGCCGATCCACACACGGTGGGCAGCCAATCAGGCTCATTGAGAACCAGATTGGGGCCTATGAAAACAGGCCAACTTTCCGAAAGACAGTGTGGGACAGTTTAGATGCCTGGAGGTGGCCTCCTAATGATAGGCAAGGGGAACAGTACCCCAGGCAGGCTAAGAGGCCCACCCTGCCTGGGTGCAGCAACACCCACAGGCCGTTCAGTAAAGGTCAGCCTGGCTACAAAAGTGGCTCATAGTGTCAGCCTGGCTACAAAAGCAATTTTTTTAATGAAACATTTTACAAAATTGAGAAACAGGTGCCTCCATCTTGAAGCCCCTCTCTCTTACTTCCCTTCTATTACAGCCTGTTGCTTCTCTCAAGCTCGAAGCACCCTGATTGACCCTCCAGCTTTAAAAGCCTACCCGCCATCATTAGTTAGGCAGTGAGCCTGTCTCCAGGCCAATTATGGCAACGTTTCTATGAAAATCACAAAGAGTGAGTATTTGGCCCCGGCCAGCGGGTTCAGGCCTCAAAAACAGTGCCAGTCCTCTTCCCTGCCCCCAATTTGATATTTCCATCCATTATCATAGAACCTTGGAATTTACAGTGCAGAAGGAGGCCATTCGGCCCATCGAGTCTGCACCAGACCTTGGAAAGAGCACCCTACTCATGTCCACACCTCCAACCTATCCCTCTAACCCAGTAGCCCCACCTAACCTTTTTTTGGACACTTAAGGGCATCGTGAACAATCCAACTAACCTGCACATCTTTGGACTTGTGGGAGCAAACCGGAGCACTGGAGGAAACCCATGCAGACACTGGGAGAAAGTGCAAAGTCCACACAGTCACCCGAGGCAGGAATCGATCCTGGGTCCCTGGAGCTGTGAGACAGCAATGCTAACCACTGTGCCACCCCCGCCCCATTATGTTGCTAAAAGACTATCCAAACTCCATTCTAGTGGAGATGCTTAACAGATCCGACATTCTCATTACTACTGTTTTAGAAAGAACTGCTTACAAGGGAAAAGTGACACGAGGCCAATTTAGGGGAGATGGGCAATGACCTGGAATGAGAACTTCTAACTTTAGTCCTGTTAACATTCATTCAACAAATCCAGATTCAAATAGTCAGCTGACACTCACTGCCAAATGTAAAATGGACACTTTAATATGAAATCAACATGTTAGTGAACGCTTTTGAAAGAGAAGGTGAGGGAGAGACCTGAAAAATAAATTATATCAGAGGTTCACGGGAGGAAAGCATAATGCCACAGAATAATAGTCTGGTGCAGCACAGAAGAAAGCCATTCAGCCTATTATACTTGTGCCAGCTCTTTGAAAGAGACATCCAATTAACTCCATTCTGCTGCACCTTTCCCCCAAAGTGCTGCAAATTTGTACTCTTCAAGTTTTTATATAATTTCTTTATGAAGCTTGCAAATTAACGTGCAACAACGACCCTTTCAGACACCGCGATGCAGATCACATCTCACAGACATACAGAAAATTATCCTCAACCTGCCTCTGGTTCTTTGGCCAATTACCCTAAATCTGTGGTCCCCTGGTTACCAACTCTTCTGTCACTGCGTTACAAATACGTCATTTCAGGATTTATGAATAGTTTGAGAACTGTAATTTTTAAATGTAAAATAAATGAATACTCCCTGTTTGCGAAATTGGTAAATAGACGTAGAGTAATTGCAATTCAAAGGGTGACCCGTTTATTTAATAAGGAAATCTAACGGCTATACCGTGTCCGACTCGGGGCATAGCGTGGCCGGTAAATCGCACGCCTCGCGAGATCTAACATGATCTCACCAGGTGTCACGATCTAGAACCTGTCCACAATGGTCAGGGCCTAAACGTGCATATTCAAATGTGCAGTCAGGGTCACTTGAATATGCTCTTGCCGAAGTTACCAAAGTGTAGGATCTAACCCCTCCGCATCAGAGACCCCAAGCGAGCGCCATTTAGCACTGGTCTCCACCAAGGTGGACCAGGCGGAATGACACTTGGGGGGGGGGGGGGGGGGGGTGGTCTCCCAGGTGATCGGAGGCCCCTGGGTGGACGGCCTTTGGGCAGGGTGGTTGTTAGGTGAATTGGACATTCTGAATTTTCCCTCAGTGTACCCGAACAGGTGCCAGAATGTGGCGACTAGGGGCTTTTCACAGTAACTTCATTGCAGTGTTAATGTCAGCCTACTTGTGACAATAAAGATTATAAAAGAATAAAGTTCCTTTGAAAATGCATCTGGAGTTTTTTCTTATCTTTCCTTAGTGTGAAAGAGAACGTGAAAGGTCCTGGTGTTACTTTATGCGTGGCACAGGAGAGGTCTGTTTAATGCCTGTTGAAAACAAATCTGTCAGCGAGTGCTGCCCATGAATATGCTTTACGTCTTCTGGGTAAAACTGCCGATACTCAAATATGTGTCCACTTCCTCAATTCTTAAGGATAATATCTGAAGTACACATTAATTCTACCTATTTATTAATGTATTTCCTTCACAACCTTCCATGAAATATTTTATCAAATGCCTTTATGGAAATCCTAATACACAAATCAGGGGGCTGCAACCCAGTGGCTTCGAAGCCACATTCGGCTCGATGACATCTCATTAGCAACTCTTAACCTTTTCCAGTTGGATCACATTAACATGAGAAAAGCCAAAAAATTAAGTCGGGGAAAGAGAGAGCTCTATTTTTATTTTTATTGTAGGGTTTCGAGGCGACCCATTATGTTGCACCTTACTGCTTCAAATATGAATATTAATGAGAAGCGCCATTGTGCTCCAAATAAATCTGTTCAAGTGGCATAGCTGCACCATGGTTCTAGACAATGCCTTTTGATTTCATGATTTTGTGACCGCAACCCTAATGTTTTCTAACTGAGATGATAGGTTATTCAGAGAGTGCTCTTCAAAGCTATTTTTTCCCCGTCACAAGAATCAACACCTAAAAAATCATAAATTAAAACAAATATTTCTGCTAAGGGTGTGCAAAGATTTCAACGATGTGCAGGATTGATTGGCCATGCTAAATTGTCCTTTAGTGTCCAATGGTTAGGTAGGGTTAGAGGATCCAGCGAGAGGGGGGAGGAGAGGAGGGGGGTGGTGTAGGAAGTGGGCCTGGGTTCGGATGCTCTTACGGAGGGTCGGTGCTGACTTGATGGGCCGAATGGCCTCCTTCTTGTAGGAATGCTATGATTCTAATAATTAACCAATAATCAATGTTAAATTAAAGTTTGTTTCAAAGAGGACTTTACTGACAATACAGTGTTTTAATAAATTCTAAAAACTCAGAGTTAGGTCAATTAAAAATAAATTCTTCCATTAACACCTCAATTCGAAACATGAGATTTGTTTATTATGAAAATGAAATGAATGAAATGAAAGGAAAATCGCTTATTGTCACGAGTAGGCTTCAATTAAGTTACTGTGAAAAGCCCCTAGTCGCCACATTCCGGCGCCTGTCCGGGGAGGCTGGTACGGGAATCGAACCATGCTGCTGGCCTGCTTGGTTTGCTTTAAAAGCCAGCTATTTAGCCCAGTGAGCTATCTATGCCAATTGTGCATTCTACCAGAGAGACTTGGCAGTTTGTGAAGTACTTGCTTTAGAAAAGCTGAATTTTCACCTTGCGAATCCGAATTGCTTTTTTTTTTCTAAAGAGGCTCTTCAGGTAAAAGATAAGACCATAAGACATAGGAGCAGAATTAGGCCACTTGGCCCATCGAGTCTGCTCCGCCATTCGATCATGGCTGATATTTTCTCATCCCCATTCTCCTGCCTTCTCCCCATAACCATTGATCCCCTTATTGATCAAGAACCTATCTATCTCTGTCTTAAAGACACTCAGTGACTTGGCCTCCACAGCACTCCGCGGCAAAGAGTTCCACAGATTCACCACCCCTCCCCCCCGGCTGAAGAAATTCCTCCTCATCTCTGTTTCATAGGATCGTCGCTTTAGTCTGAGATGGTATCCTCTGGTTCTAGTTGCCAACCACTGCAGTAGATTCTATTTGTTTCGCTTGGGGGTGGGGGTCATGCATGATTGCCTGCTCCTGGGTCTGTTACTGTTGAGCTGCTTACTGTTACACAGATTCTCTTCGAGTGCACTCATAACTAATATATTACGTAGAATCGAGGTGAAACCGATAGGTCCGTGGTTCCCTCTGCTTAATCTCCCCCATTTGCCTGTTTAAGAACAAAAGAAATAGGCCACTCATAGATCATAGCATTTACAATGCAGAAGGGGGCCATTTGGCCCATCGAGTCTGTACCAGCCTTTGGAAATAGCAACCCACTTAAGCCTACACCTCCACCCTATCCCCGTAACACCATCTAACCTTTTTGGGCACTAAGGGAAATTTAGCATGGCCAATCCACCTAACCCGCACATCTTTGGACTGTGGGAGGAAACCGGAGCACCCGGAGGAAACCTACGCAGACACAGGGAGTATGTGCAGACTCCGCACAGGCAATGACCCAAGCCGGGAATCTGGGACCCTGGATCTGTGAAGCATCAGTGCTAACCACTGTGCTACCATGCCGCTCATGTTCCAGTGCAGCTTAACACAAACTGGAGAAACAGCACCTCATCTTCAGATTAGGCACATTACAGCCTTCCGGACTTGAGTTCAACAGCTTCAGACTGCCTCCACCTTCATCCCATTTTTATTTCTATCAAATTACTTTTATTTCTTCCATTGATCAGTTTTTCCCCTCAGCATTGTTCCCCCTCACCCCACTCCACATGGGTCATCTATTCCTAACTGCCGTTTGACACACTACTCATCTTTGTCCTGCCATTCACACATTCTAATCTCTTTATGTGCCGCTATCAGCCACCCTTCTTTGCCTTAATCACCCACATTTACCTTCCCTTTGTCTTTCTGTCCTCGCCATCTTTGTCAATCTCCACCCATCATTGGCCCCCAATCCAGCCCCACTCTCCACGCCATCCCTCACTACAGTATAAATCTGACCCCATTTCCACTTCTCTCCAGCTTTGACAAAGAGTCACCCACACTCGAAACATTAGCTCCCTTCTCTCTCCACAGATGCTGTCAGATCCATTGAGATAGTCCAGTGTTTTCTAGTTTTGTCCCCTCAGAGTCTTCAGTGTTTCAATAAAATCGCCTCCCATTCTCCTAAGCCTCAATGAGTACGGGCCTAACCTGCTCAATCTTTCCTCATCAGACAACACCTACGAATCTGTCAGCACTGCCCCCAGTGTCCTGAATCTTTTATAATGATTACTCATGCCTCACAAATCCCTTCACTGTTTCCTTTAGCACTTTACAATAAATGCCATGCATTTCACACTGATTCAGATCTTTCACCCTTGTCTTGGATTTCCATCTCAAATTGTTCATTTTTACTTTGTTTTATTCTCTGCCCGGAAGAGACAAGCTACTTATCTCTTGTGAATACCTAGGACCTGCTAAATATTCAGAATGTTTGTCGTCATCTGCTCATCGTCAGATTAGCCCACGGTTTGCTACGTTTCACTGTACAATGCAAACCAGGCTGATGGCTGTCCTTCTGTGCAAGGAAAATGGAGTATATAAGAGTAGGGATGACTTGCCAGACCGAACCTAAGAGTATGGTGTACAGTTATGGTCTCTTTAGTTAAGGAGGGATATATTTGCATAGAAAGCAGTTCAGAGAAGATTCACGAGGCTGATTCCGGAGATGAAGAGGTTGTCCTTTCAGGAAAGGTTGAGCAGGTTAGGCCTCTACTCATTGGAATTTAGAAGAATGAGAGGTGATATTATTGAAATACGTACAATTCTGAGTGGGCTTGACATGGTCGATACTGAGAGAATGTTTCCCCTCGTGGGGGATTCTAGAATCATAGAGTCCCTACTTGGCAGAAGGAGGCCATTCGGCCCATAGAGTCTGCACCAACCCTCCAGAAGGGCACTCTACCCAAGTCCAACCTAATGTGCACATCCCTGGACACAAAACGGCAATTTATCATGGCCAATCCACCTAACCTGCACATCTTCGGACTGTTGGAACCGGAGCACCCGGAGGAAGCCCACATTGGCACAGGAAAATGGGCAGACCCCACACACACAGTCCACCAAGGCCGGAATTGAACCCGGGTCCCTGGTGCTCTGAGGTGCTAACCACTGTGCTACTGTGCTGTCCCAAGATCTAGGGATGGTATTGTTTCAAAATAAGAGGTCTCCCATCTAAGACTGAGATGAGGAGGAATTTCCTAGGGCGGTATTCTCTGCTCCCGAGGCTAAGAGCCAGCGCCGTTGTGAACGCCGTCGCGTTTTACTTCTTACGCCCGCCGGCTCCTCACCAACATGGTGCCGGTGTTCTGGGGCCGGCCACGGAAGGAGGTAGGCCTGAGGGGGGGGGGGGGGGGGGGGGGGGGAGGCCGGCCCGCCGATTGGTGGGCCCTGATCGCGGGCCAGACCCCATCAGAGGCCCTCCTCCCCGGTATAGGAGCCCCCCTCCGCCACCCCACAGGCCGCCCCCCCAGCGTTCCCGCACAGTTCCCGCCGGCAGTGACTAGGGGTGGACGGCGCCGGCGGGAACCTGTCGTGTCGGAGCGGCTGCTTGGCCCATCCGGGCTGGGGAATTGCCGCTCACCGCTCTGCGGCGCTGGTTTCGGGGGATGGGAGAATCGCGTGCGGGTGTCGGGGCGGTGTGGCGCGACTCGCGCAGTGCCCCGGCGATTCTCCCACCCGGTGTGGTGGGGGGGGGGGAATACCACCCTTAATCTTTGGAAATCTCAGTGAGCAGTAGAGGCACTGAACACATTGAAGGTTGGGTTGGACAGATTCTTGACCAATAACGGAGTCAAGTGTTCTGGGGGGGGGGGGTTGGAAAGTGAAATAAAGACCGCAAAAATGGCGGAGCAGGCTAGAGGGACCAAATAGCCCACCCCTGCTCCTAGTTCCTAATGTCGTTTCAAGATTCCCTATTTAATAGATGAGCAGCAGCAAAAATGTTTAATTACTGCCGGTGATGCTCAAAATCATTCGGGTGTAACTGTATTGCGACACTGCAAAGTAAACGGCAGCATAACCTGAAGAGATTGACTGCCACTATGATATGCTGGCAAGGTCACTATCACTGCCAGTAATGAATTCCACACTGCAATGAGATTTCCAGCAAACACTCCATTGTTCACCAGTAATTACTGTGGGAATTAAGCTGTCAGCTTCAACAGAGATTGTGGAAATGACTCCACAGATGGGATGCTTGTTAAGAATGACATGTCGAGGTTTAAAAAAAATAAAACTGCATTACCGGTAGGAGGGATAATGAACCCAAAGCTTAGTTCCCTCTCCTTTCCCAACACAATTAAGTGCCGCACTATATTTCGGGCACTGCCCAATTTTGTTCGGAGAGCTGAAAGAATTAGGTTTGCACTTCAAAAAATATCAGCCGCTTTCGGTGCTGGGAGGTGGGACATGACAATTCAACGCTGCTTGAGATAAGCCCGAAGGCTCACCCCCCTCCCCCTTCCCCCTCCCCCAATGCCACACCTCAAATGGAGCCTCTTGCCAGCTTCAGAGAATCCAGGGATCCAGGCGGCCAGAAATGTTTTCCAGAATGTGCTTGAACGACGAGACCCAGACATCAGGGGGCGATCTTTTGTCTGGACAAGTCGGACCTTCTGAAGCTGACAGGAATGCGCACTTGAGAGGGGGATTCTCCAAAAGCCGTGATGTTGGGTTTAATGGAGCATTACTGTCACTCCTTTTGATTGGCAGCCGCGGCATCAGCAAGCTCGGAGCAGACATGCCGGATTCATTCTGTCATTTGGCAGACCGTTCTTTTTTAGTTTCAAAAATTAAAATGGGCATCTTCAGTGGGAACCTTTCGCTGAATATCGAGCCCAAATGAAAGTATTTGATATGTCAGTACCTTACACGTGAACATAAGCCAACCATGACTATTGAAACCCATCAAATATATCTTCATTGCGGGCAAGGTCAGAATTAAGCAATATTAGCGGTTCCAATACCAACAATTGTCTGATCCTATGGTGGAAAAATCCAACTTCGTCACGGTAACCCTTTCAGTGAGCACAACCTTCGTGAAGAACTCCCTCCCTAACAGCACTGTGAGTGTTCCTACACCACCTGGGCTGCAGAGTTTCAAGGAGGTGATTCTCCACCACCTTCTCAAAGGCAATTAGGGGTGGGCCATAAATGATGGCCTGGCCAACAACACCCACCTCCCTTAAATTAATTTAGAAAAAGAAAATGTTACTCTGTACCCTCATGTAACACAATGATATTGAAGCAACTCAGAATACAACATGATTCATGTAGATAACGTAAATGCCATTGGACTTTTTGTAATGACCATTTTAAAATGCCTGTAATATTCTTTTAATTGTATTGAAGCACCTCAGAGTGCTTGGGGCGGCAGGGTGGCACAGTGGTTAGCACTGCTGTCTCATAGTGCCAGGGACCCGTGTTCACTTTCAGCCTCGGGGAACTGTCTGTGTGGAGTCTGCACATTCTCCCTGTGTCTGCGTGGGTTTCCTCCGGGTGCTCCGATTTCTTCCCACAGTATAAAAATGTGCAAGTTAGGTGGATTGGCCCTTAGTGTCCAAAAGGTGGGGTTACGGGGACAGGGTAGAGGCGTGGGTGCTCTTTCCAAGGGTCAGTGCAGACTCGATGGGCCAAATGGCCTCCTTCTGCAATGTAGGGATTCTATAATTCTATGATTCTAACATGGTCTATGCAGAGAACTTGAATATCATTGCACTTTCTGTGATGGCCATTTTGGATTGTTCATAACGTTCTTTCAGATATTTTACAAATAAATATACTTTTGCAACAAAATGTACCCTCACATGGCCGGCCAGCTGAAGACTTTAATTGTCCCGGTCCAATTAGTCGATTTCCAAACATCAGCCTGGCCCTTTTACCGATTTAAAAGATTTTTTTTTTTAATGTTATGATTGACTCTTCCGTTTATGCTGCTGATGTATTTGAAATGGAAGGGGAGGGGGAAAGCCGGACATTTGGGCAATCTGGAGAAAACTGTCGGGACACTGGGACACAGTGATAATCCGGCACTGTGTCAGCCAAACTGGGACATCTGGCCACCCTATCCAAATCCTTCTGAAAAACCAACACTGACAATCACTCATTCTCAAAGGGGGCATTGCGTTCAATGTTAACAAGCACGTGTTGTCTAGTTGCCTGTACTCTGTTCATGTCACCGCAGCACTGAAACAAATTTGTATCTGGTACCAGGGAGCGGCAACCAAGCGGCTTATCAAGGACCCATGCTGATCCTTAATCAATCAAATCCCTTTCTTTCTCATTGTCGATTTTCAGAAAACAGTCATCTCGACGTGTTTCCAATTTCAAAAGAGTATCGGATATCTGACAATCTCCTTGGTGATGGGATATTGTGACAAGTGACAGCTTAAAGCTGCAAAGTGCTTATTGATAAAGATATTAAACTCTGTGGAAAACTTGCTTCGATCAAAAGTCGTGAAAGGTTGCAGTTACACTGTCTTCAAGTAAAATGATTTCACATGTCATCATATTAATGGCTTAAGTATTGGCCACAGACACTGCCTCTGACTATTCAGTTTAAAATGCCGAAAAGAAAAAGCCGCGGATGGACTGAAGAACAAGGCAGTCAGTAAAAATGTATTGCAAATAAATCAATAAATATATCCCTGTCTTTTTTTAATACTATTGGCAATTAGAAAAAGCATTGTGGCACTTAAAATACTGCATTTTTCACACATTTTATGAAGTGGTTCTCCTTGTTATATAATGTGGACAAGGCAAAATGGCACCTCGGTGGTCTCCCAGGCCATTGGAGTCCTCTGAGTGGTCGGGGACAGGGCAGGGTGGCACCCTGGTTCTCCCCTTGCACATTTGAACCACCAGGCTGGAACCTTGGTGCTGCCACCCTAACAGGAACACTGCCAGGTGGCACTGCCAAGGGTCAGGGCCTGAGCGGGGCCATATCAATGAAAGGAGGGATGAGGAGGGGTATGAATGGTGGGAATGTGGGGGCCTCCAGAAGGTTGGGAGGGTGAAGGGTGGAGGTCCTGAAAATGGGGGACGTCCTGATCTCTCGCTACACTGAGGAGTTCCTGCGAGTTGAGATCCTCAGTGTGCAAAATGGGGCAATGTGTGGCCTCGGCCGTGCGTTCCCCACTGAGGCCCCATATCTAACCCGAGTATCGGTTTTATAGCGTTGTGTTTCTCAGCGCTTTGAGCTATGGAAAACATGCGGCTAAACACGCTCGCTTGCAACTTTGTTCCCATTTAGTACAATCCCACCCACAGTGTGGGCTAAACTGGTGAGAAACTCCCCAGGGCCCAAAAAAATGATAAGTGTGGTTAGATAGCAGGAAATTCCCAGAAAAACCTGCCTGAAATGACACTCAGAAGCTTTTCCATTAAATTACGCCCTTTATCCCTCTCCACCACCCTTTCCCTCTATGTTGTCTGTGTGTGTGTGTGTGTATGTGTATGGGCGAGTTGGAAAAGGGGGGGGGGGGGTGTTAGGTAAGGGTTGTTTCAGTGGTCAGTTACATTTTTGTCAGTTTAGTTATATTACTGTTAAATAATAAAAGGGTATTTTGTTAAATTTACAATCCTGGTGACTGCAGTTTGTTGGGCTCAGCCAAGGTCCTCAAGTATTTTTAAATAATTTCACTTGTGTTGTGACTCCAGGTCAAGTGCAGCTCGAATTGACCGCACACTAGCTCAGGGGGCTGTGACACCTTGGAGTGAGACTTGAACCCAGAACCTTGCGACTCAGACACAAGAATGCGCCCAACTGTGCCCATCTATACAATGGATATAGTTGCACTCCTTACCTACTTTAAAATTCTTCTGTAGCTCATCAATGGAGACCTCGTACAAACGACTAACAGATTGACTCAATTTAAAACTCTTTGGCTTTCTTTTATATATATTACTGCCCTTTCTCTTGCCAACTGTTTTATCCTAGGGCTTCTTCTGTCACACAAACAGATCTAAAAGAAAATGTCACTGCAGTTTATACAACTTGTCAAAAATAACCATTATTCTTTGACATTTCTGCCAAGCTTCCCATTTCCCCAGAATAATGTATAAATGTGGAGGTATAATACACTCAAGGCTGATGGAAGCACAAAGCTAATCAGTTGGAAAAGTCTTATAATATCAATTTGTGCAAAGGACTCGTACTCATCTGCAAGAGAATCAAGCTCTAATTCAGATCGAGCAGTACTCAAGGCTCTCCCATTTAAACAGCCTTCCAGCACATAATCCAATAATGCTTACTTTACTTAACTACCAAGAGTATCATCCAGCAAAGTAACAACGATTTCCTTCTCTCCGCACCTTCTCTCAAACCTTATCTAAAGTATTGCCTTTCTGTAGCGCCTTTCACAACCTCAGGACGTCCCAAAGTACTCGACAGCCAATGAAGCGCTCTTGAACCGTATGCCGTATTGTAATGTAGGAAAATGAAAGTAACAGGAAAAGCTCACCTGTTTTGGTTGCAAATAGCTCATCATTTCTGTGGTTACATCTGCAATGGGCTTCAAGTCCCCAATTTGCTTTCTTTTCTCTTCAGCAGGAAACTTTTCACAGAAATCCGACTGAAATATAAATGTTTCTGGGCACGGTTCCGATGCGGGAACTGAATGCCGGGCAACGATCTGAACCAAAGCAAATCTCTGAGCAAGCAGAAGGCAGAAATGCCAGGGGTGGACAAACCAGCAGGTGATCCAAAAATTACGGTGACGACTGAAGGCCTGGTTACAGAGATTTGGAAATAGGGAGATATGCAGCAAGGTGGAGATGCTTAGGAAGAGTCTGAGAACTCTGAAGGGTTGAAGGGTGTGCATTGATGGACGGGCAGGAAGGACTTGGCAGGGTGGACGCTGAAAAGATGTTTCCACTTGTGGGAGAGATAAAAACTGGAGGACATTGTTTAAAAAAGGATCTCCCCTTTAAGATGGGTACGAGGGAAATTTATTTTCTCTCGGAGGGTCGTGGTATGTGGAACCCTCTTTCCCGAGAGAGAAGTGAAGGTGGTGTCATTGAATATTTATAAAGCTGAGTTAGGTAGATTTTTGATTACAAGGAGTCAAAGATTATAAGGGGTAGACTGGATATAGAGTTGAGGCCACAATCAGATCAGCCCTGATCTTATTGAATGGCAGAGCAGGCTCGAGGGGCCGAATGGCTTCCTCCTGCTCCTTACTTATATGTTAAAGCACACAGCAGCTCAGCATCTGAGGAGCTCATTTTTACCACTGGGACATAGACTCCTACAATGAATGCAGAAGATAGATTCACCATGGTTCCTAACCTCCGAGATCTCTACGTTCCTCGAATTTTAGTCTCTTGAGTAACTCAGGTTATAATTGCTCCACCTTTGGCGGCCGTGCCTTCAGCTGCCTGGGCCTCAAGCTCTAGAATTCCCTGCAGACACCATTGTAGCTCTATTTCTTCTTTTAAGACACTCCACAAAACTTTCTACTTTGAGAAAGTTTTTGGACACCTGTCCCCATATCGTCCTATGTGGCTCAGTGTCACATTTCGCGTTATAATGGTGCTGTGAAGCAATTTGAGACACTTTATGTTAACGGTCTTATATAAATACAAGTTGTTAGAAACACAAAAACATAGAAAGTTTCTTACCACAGGAGGCCATTTGGCCCATCACGACTACAGCCTGGCAAAAGAAAGGGATCCAGCATAACCCCACTTTACCCTGTAGATTACAACACCTCAAGTGCCTATCCAAGTGATTTTTAAGTACCATGAGTATTTCAGGCATTGAGTTCTCGGCCCCCCTTCGGTGGACTGAGTGTAGGCTCAAGGCAAAACTGCCCAAACTTGACATCATCAGGCAGCCTTACTTAGCAAAGCACCAAATGTATCTTAGCTCCAAATTTGCTGACTAAATTTCTCCAATCTTGGCCACCTCAGCATCCTCGCTTTTGACCACTCCGTCGTTGGCCTTCAACTGCCTGTGACCCTAAGCTCCAGAATTAGCCACCCCACATGCACACACACGCATGCACAAACACACAAGCCTCTCCATACCCCACCCTCTCCTATCTTTCTTCTCTTCCTTTAACGCACTGCTTGAAACCTACCTCTGTGGCCTAGCTATTGGTAACCTGTCCTAATAGTCCCTAACACAAAGTGGCATAATAGTTAGCACCAGTGATCTGGGTTCAATTCTGGCCTTGGGTGACTGTGTGAAATTTGCACATTCTCCCTGTGTCTCTGTAGATTTCCTCCGAGTGCTCCGGTTTCCTCCTAAATCCAGCGATGTGCATGTTAATTTGCCCCTCAGTGTCTAAAGATGTGCCGGTTAGATAGTGTTACAAGATTACAGGGATATGGCAGGGGAGCGGGTCTAGGTAGGTGCTCTTTCAGAGGATCGGTGCAGACTCAATGAGCCAAATGGCCTTCTTCTGCACTGTAGGAATTTTTTGATTTTATCTGTCCGTAATGCCCCTGTAATGCACCTCGGAACTGTGAAAGGAATTCTCAATTTACCCTGCCCAAAACGTACAACCAAATCAAACGTCATCTGTCATCCTTACTAATGGGTAATGAGGTTCCCAGCAGGTTACTTTGTCTTTGGTATCGTCCCTAAGGAACTGTTCCATTTTCAGTACAGATCTGTACTTGCATAATTAAGTCCCAATTAGAGATCGCATACAAATGATGGAACTTGCTATTTAGCCTGGAAGCCGAGTTTATTTCGGGCAGTCGGAAATGCTGCTCAATTCAGACAATTAAAAGGAACCAAAACTAAAACTTCTGCAGCAGAGTTTATAGGAAGTGTAAAACAATGTGTTGGAAGTGTTTATGTAAAATATTGCAGATTCTAGAGACGTGAAAACAATTTTGTTTAAGTGAGCAAAACCGTCTCAAAAAGTTATTGGAGGAATGAACGGTTTTGTGATATAATATTACATCCCTCTTTAAACTTAATTTTCCCCATCATAATGTGGTCCTCCAGATTCCTATTACAGAACTGCAGTTTACTTGTGCCGGAGACCTCCTCCTGATCCTCCAAGATAGGGGGCGTTGTTTCTGCGCAGAACCACTTCTCGGAACACTTTAAACCTGATGCCACCACTTTCTATGGTTGCCTCCCATTCTGGGACTCTAATATCAGCTCAAATCCTCATCGAAGCCTCCTCTCCTGTCATGCTCCCAGCATCAGTAACCACCCCCCCCCCCCCCCCCCCCCCCCCACCTGCCCAACAAGGCAGAAGGTAGATTTCCCCACCTCACTCCACACAATCCACAGCTTGATCATGATTTCCTAGAATGTCCCCAAAATGCCAATCTATTCCCTGCTGTTGACAGGGACGGTTTTCATGCTGCATGTTTTACATTGCTGAGCGCAAAGCAACACTTCATTGGAGTCACTGAAAGCAACACAAGGCACTGTCATTTGCTGTTATAGTCAACAACATAATCCAGTCTTCATTCCAAGATACCTCATTCAAATGAGCTGCAAATTCAGGTCAACATTGGCACTAAATCCCCACCTTCATAAATTATGTTCCCCAATTTGAAAGCTGGAGAATTCAACATTAATTTCAAAAAATTTACCTGAATTTTCAGGATAGCGCTTGAGCGGGATTCTTCGACCCGCCAACCCCGTTTACTGGTGCGGCGCGCCCCCACCGGCAGTGGGATTCTCCATTCCAAAGGGGTTTCCCATTGTGGGCCAGCCCACACCATCGGGATAGGTGCTGGCACGCTGACTGCAAGATGGCGGATCCCGCCGACGGAGAATCCCACTGCTTATATTTCAGACATATATTGATATCGGACGTCACTGCTCTGTTGTAGCACATTGTTCAACAATCCAAAGAACAAGAGAAATCACAGTACAGCAACGCAGTGTAGAAGGGATGCATTGTACTAATGAACATCCGCGTAAAAATTGTTAAGATACTGGACCAGAACCCAACATTTGTTAGGATGCCAGATGAGAACCCCAAACATTTGTTTTAAATTTGTAACACTGAGGAAAGGATACTTCACACCAGGTGAGATGACTCTGACCAATCAGTATCTTTTATTAAAACAAAGTTTAATTTAAACACAGAATTAACCACATGACATCAAAAAGAGTAGCTTTACAGTTATCAGTTAAACAGTTCTTAAATAAAAGGAAAAACTTGAACTTACTGTCTATACATGCTATGAACTCCAATTAAGCAACCCAATACAGTTCAATGTCACTTATAAATAAAGTTAACAGAGTACGGCTTAGTTGTGTAGCGATTTTTGGAGAGACTGATCTTTTCAAGAGCAGATTCAGTACACTTTTGCTCAACCGAGCAGCATTTGGCAAAATTACTGTTCACAAAATTAAAATCCTTCTGTCTTGTCAGACTCAAATCCTGTGGCAAAACTGCAAAACTGCAGGCTGACCTGGCTCCTCCCATTAATTACATCATCTGTATCCACTAAGATGCCACATGACCTGATTAGCTAGGGCTAAATACAACCACTCATAAATTATCTACTCTCCAGGGAATCTCCAGCAATCAAAATAATATTCCATTAGCCATTTATCTGTAACAAAGTAAGTGGTTGGAATTAATCTGACCGCACCTTTTACAGCTCCTTAATTGCAGCTTTAGCAGCCACAGTCTGAATACCTTACCCTAGGTTCTTTAGTAATATTACTGCAACAAATATACACCGTAATCCAGGCTTTTAATAACATTACTGCAACAGGTACAAAATATTATATATATATATATATACCAATTGCTTACATTCATCACAAGACTGTGAAGCAAACAGTAGCAATTCTCGAACCCCCCCCCCCCCTCCCCCCCCCCCCCCCAACCAAAAGAAAGGCGGCGGCATAGCAGCTTTATCACTGTAATCCAGAGACACAGGGTAATGCTCTAAGGACCACGGTTCAAATCCCACTATGGAAGATGGGGGAAATGGGGAATTCCATTTTTAAAAATCTGGAATTAAAAGTCTAGTGAAACCTCTGTAGCAAAAACCCATCTGGTTCACTAATGTCCCTTTAGTGAAGGAAGCCTGCCAGCTTCACCTGGCCTGGCCTACATGTGGCTCAGGGAGGGACAATAAATGCTGGCTGAGACAATGGTGCCCACATCGCACAAATGGATAAATAAACAATGTATTCGCTCGCAGGACACAGGCAGATCTTCTTGCAGTAAGAATAGTGAAACCGTCAAGAATATCTAGGGTAGGAGGGAGAAATGGTGCGGCCTAAATTAAAGCATGGACGGATGGGAGGAGTACAATTTACAAAGTATTTTGTACTAAATCCTTTAACCATTTTAACTGGTCTCTGCTCTCGTGACAGTGGAGTTAAAAGGAAGCTTCACATTTATATAGTGGCTTTCACAACCTCAGGATGCCCTAAAGAACTTTGCAGTATTTATAAAATGCAATCCCTTGTAATGTAGGAAACAGGACAGCGATTTTGTGCACAGCAGAGTCCCAGAAAACACACCGATGTAATAATGGTTGGTTAAGGTTTTCTCAATTCTTTAAATTACTCTGCTGGCTGCTCTCCTGGCTTATTGTCCTCACATCAATGACCAACGGGGAGAAGAAAGCCAGATTCTGGTCATTGATGCTCAGCTTCCTGTCTGGCCATTCAAGATATTTGTTGATAATTTCTGGAAACAAGGCTGAGGCTGCTTCTTTTACACATTATGGGCCAAATGACCTCCTTCTGCACTGTCAGGTTTCTATTGACTAGCTGTGGCCAGTGGACATTAAGATACAAGTTCCTGGTTGTGGCAGACATTGACTGTAATGTTTTATGGCTTCAAGTGCCCAGCACATGTCAGACTCGCCGGCAGTGGCGATTACTTCGCAATGTTTATTTCTGTTTTGACAAATGACAGCAGAACTTACCAAACAACTATGCAGTCAGAGTGGTTAATTAACATTTATTTCCCCCAACAGCGGTCATCAGTTAAAGAAAAATACAATCGATGTAATGGCAATTGGGCCAGTACATCTTAGTTTGTGTTAAACAGGGGTCTAAACTGTAAAATGGATACAACATCGGTTCATTCTGCCCATGTCAATAGGCTTCAGGGAGATTATGACAGTAGACGAGGTTTCTACATTCTGTACAGATGTGGAGTTTGCACTCGGTGTGTAGTTTGCATTTTCTCCCCCTGTCTCCATGGGTTTCCTCTGGGCGCTCCAGTTTCCTCCCACAGTCCAAAGGTGTGCAGGTTAGGTGCATTGGCCATGCAAAATTTGCTCTTAGTGTCGAAAAGGTTAAGTTGGGTTACGGGGATAGGATAGAGGCGTGGGCTTAAATTAGGGTGCTCTTTCCAAGGGTCGGTGCAGACCTAATTGGGCCTCCTTCTGCACTGTAAATTCTATGGTTGTTCAAAATCACTGAACATGCAGAAGTCTGTTGTGAACCATCTGGCTAGATTAAAGTCAACATTGGCAAAAGGACCAGCATAAAAGGCATTTTTTACACAAGAGTGGTTAGGATCTGGAATACATTGCCTGGTGATTCTTAATGGGTTCAATAGTAGCTGCTGGATAGAAACTTGAAGGGGCAAAAAATTGCAGGGATATGGGGAAAGGATAAGAGAGGGGGAGTACTTGGATTGTTCCTCAAAGAGCTGGCATACAATCGATGGGCCTAATGGCCTCCTTCTGTGCTCTGTGATTAACAGGCAATCTTGGAATTTTAGGAATAAAAATACAAATGGGAGAAAACTTGTTAGAAACAACTTTTCCAGTGCTGGTAGGAATATTCCATCATTTTGAGAATCAAATGAAAACAAGTGGCTTTGACTTTGAAAACTCACCCCCAAAAACAGAGAGTAATGACAATGCTACAAACGACCTCCGCAACCTTATATATTGGATGAAGTGAGGGGGGTAATCAATAGCCGAAGTCAGTATCTGGGTATCAGATGCAGAGCATGGCCAGGGAGAGAAATCATGGGCCCTAGTGCTTCTGCTGCTTCCAGACACTTTTTTCCTTGCCCCTCTTAACCCTCCCACCCCCTCCCTCAATAACGCACATTATTATTTTTCCCCTTTCCAAATTCATCAGTCAATTCATCAAGCAATCACTGAAAGGTGCCCACAAAATGATAACACCTGTTGGCAGCATGGGTCATTAATATTGAGTGCAGCAACAATATAATGCAGTGCTAGTTTCTGTGCAACCTATAGCGAGCCTATATCCTATTTTCTAGTGCCTATTAAACAAACCAGAGAGCACAAATTTTATTTTCGATTAAATAAATTTAGAGTACTCAATTCATTTTTTCCAATTAAGGCGCAAGTTAGCATGGTCAATCCACCTAACCTGCACATCTTTTGGGTTGTGGGGGCGAAACCCACGGAATCACAGGGAGAATGTGCAAACTCCACACGGACAGTGACCCGGGGCTGGGATCGAATCTGGCACCTCGCCGCCCTGAAGCAGAAGTGCTAACCACTGCGCCAGCATGCTGCCCCCGCAAATTTTATTTTAACAGCATTGTGCAATATTAATTTGACAGGAAAATATCCCTTTATTATTTATAACATCGCACAGATAATAACTCTGAATTTGGCGTCTGCCTAATTAACATGTTCTGTACATTGCACCATATGTCCATGGTGTCAGTAAATTCATATTTGATTCAACAGCTGCAACCCAAGATTGCAAGAATACCTTCCAGGTTTTGTTTTATATGTTTCAGCCACCTGTTCTGGATAAGAAAGACCATCTCTGTGCACAGCTCGCATTATTCAATAGGTGGAGAGCTTATAGAAGGGAAAGAGTGACTAAGGGAGGGTAGGAGGAGAGGGGATGGGCAATAAATGCTGGCCTAACCAGCAACGCCTACATCCCGTAAATGAATTTTTAAAAATTCACTTGCTGCTGCCCAAGCACCCTCCTGGACAGACTGACACGGCACTCACTTACCTCATACCTCCAGGACCTGCACCGGCTTCATAACCGGCAGAGACTCCCTCCTATTCTTTCATTTCCTGTTTAATCTCTTTGTGCAGCTGAAAGTCTCCTGCACAGTGGCCAGTTGGAAGGGCCAGAACAACTGCTCCACCTCCTCCAATCACAGCTTCCCTTTTTTCAGCCCTTGCTCTACTCCATTCAGAGATTCTGGGCTGGATTCTCCATTCTGGAGACAAACTGTTCCCACTGAAGGACAATCGTTCATGGTCTCCAAAGGCGCTGGAGTGGCACCCAGGAGCAATTCCCTCTACTTTTCTATGGAAATTTATGCGTGGAGGAGAGTTTGCGGAATTCTGTCAGAATCCCAGTATCAGGCAGCCATTTTGAGTGGGCTGCATGATACCGAGGTCCAGCGGCTGATCCCCCCTTCCTCCCACAATGCAATTCCTGTCCCGCTCCTTCCAACCCCCCCCCCCCCCCCCCCCCACCCCATCTCCCCACCCCGCTAACAGTCAGGGGCATCCTCCCCCCCACCACCACAAGACTTTCCAGCAAACCACTCCCATCAGGCCCCAACAGAGACAACACAAACAGAGACCCCAGTAGAGTCCCCCAACAGACAGCCTCCCATCAGAAACACACACAAACACCTCCGCCCCCACCATCAGGCCCCACAGCCAGAAAGCTGAAGAGCAGTCCCAGAAATTGGTTGCAAAATCACTTCATTTTCTTTTACCCTTTCCTAATGTCTGCTGGCTCAGACAGAAGTATTTAAAGCAGCAGCTGTTACAAGTGTCAGAGGTTTCCTGGAAAGCCCAATACACTCAAAAGGACGTGAAATACCTTGACAGCCTTTGAAATGCAAAAATTCCATTCAATTTAACACAGCAATACATTGCATTAGCCAGTGATTGACAGTTTTATTATTCCAGAGATAGCTGCAAGATGGATTGTTTACTGATCTTTCCCTTCACGCTTGAATGCAACTCCATTACCGTGCTTTGATGTTAACCACAATGTTTATAAACACTATTGCTATTATTGACAACCCATCACCACACCAAAGTGCTTTGTCTTGCTCTTTTTCACAGCAGGAAGCATTTAGCTTGCTTTGATGTGAAGTGGGGCTGTCAATCATAGCAAGAGTGCTCAGAACCGTTGTGGCTAACATCAATGCAAGGTAATGGAGATGCATTCAAGCCTGAAGGGAATGATCTTTTTCCTAGTCCAGCAAAGGTATTTTAAAACTGCTGTTACAAAGGTATCTGTAGTGCCTTGGTTCTAAGACTTTGAAGTTTGTTTGCTGTAAACATGGTCTTCAGGCTTGGTGACCACTTTCCGAGACTGCTAGATGGTAAATGGTTCTCCTGCCTTTTCAGGGTCAAGGCAGTTGTACCATTGTTGTTCTTTGATTATGCCTTCTGTGTATTTGTCTGGCTGTCCCCATCAACTTCATAGAATCATAAAATCCATACAGTACAAAGGCCATTTGGCCCATCGAGTCAACTTCCTTGACTATATATTACAATATATATACCTCAGGGGCCTTCCCAATTGGCTATAATCTGTTTCTCCTCCATAAGCTATTCACACTTGACTATTATCTAAACTGCCGTTCTACATCGTTATTGGGATAGACGTATACCAATTGAAGTCCTTTGAATACTGTCTACTGCTGTCTCCAAACAGGTTCATGAAACTCAAGAAATGGGTTTCAGGCCTGTGAGTCAGTACATGGCACTGCTGATCGATATGAAGTGTTAGCAATGACTGACCTCCAATTTCTTCTCTGGGTACAGGTGGGCAGAGCGTTCAACTGTTCTACATTCCGACAATCAGGTTTGCACACGTGCATCGGCCTCCTCATCAACAGCAACAATTTGAATTTACATAATGGTTTTGGGGAGCAATCCCCAGGTACATAGTGGAGATTGGGACAGCTGACCTTGGTCAAAGAGGTAGATGTTAAGGAGAGATGTAGAGAGTTTGGGGACAGAATTGCAGTTCTTAGACAGTTGCAGGTTCAGCCAGGCTTAGTGGAGCGATGGAAAGCAGGGTTGATAAAGAAGCCGGGACAAGAGGGACGTGGGATCATCTGTTCTTTTTAGCAATTTTGCCCGTATAATTACCTGCTGATGCAATGGTTTTCCATTGCTATTGGTACACTAAAACCTGCCATCTTTGCTGGCTGGTACGGGTGCTGGAGAAACTAGGTACCCAACTAGGGTTGCCAACTGTGGTTAAATGTTCCTGGAAGCTTCATCACCTGAGTTGTTCCTACGCTCCAGCCATTAGTCGACCAACACATCCATCCTCGTAATGCACTGCCTTCCTACACCAACTGGAAAGCAAAAAGGCTCATTACCCAATTGGATGATGCTCGACTGTCAGGTAAACAGCCCTTTCGGTCCAGTTTCAATATTTTTATGTTTGAAATGTTTAAAAATACCATCTTTTTCAACGTCCCGATGATTTTTCTCCAGGGTTTCACACAGCAGTGTCCTGGAGATTGGAGACTCCAGCGGAGGGCTGGCAACTCAGTACCCAACGCTATATGGAAATGCCCAATATGGCAGGTTCCTTGTCTCAGCATGAAAAGCTCCATAGACATCGGCAGGACCAGAAGATCCCGCGAGCAGCCAATGGGGGCCCGCCTCCGAGAAGCACACCGCGGGTTGGGGTGGGGTGAAATCCCGCCCTTGCACTAAAATGAAGAGATCGTAATGGAAATGAGAGAAACGTAAAGTCTTCCAGCACAGATGGAGGCCATTCAGACTGTTGTGTCTGTACTGGCTCTTCGAAAGAGCAGACACACTCAGTCCCATTCCACTCGATCTTTGTCCGGAATCTTGCAAAGAGCCTCAACCTCAAAAGCTCCAACTTTAAAATTACATTTAGGACTTTCCCTGGGCTCCAGTAATCCCATTGGAGTCGCTCCACGGCTTCCTGCCAACTGGTGGAAGGTATCATGTGCTGCAGGAACATAACGATTGCGCCTAATTTATTCACAGCCTTCTGCCATGGAGATGTTTTCGCTTGCTCCCGAAGATTCAAAGAAAATGGATGCTCGTCTGTGAGAGAGTTAGTAACACTGACACAGGACACCTGCAAAGTGGATTTCAACAAAAGTCTACCACTGCGACTTTTGTTGAAATCCACTTTGCAGGTGTCCTGTCTGTTGAATGATTTATAATTCCTCTATTAGTATTATACACATTAATATACACCTAAATGGACAGGATGCATGGTACTTCAATAGATTCAGTACATTCCAGTCTCCATTACTGCTCATTAATTATTGACATTTGTCCAACAATAGCTGAGTATTTAAAGAAGTTCATTTCCACCCTGTCAAGTCCTAAACCAATTTTACAGACTGCCTGATATCCAGAATAAACAACTTGAATCCCTTCGAGCTGAGCTGGTATCTCTTGCACACTGCTGAGCACCCATGACTTCAGGTAATTTGTTAGCCCCGTTGTTCTTTTGGTAAATCCTCACCATTTCCAACATTTAGTGTTTAGTGTAAGGCTGTCTTTGCGATGTGGTTAAAGCAGGCTGTTCCTCAAGGATTTGTCTCACCTCGCCACCCCAGACTGGGCGGAATTCTCCGCAAGGCCCGACGCCGTCGTGAAACCCGGAAAGGTTCACGACGGCGTCGGAGGCCGCTCCTCGCCCCCTATTCCCCCCCCACCCCCCCCCCCCCCCCCTCGGGCCGCCTATTGACGTCAGCAGCGCATGCACGGTTGCCGTCTTCCCCTCCGCTGCCCCGCAAGACGTGGCAGCTTGATCTTGCGGGGCGGCGGAAGGGAAAGAGTGCCTCCCTTTGAGACGCTGGCCCGACGATCGGTGGGCACCGATCGCGGGCCAGTCCCCTCCCGAGCACGGTCGTGGTGCTCACGCCCCTCTCCGCCCCCCCCACAGGCCCCATACTCACATTTTGCGCCATGTTCACGCCGGCAGCGACCAGGTGCAGTTGCCGCCGGCGTGAACCGGTCGGGAACGGCAGGCCGCTCGGCCCATCCGGGTCAGAGAATCGCGGGTCGCCGTGAAAAATGACGGCCCACAATTCTCCGAGCGACGTGTCGCTAAACGCAACACGCCATTTTGGGGGGGGTTGGGAGCGGAGAATCACGCCCAGGACAAGTCGGATTTTCCCAGCCAAACCATAATCATGTGAACACTTTTGTGAAGAAATTAAAGGTCAGCCATTGCTAACACTTCATGTTGATCAGCAGTGTCTTGCACTGGCTTTGGGACAGGCCTGAAACCCATTTCCTGAGTGTCATGAACCTGCCTGGAGACAGCAGTAGACAATACTCAAAGGACCTCAATCGGTATACGTCTATCTCAATAAAGAGTTCCGAACGGCAGTTCATATAATAATCAAGTGTGAATAGCTTACGGAGGAGAAACAGATTACAGACAATTGGGAAGACCCCTGAGATATACATATTCTAATATATAGTCAAGAAAGTTGACTCCTTCTGCTCTGTAGGGACCATATGATTCTATGACGTTTATAGGGGCAGACAGTCAAAGACACAGAAGGCATTATTAAAGAACAACAAACGTATAACTGCTCTGACCCTGAAAAGCCAGGAGAACCAGTTACTATTTAGCAGTCTCAGAAAGCGGACAGGCCAGTTTCCAGTCACCAAGGCTGAAGGCCAAGTTTACAGCAAACAAGCTTCGAAGTCTTACAGCCAAGGTGTGCAGAAAACTTTCATTACACCATTTTAAAAATATCTTCATTTGACCAGGAAAAAAGATCTTTCGATCTTTCCCTTCATGCTTGAATGCCTCTCCATTACCTTGCTTAGATGTTAACCACATGGTTATAAACACACTTCTAGTGACACTGAGTATCTTGAGCAAGGTAAGTGAGTGTCGTGTCAGTGTGTTTGAGGAGGGAGCTTAGGCAGCAACAAGTGATAAGAAGATCCCCTCTCCTCCTCCCCTCCCTTAGTCACTCTTTCCCTTCTCGAAGCTCTCCCCCAATTGAATAATGATTAAACTATATATATTAAGTTACAAAAAAAACAAATACACACAAACAGGACTACTCCATCCTCACACAATTTAAGATGTATTAATTATTAAATGCACAGCTTCTATAGAATATACCCCTTGTTACAACATATATTTATAATACCTGAGACTTCCCCTGTTCCACAAACAACATCCAAATTGAATAACCAGCTATAGTTACCACATAATACAGGGATGATACTCAAATCTGGGAACCGACTTTCACCTGGTCCAGCAAAGATATTTTGAAACTGCACTGGTTTTCTGCACTGCCTCAGCTCTCAGACTTCGAAGTTTGTTTGCGGTAAACTGGGACTTCAGGCTTGATGGCTGGAAACTGGTCTGTTGGCTTACTGTATCTACTAAATGGCAACTGTCTCTTCTGGCTTTTCAGGGTCTTTGCAATTATACCTTTGTTGATAAAAGCAAATTACTGTGGATGCTGGAATCTGAAACGAAAGGGAAAATGCTGGAAAATCTTTGACAAAGAGTCAACGGACTCGAAACATTAGCTCTTTTCTCTCCCTACAGATGCTGCCAGACTTGCTGAGATTTTCCAGCATTTTCCCTTTCGATACCTTTGTTAATCTTTGATTAAGTCATTTGTGTATTCGGCTGTCTGGCCCCAAAAACTTCCTTGACGATACATTAACATATGTATATCTCAGGGACCTTCCCAATCGTCTATAATCTGTTTCTTCTTCATAAATTATTCACTCTTGATTATTATCAAAACTGCCATAATAAACTTGTTACCGGAAGATGCACATACCAATTGAGGCCATTTTTAATACTGCCTCCTGCTGTCTCCAGGCAGGTTCATGACACCCATATAATTTCCAGATCATGCTCCATATACCACTTTCAGCTTGCAGCACGGGTTTTGCCTACTTTGACACTAAGACGTACACATAAGTGTTCCCGAGTTACTCTCCCCAAGCTGAGCTATTACGAGTCGCTCAGTGCCTCCTCACAGTATATTATTTGACAAAAGAGCACAGAGAGAGAGGAATCAGATGCACTAACCCTAGTGCTACCCATCCCTGTGGCAATATGCTAGAGCCCCAATGCACATTATTACCAGAACAAAAAAAATTTATAAATCATTTTTCACAACCACTGGACATCCCAAAGAGCTTTTCAGCCAGTGAAATACTTCTGCAACAGTGTAGTCACTGTTGTAGTGCAGGAAACATAGCAACCAATTTGCACACAGGAAACTTCCACAAACAGTCATGTGATAATGACCATATTATCTGTCCCTGCGATGTTGATTGAGGGGTAAATATTGGTCAGGACATCAGGGATAACTTCCCTGCTCCTCTTCAGAATAATTCCATGTGATCTTTACCATCCAGCCAAGAGCAATGGGGCCTTGGTTGAAAGAGGGCACTTCACACAGTGAAGGGCTCCCTCAGTACTGAGCGGGACTTGAACCCAGCACCTTGTGAATCAGAGGCAAGACTGCTACCAACTGAGCCATGGCCGACACTCTGCCAGTGAACCATCCTTTCCTAATCTCTTCCTTTCTTTAACCACAAGGTTAACTGCTATGGAAGAGACTCTCTTTTGGAACAGTGATGTCAGCACTCCGTGTCCAATTATTTACAGCGTGCAAAGAGCTGGGGCAATCCTTGGGAAGTTATGAAGCTCCAGTGTAATGTTCTCCACTCTTACAGTGTGGGAACCTGAAGGGCATTGTTTTTCCATTCATTTTGATGCATTCCATGGTAATGAATTGTGTTGGAAACCCATTTGCCATCAAATCAGAAAATGATATACAATACAGCGTTAAAAACCTGCCTTGAATTTACCTGACAAAAGCTTCGGCCCAATTATTTTCAACAACACTTGGATCTCCAACCTGAAGGGCAACTGTAAAAGGAAGAGAATCACTTTGCTCCGTTGAAGAAACTTTCTGCTACAGGACTCCAAAGAACAGGAAATAAGTGCACGCAATTCAAGGGATCATTTTCTTTCTCAGCGCAAAGGAAGAAATGGAAGACGAGGAGGGAATTTGTGGTCAGTGAGGCTACCCACAGAATTGATACTCTCATTAACTATGATGTAAAGTTGAAAGCAACACATGTACACCTCCACCTAAGGGGAGTTTTTATTCCTTTTCTATTTCAGTTCATCAGAACGGGAGGCTATTCAGCCCCTCGAGGCTGTTCCACCGTCTGATTTGTACCTCAAACTCCCATTTTACTGCCTTAGGTTCCATATTCCCTAAGCTGACAAGTTAGATTGCATCTCAACTGTGCTCCAATGGTGCACCATCTCCTCGTTGAATCAAAGGCCTTTCACACCGAGATGGAAGAAATAGATTCTTGTCCTTGTTCAGTGCAACGGCTGCGAAATAGTATCAGGCAGAAAGAAGCCAAGAGCATAAGGCAGTACCTGCCCAAAACTGCAACACAGTGAAAACATTGGACCTGCCAAGGTGCCAAACCCTTCCTCATCTCAGGATATAATGTCTGGCTCATGTTTGTGGAAACCAGTACTAAAAGGCACCCTGGCAAGGTCTCCCAGATGCGGTCCCGGGCACCGAGAGAATCCCAAGGACGCATATTTAAATGATGGCTCATTTTAATAAGCAGAACTGGATCATGCCCAGTAAGGGCGAGATCCAGAGCTTGATGTCTCGCGAAATTCTCTTAAATCTCACGAGGCATTTGGAGCGCCGCAAATCTCTCGAGAGGCCTCTCTCAAGATTCAACGACCTGATCCCAACACCAAGGCACCAAGTCTGCTAATGCGCACCCTATATTTTTAAACGTTAAACATTTGTACTGTATTTAGGCTTGCACTATTGATACAGCCAGAATTGCTGACCTGTGAAAGGGGTTAGTTTGTCATTTTGTACCAGGAATCATACACAAGCACATGGCTAGATATAATGGGTGGGATTCTCTGGCCGTGGTGGGACCCTTTGTCAGCAAGAACAGACATATTGGCATTCCAGCCAAAACTCCATTCCCTTTCAGTGGCACAGGAAAATCCCAGCCACGATGGAGGGCAGAAGATTTTGGCCAACGTGATGAATGATGGCGGTGTTGCCTGGAGAGTCAGGAGAGGCCTAGTGCGTAAATAGACTACGCAGGGTGACACTGACCCTTACAGACTAAGATAATCCTGGAATTGATCCCTACCCTAGGTCTCATTAGCTTACATCGGTCCAGCTAAAGTGCCCCAGAGGTGTCCCAGAGAGAAGGACACAGGAGAGGGAATGCAGGGAGACATCCCTAAAGAAAGTCCCAGGCAGAGGCAAAGTCAAGGATCAGAAATAGGTCCCAGAAGACAGTTCCAGGTAAGGGACAAGAACCAAGATCAGAAACAGATCCTATTACGTAAAGTGGAGAGAAAGGAACGGAGAAATTGGCTCGGAGTTCAAGAGAGAGCTTCAGGGAGCAGACTTGAAATAAAGTGGGCTCAAGAGCAGCCTACGGTTGGTGACTCTCTGCTGTGGGGCAAAGATACCCTTTTGGAGCAGTGGTGTTCTGCTTGGCATAATCACCTTGAATATTAGACTATAGGACCAATATTACACCTTATTTAATCTTTCCAGATTTGTGTGTGAGGGTAAAGATATAGCCGAGGTGAAAGAATAGTGAATATTTGAACAATTATCTTATATTTGTATCCAATATTTTTATATGACATAATATTGTTCATTTTTCTTGTTTAATACATTTTTATTCTTTGTGCTAAAAGTTCATCAGCAGACTCCTCTGAATTTGTTCAGCAACTTTCCTCCATGATTTTGAAAAGAAAAATTAGGATCTATCAAACCAGGTTTCACTCTGGGATCTGACTTGTCCAGTATTAACATCCGCTAGGCTGGTAACAGCAGGCCCAAAGACGACGGCATTCATAACATTTGGTTGGGAGGAATTTACTGTTCATCCAGTACTGGATGTCAGACATGTACAATTCAGAATTAGTGCAGCGTTCAAGAGAGGCAGAGCCGGGACACAAAAACTGAAGCCACGTCCTCCTGTTTATTGATCCTTTGTCAGGGTCATGGAAAGAACTGTCTGAATGTCAAGGTAAAGGACATTACCCAGAGCAATCTCAACTCTATTTCTCGTAAGAGACAGAGCAGGAACAATCGCACGGAAGGAAATGAGAGAAAACAGGATTTGATGAGGTTGCTGAGACACACAAACCCTCTTGGAAAGTCGCCTTAGAACATAGAACAGTACAGCACAGAACAGGCCCTTCGGCCCTCAATGTTGTGCCGAGCAATGATCACCCTACTCAAGCCCACGTATTCGCCCTATACCACTAACCCAACAACCCCCATTAACCTTATTTATTAGGACATTAAGGGCAATTTAGCCTGGCCAATCCACCTAACCCGCACATCTTTGGACTGTGGGAGGAAACCGGAGCACCCGGAGGAAACCCACGCACACACGGGGAGGACGTGCAGACTCCGCACAGACAGTGACCCAGCCGGGAATCGAACCTGGGACCCTGGAGCTGTGAAGCATTTATGCTAACCACCATGCTACCGTGCTGCCCCTTGTGTTACATGATAGAGGTGGATCCCCTGGCTGGAATCATATTCACAACTTTGGTATAAAATCTATATCAGACCATGCAAATTGCCATAAAGTTGGGAAGGAAATGTCAAATTATAATGGATAACATTGCAGCTCATATGCAGAAAGTGTGGCCTCTTTCTGTCAAAGCAGACTAACTTAATTAAATTAGATCCATTCCTTCTGGGCAAGCAGCTGGAAATGTACCACAGCCATTCTTCAGGATTTATGATTCGTGAGTGGTAATCATTTCTAACTACCTTATAAGGTGCAGCACCGCAGCAGCTGAAAGTCTAATTGAGCCATAAATTAGGAATCGAGCGGTTTACCAGGGACCAGTGCAGAGACAGGGAATTTCAAAGTTTCCAAGCAAATGTCGTCCATCAAAGACGTTTGTTTTTGAAAAACAAAATGTTTTCTTCCAATCCCCCCTCCCTCCCGCCTTACAAAAGACTCAAAGGATTCAGCCATTGAGTGGCAGAAATATTACGGTCACAAAAGTCCCCGGTTCAACCCCTGGTGCAGCCCGGGTCAGGCAGTCTACTGAGGGTCCTCGACAATGAGCCTCAATAGGCCCTGGTGCAGGCCGGGTCAGGAAGTCTACTGAGGGTCCTCGACAATGAGCCTCAATAGGCTGGTGCAGGCCGGGTCAGGCAGTCTACTGAGGGTCCTCGACAATGAGCCTCAATAGGCTGGTGCAGGCCGGGTCAGGAAGTCTACTGAGAGTCCTCGACAATGAGCCTCAATAGGCTGGTGCAGGATGAGTTGATCAGTCTACTGAGGGTCCTCGGCAATGAGCCTCAATAGGCCCTCGTGCAGGCTGCGTTAGTCAGTCTGATGGGAGACCTCAGCAATGAGCCTCAGTAAGTCCTGGTGCAGGCTTAGTTAGTGAGTCTTCTGGGGAACCTTGGCAATGAACCTCAATACATTCTGGTGCAGGCTAAGTTAGTCAGTCTGCTGAGGGACCTCAGCAACGAGCCTCAAAAGGCCCTGGTGCAAGGAAGAGGACACTCAATTCGAGAGTCACATCCCATAATTGCTTTCCATCGGGAAATTCTGTAAGTGTGATTATACACCGATGTTTAATGAGACAAGACTGAGTGCCCCTGAGATGCGCCTACAGTCAAAAGCCTATCTGACAGACTCGGTCAAGCCTCGGAGATTCCACCAAAATGTAAAAGCTTTATTTAGAAGGTGTTAACAATACAGGCTGCGATGTTAGACTGCCTGCTTGCCCACACAAATGGCCGAGGACATCATCTCCCCGATGAAGTCATGCTATCGTTCTTTTAAAGTGCCCCAATTCAGCTGCAAGGCTGCTTGTGAAGAAAACACTAAAAACACTATGAATACACAACAGTATCGGGCAACACAGTGATGCAGTGGTTAGCACTGCTGCCTCATGGCGCCGAGGACCGGGTTCAATCCCGGCCCCGGGTCACTGTCCGTGTGGAGTTTGCACATTCTCCGTGCCTGCATGGATCTCACCCCCACAACCCAAAGATGTGCAGGAAAGGTGGATTGGCCGTGCTAAATTGCCCCATATTTGGAAAACAAATTGGGTACTCTAAATTAATTTTTTAAAAAGAACACACAACAGTATCAACCTAGACTGGTAGCGTTGGCAAGGTATTCAATTTTCATCAAGTCAGTTCACCTATCAGCCCCCTGCTTGCCAAATCTACCTTGGCTCGGAGTCTAAAAGGCAATCCCATCACGAGATTCTTTCAGTCCTTCCATGGACTCCAGCCTCCTGTCTCCATAATCTTTTCCAGCTCCAAAACTCCCCAAGGCCTCCAGTTCTAAAGCCTTGCACATCACTTATTTTAAGTGCCCCACCATTGTACATTATGCATTTGGCTGCCTAGGCTCCTGAATTTGCTCACTAAAGCCCTCTGCCTCTTGTCACTCCCAACTCCTCCTTATAGCCTACCTTTGACCAAACTTTGGTTACCTGTCCTGATATTCTTAAAATTCTTAAAGGGGTGCAGCAGCAGAGTGGCCTGGGGGTATATGGGCACAGATCCTTGAAGATGGCAGGATAGGTGGAGTGAGCAGTTAATAAAGTATACAGTACAGCATCCAGTATTCTGGGCTTTATTAATAGGAACATGGAGAACAAGAGCAAGGAGGCTATGCTGAACTTATATAAGATACTGGTTAGACCTCAGCTGGAATATTGTGCACAGTTCTGGTTACCACGCTATAGGAAGGATGTGAACATATTGGAGAGAGTGCAGAAGTTTACAACATCAGTTTTGAGAGTAGATTGGAGAGGTCGGGACTGTGCTCCTTGGAGACAAGAAGGCTAAGAGGAGATTTGATAGAGATGTTCAAAATCGTGAGGGGGCTGGTAGAGCAGATAGGGAGTTCCTACTCGCAAAAGGAACAAGAATGTGAGGGCACAGATTTAAAGTAAAACAAACTAAGAGAAGCAAATATGATGTGAGGGGAAACTTTTTTCCACACAGTGAGTGACTCAGGTCTGGGATGCACGGCCTGGAGGTGTGGTGGAGGCAGGTTAATCAAGGCATTCAAGAGAGTATTAGATGATTATTTGAATAGAAATGGTGTGCAGGGGTAAGGGGAAAAGACAGGGGAACAGCACAAGGCATGATGCTCGTTTGGAGAACTGGTTCAAATCTCCTTACACAAACACACAAAAATCAGGACATTGCGAGAGGCCAAATTTTGTTTGCTGACTGCTCCTATGAGGTTTCTTAGAATGTTTCATTGTGTTCAAGGTGCTATATAAATGCAAGTTGTTCTTACAGTGCCAGGTCAAGCTGGATTTACTGCCAGAGGCAGTGAGGGAGAGGAGGGTGGCTCTCTTCCTAGAGAGAGTGGCTGCGCGAGGCCACCCCGTTGTGCAGCAGGGACACCTCTCTGTTTGAGTTCATTGTCTCTGCCTCCTCTTCCTCTCCCTCTCCCACCTGCAGATCCTGCTCCTCTTCCGATGTGTTATCTCTTTCCAAGGCCTCACCATCCTCAAGATCATACCTCTCTTGGCGTGCGTGTTATGAAGAGCGTAGGAGATCACCCTGATGACAGCGACCTTTGCAGAGGGGGGTAATGGAGGGAATCACCTGACAGAATCACGTCAGCGGAAGCTTGATGGTCTGCTCAATGGTTGTCCTGCTGAGCTGATGGTGACTGTGCCTCTGCCTTGGGCTCGACAGAAGGGGTCAGTAACCACCTCATCAAGGAACGTCCCTTGTTCCCTCGGTGAACTTTGGGGGTTGGAGGAAGCCTGGGCTGACAGACGATGAAGGAGTCATGTCAACGGCCAGAAAAGGGAGTGTACAGATTGAGAAATTCCTGTTGTGGTCACAGACCAGCTGGACGTCGAGAGAGTGGAAGCCATTCCCTTTGATGAATCTTACTGGTCAGTTGTTGCGTGCGTTGATGGCCATATGAGTGCAATCAATGATGCCCTGCACCTGGGGAAATCCAGCAATGAAGGGGATACCACTGCCCTCTGTCCCTCTGAGCTCAAGTTAAATGAATGTGCTGTCCAACCCTGCAAAGTGATCGATGAGGTACAGTGGTCTGCTGCTTTTTTGTAAGATGCCACCAAGGGATCCTTGGAAGGAGCCAGAAGTGAAGACATTCCAGGCCACGGTGACTTTGATGGTCATGGGCAGGGCAGGGTGAGCAGTGATGTGAAATGGGAGGGTTTGACGATGAGAACGCAGATATCTGTGACCATCTGCTGGGCGAGACGTGGTCCAGTGTTGAGGGTATGCCACTTATGCCTACCTGACCCTCTTGTCTCTCCAGTGTCTTCGTGCTACTCAGGGTTTCACCCTACCTATGCAGGTTATAGTCACTCATCACCACTGGGCCAGGGATTTAACAGTCATGTCCCCATAGCCAGCGAGAGGCTTCCTTCTGAGCTGGTGGCAACCCAAGTGACCTTGGCGCCGCTGTCCCCTACTTCCTTGCCTTTGCCGTGCCAGGGGTGCCTCAAGGAGTCGCAGGTGACCACATCGGAGCCCACAGCGCCACCAGCACTGAGGTGATCGCGGCGGAGGGTCAAGGCCCCCAACAGACTCAATCTGTAACATTGTCTTCGCCCCCGCTGGACTTTTGTTTAAACAGAGGGTGAATGTGGTAAACACCACTGGTAACATACTACGTGTATTATGGTACTGCCACTGTACTACAGGTAACACGGTAAATCCCAGCCTGCTGGCTCCTCCCAGCAGGTGATGTATAAAAGTGTATGCTCTCCTGCGCTGCTTCCATTCTGGTTCCAGCTGCAGGAGGCTCAACATCTAGTGCAATAAAGCCTCAATAGTTTCACCATTTTTGTCTCGTGGTCATTGATGGTATATCAATGCCAACCCCATTTAAAGTTGTGCGCTGAGTGCCCACTCTCCCTGACACTCGTATAATGCCACAAAGACCTCCTTACTAAATGCCTAGCCCTCATTTGCTATGAGGGGGGAGGGGGGGGGGGGGGGGGGGGGCAAGAATTCAGCCCATAATTCCCACTGTGTCTCAGGTTACAAATCAGCAGTGGTAAACCAAATTGACCCCCCCACCCCCCCTCCAACGCCTGAGGGCATGAAGAACCATTGTGGCTGACTGGGTAAATGTTTCAGGGCAGGATGGGACTGGAATTCTTCAGTGCAGCAAGATCCAGGCTCCACTATTGTGCCCGCTCCATAGAGAATAGGTTGCTGTCTGCTCCCACTCATTGTCAAAACTCACATAGTGAGCAGCCATAATGATTCAAACGTCATTAATGTCAGGGTGCCAGCACATTGAAGGAATTGGAGAAAGCTGGGGAATTGAGTGTAAAAAAGTAAGAGGTGATTTGATTGAAACATACAAAACCCTGAGGGCTCGAGACAGGGTGGATGTGGAAAGGATGTGGGATAATCGAGAATGAAAGGTCACTGTTTAAAAATAAGGGGTCACCCATTTAAAACAGAGATGAGGAAAAAATATTTCTCTCATAAGATGGCAAACTCTCTTCCTAGAAAGGCAGTGGAAGCAGAGTCTTTGAATATTTTTAAGGCAGAGTCAGATAGATTCTTGGTACGCAAGGGGGTGAACGGTTATTCGGGGTTGGCAGGAATGTGGGGTTGAAGTTACAATCAGTGGCCTCCTCCTGGTCCGAATTCAGATGCATGTATGCCTCAAATAGAGTTTATAACAATATTTTTTAAATCTATGATCATACGCCAGGACTGTAAAAAATCTCATGCAGCTGTTAGCGCCACTGCTTGAAATTGGGATTGTATAGTTTATTTTTATTCATTCATAGATGTGCGCATTGCTGGCTAGAAAAGCATTTATTGCCCATCTCTAACGGCCCTTGAGAAAGTAGTGGTGAGCTGCCTTCTTGAATTGCTACAGTCCATGTGGTGCAGGTACACCCACTGTGCTGTTAGGGAAGGAGTTCTACGATTTTGACCCAGCAACAGTGAAGGAATGGCCGATATATTTCCAAATCAGGATGGTGAGTGACTTGAGGGGAACTTGCAAGTGGCGGTGTTCCTATGTATCTGTTGCCCCCATCTTTCAATAGTTTCAATAGAGTTCCTCACGTGTAAAAATCCACAGCACAGACATGACTATAACTAAGTTATATATTGAACACTTTTGCTCATAAGTGGTTTTGCAATGAAGTAGTTATGTCAGTACATACTCTCTGCAGCTTCACAGTTAGCTTGAACTTGCAGCTGACCCATGACATGCCTGGCCGGGAAAAGATCAGAGACAAGAGATGGCTTTCTGCTCTAGCCATTTTCTATTTCCGTAGTCAGTAGTCACATGTTGCCTCCCCAATCCCAAAAGTTCCTCATTTCTACAACTGGGGTAAATTTTGCTTTTTGTGAAGTGAATTAACACTTCTTGTTCATCCAGTTTGCAACAATCCTAAGCCAGGTCTGTTGCTCTTCAACTCTGTCCTCAAAACATCAGGCAAGCACAACACCAATATGAACATCTCCGCACTAGAGCTTGTCAAGGGATCTCTGAACAAGATCAGGAATTTCGTTGGTGCCAAATTGGGAGCATTTTAGTGCTATGAGCATGTGCCTTTAAAGAACCAGATTGACATTGCCCAAAATTTATCCATTCGTTTCTAACAGGCAACAGAGGGATTTCATAGAAGATTTCATAGAACCCCGAAGATCGAATCTGCACCAGCCCTCTGAAATCTTTCAATACAATCTTTGTTGGCCCATGTGCTTACGGAGTTTTGTAATGGGGTGATGGTCCCTTGAAGAACTATGATTTCTAGTAAAGCACCTGGTTTCCAGTATGTGATCATATGACCAGGTTGCCTTGGAGGTTAACAATAGAGGGGAAAAATGATCAACATAAGTAAATTGTTGGGGTGGAATTTTGGGTTCAAGCAGTTTAGGTTTTAGGTTTCAGAACAAACTGGTTGCAGAAGAGAAAACACCTCGCTCAAACTGAGGTCAGTTGAGATTTTGTGTGCTGGCTAAAAGAGTTTAAAATCTTGTTACCTGAAGGACTCGTAACAGTGAGTACAGCTTCTGGGAAACCGAAGCTGAGAGAGAGAAAAGAGAGATGCAAAACTCCAGAGTTAAAATTGGAACCAGGAGAGTTCTGACCTGAGGCAGCTACACTTCAGATGTTAGTGATGCCTGTGTTGAGCAGGGAGTTTGCAACCTAGGATAGTTGGAGATCTAAAGAGACAACCTTTCCCGAAATAAGCAGAAGGTCCATGAAATCTCAACCCTTATATGTGTTTTTGAACAATAAGCAGAGAATCTTCCAATTTTTGTTAAGGATCTGACTTGAATTTTGGGGTGTAAGCCTAATGGTGCAAACAACATCCAATATTATATAACTCTGTGAGCTAAATCCAGCAGATAATTACCACTCACAGGTTATTTGCCCACTTTTGGGAAAACAGTCTTCAGTTTCAGCAAAGGTCTAACCGTCTCAATTTGAGTTTTGGATTTTAACCGGCTGTCCTTTTAGCAATAACCTTTCTTCAGGGGAGTCTGTTTTCTGCAGCTGGGTGTGGCTGTGATGGTAGCTGCTACTTTTGTGCCCCTTTCCCCAATTATTATACTATTGATGTTTACATCTTTCCCTTTGATGTTACCCACCCTGTGGACCCAGTTTTCAGCATATATGCCAATTCCTTTATGTTCCACTTTGAAGTTACCACTTCTACAGTTTTCCCCTCATCACTCGGTAAAACCTTGCTTTTCTCACTAGCGTGCTAATTTGCATATCAAAACATCCCTTCAGACAGCTGCTCTTATCAATTCCCCTTTTTACTTTATCCCAATTTCATTTTTTGATCTTAATTTTCCCCAATTCTTAACATTTGCAATTAATTTTGTGATAAACCCTCCATTTTCTTGCTAGAACTTACCGACAAGTGATAAACAAACAAAACGGAAAGAGCAAACACACGTATAATCATCCTCCTATCTGTCTACGGCATGTCTGGCTTAATATCCACCTCTCCAAGCCTCTCTCGTCTTGTGTTTCACTCCTCGATTCTCCACGTGAGCTCCCATTCTTCAGATGGTCTGGAAACATCCTCGTTTTCCACTCCCAGGATCTACTTCTTTCCATCTGTCATTCTATCACTGCTTTTAACGTTGCATCCTCCCCGCACATTCACTTGCTGTTGTGCTACTATCAAACAAACTATGTTCTTCTTGTATCATCACCAACACCTCCTTGTTACTTTTTATATGTCATACTCTCCAATGTAATTCTCCATCTGGTAACGCTTTGCAGTTTTTCCCAAATACTAAGTTTTATCAGGCATCTATCCTACCCATACACACTAATGTTATTTAGATTTCCCCTTTGTTTGAAGTACTTCACTCAAAGAAGACTTCTCCCATTTTTTTCCTTTATTTTTCAGAGGATGTGGATGTCACGGGCAAGGTGAGAGTTCATTGCCATTCCTAAATGCCCTTTAATTGAGTGGCTTGCGATGCTTTTCAGAATCAACCACATTGCTGTCGGATTGGTGTCACGCGAGAGGTGAGGAAGGCAGATTTCCTTCCCGAAGGGACATTAGTGAACCAGACAGGGTTTTTGGTTGTCATACCAATCATCACTTAATCATCACTTTATAATTCCAGATTTATTACTTGATTCAATGTCCACCAAGCTGCCATGGTGGGATTTGAACTCATGTCCCAGGGAATTAGCCTGAAACTGTGGATTACTAGTCCAATGACATTGCCACCATCTTCTCAAAAAGTTATGAAGCCTCTAGATTATAATCTATACTCCTCTCACACAGGCATTTCCTGATCCCTTTGCCTCTCTTGTTCCACATCCTCTGCAAACCCAAATAGATCTTTCACACATCGTTTTTCTGTTGTACGTCTTGTCGCAGGTAGAAAAGCAGTCTCTTACTAACACAAAATTTGAATATTGCTGAAAAGAGACATGTTGTTGAATCTTTTCATCTTGCACCCACCAGGACAAATGTAAGAATGCCAAATTCCAAAGGATCACAACAACTTGTCCTATAGAAGAAAAGGGTACTGATCGTTTGGCAAGCCAAATCTGATTGGCCAAATTGTAAATGGGTTTGAAATTTTGCATTCCAGTATTTGATCTGCTGAGTGCAAGATGGAAAATTTTGACGATATGTTTCTCTTTCCAGCAATATTTTTCTGTTCCTTCTCTTCACCATTTTATACGTAATCCATGTGGTTTCAAACTGATGCTATGAAACTCATTCCCTATCACCCTCTTCCCCAGGATATCATGATTATCTTTGAGAAAGCATTTGGGTATAACCTTTAATCAACAACTTTATTTGTTGTCTCTTCATCCATTCTGGTGACATTTTATAACCTGATATGCAGATGGTCACCAACGCCGGTCTGCGTTCTTCACATTGTCACACTCGTAGATTATAGAGGAAGGGCATGTGGGCAAGCACTCGGGGAGGGCCTCAAAGCCTGCCTGAAACATTGGCCGCTCACCTTGCCCTCCAACCCATCCCCCCCTTCCTCAAGGCCTACTTCTAGGAGACCAGAACCCCAACAGTTCAGGAGGCCCACAAGCAAACTGGAAAATCCCAGGCTGCCTCTGACAACAGATTTTAATGAACATTAATGCACCCACCCTTGCCCTTCACCTCATAATTCCCCTCACTTGGGCAGCCATTTGACCGCTGAATCAACATCTGAGAAAACGGATTTTCATGCCCATCCACCTGAGGGGGCGAAAACGTCCCTGGGGTCTTTTAGGAGTTTCTGGGTAGTTGCTGTGGTGTCGATTGTTCGGAACTGGACGAGTGATTGCACTGACTAAACTACAAATATTGAAATGAGTTCTCGCTGTTATCTCAAACTTAATTATTACCAAAAGGAAAACTACAACTTGCACAACATCTATTGATTTTTAACATGTGTTTCTGCAATGGTCTTTCTGACTGCTTTAGTGATTTCAGCTTCTTGCAACTTCCTAGGCCCAGGCAGCACAGACCCTGGCTGTACCTCCTGCTTCTGCACAGGAATTCCAGACTTCACTGCCCTGGATAGTGTTGCAGTGTCATTTTAAGAGAATATGCAAATTGAATGCATGTGTGTCATCGCTTAGGGGAAGTGATGTAAAACACCATGTGACGATCTTGTGCTGCTCTGTTGAGTCCCTATAGGATGAGCTCCCCCATAACTTGTATGCATTCGGTTCCAGTATTCAGATAAAAGAACCTAGTTTACTGTTTGCTGTCCTGCATGTGTGTGATTGGTGAGTTTGCAGCAAGCAAGTAACACAACAGATACCACAAATAATTTGCAGGGTTGTGAAGAAAGAGCGGGAGAGTGGGACTAATTGGAGAATTTTTTCAAAGAGCCAGCAGGCATCTGAGGGGCTGAATGGCCTCCCTCTGTGGTGTCAGAATCTATGAGTAACGCCAACAATAAATAAAAACAAAAATGAGATCTGCCCAATAATCTTAGATGTCTAAATCTATAGCACCATGATCAATAAATAGGTGAGTTCATTATCAGCATTGGTGCTACATCCTCAGGTCCTGTCAGCCATGCTACTAACCAGCTGACTTATTCTCAACCTAGGCCCCTAATCGTAACTCTCCTCTCCCTGCACCCAGGACACCACAATAGCCACCAAGATGCTTTCTACAGCTACCCGAGCTTTTGTGGCTTGATTTTAAAAGCTCTCTAGAGACAGGCTGGAAGGCAGAAAACCTTGGAAAATAGTGGTGGAAGTCACCGGGAGATGTCCTCTCCGGGGTGGGGGGCAAGGACCACAGAAACGCAGCCAGCCACCCATTGGAGGTGGGCCGCCATTCAAAGCAACTCATTGGCCAATTCTCGGCCGCTTCCGGCCTCTGTCGGCACTTTGCCGGGGAGGGAGGGGGTTCTGCCATGTGCGGAGTCCATTGGGTAAACCCTGGTGGCCTCTCAGTGGGTCCCAGGGTGGGGAGGTGGGAGGAACCTCCTTTATCGTTGCTCCAGGAACCATGGAGAGACCCCCCCCCCCCCCCCCGCCCCCCCCCCACCACCAACGTCAGGCTGGAATGGCTGCCCCCCTGCAACAGCCCCAACCCACTGCAAGAGTGCGCACCTCCCCAATCACCAAGGTTTTCCCGCCTGAACATGGCACATTTAATTGAAAATCTTATTTGGTCAATTGGTCTGGGCAATGGGGCGGGTGTAGGCAGTCCAATTTTTAAAATATTCTCCTCATGGGGCGGGAAAGAAGGGGGAGGGGTTCTATCTTTGAGGGCTTTCCTTTTCTAATAAAGGAGCTGCTCACCACCCCGCCACCGATAACGATAGAGGCCCCCCCCCCCCAGCCCTTCTTACTACCTGCCCACTGCCTTAAACCCTGTAAGGGGTGAAAGTTTCACACTGGATCCATTTAGCTCGCCCTCAGCACGTTACAGCTGCAGAGCGGGCCAGCACAGAGGGCCAGATCCACTCTGAGTGTGTTTCGAGGAGTGGCATGGGGAGGGGAGGGCATAAGCTGTCCACCCCCTCCCAAAATAGTCAGCCCCAACTATCAGAAAACAGTGACAAGCATATGAAATAGTTATAGATATGGAAGGAAAGGCACACAGATAAATTAGAAATAAAATAGGGGAAAAAACAAATAAAATAAGATCATGCGTGAGGCCCCGAGACAGTTAAAGGATGACAGGTCTGCAATAGTTTCCTCGTTTTTATATGAGGGCCCCAGTATATTCACAAGTCAATATCTGAAGAAATTAGGCACTGAATTAAACTGAACGCTCCATTAAAACTGCAAACATCCCTCTCTATAATCCTCAGTCCTCGTAGCATCATCCAGCCAAAACCAGCACCAATGTGTTTGCTAAGCTGTGTGCCATTTCCACATTCTGTTCACACTTTCCAGGGAAGTTCAGGAACCATTTCTAAAGGAAACTCTGCCATTAAAACATTGGCCTTTGGCCGGTTTAGTTCAGTTGGCTAGATGTGATGCTGAGTGACGCCAACAGCACAGGTTCAACCCCTGTACTGGCTGAGGTTATTCATGAGGCCCCGCCTTCTCAACCTTGCCTCTCGCCTGAGATGTGGTGATCCTCTGGCTAAATCACTGTCATAATATACACCAGTATATCATGGTGCAGACACATACTGATGGATATACACTGGGACCAATCAACATGCACAAACACCGCAGCCAATCACCAGTTAGAATACACACACTATAAAGGCAGAGGGCACCACGGTTCCCGCTCATTCAGGGTGCTGCCTCTCAGAAGCACAAGAGCTCATCAAGTTTAGTACAGACTCACACCATGTGCTGAGAGATTCAACTGGTTCGGACAAGGCACAGGTCTCTAGTTTAAACTAGCATCGTTTAAACCCGCAATTCTCGTATGTCGATTAGTTAATAGTTAGTTAATAAAACAGAGTTAAACCTTCCTCAGTGTTGGTGGTATATGTTAACCTCGCAAGCCTACACTATCCAACACTTCATGGGACCAGTAATTGAGGGATGTTAGTACTTCTGAGACCTACCTACCAGTGATCAGCCTTCCACCAGTCTCACAACCATCCTGCAGTATGGACTCCGTTCGCGTGCCGCCGCAGTCAGCTCTCACCCTCAACGGCCATGGCCTATGGTCATCTGGACTCTGGCCACTCTACTTTCCCCACTAGCACAGAACCAGCATAAAATGTGACCCACCATTCCACGCCTACAGAGAATGCTGGGTTTGGGTTTTGCCTCAAGTCTGTTGACCTCCCACTAAGGAAATGGTAGAGAAAATAAGATTTAATTATTCCAGCATTTTTTGAGGACAGCTTTAACAAGCCTGATGGGGTCATACCTCAATGCAGATACTTTTTATAAAGCATGGGCTAACTAGTGAAGTTACCCCTGACGAGTTTGGAAAGCCGCCTTAGTATAAAACCAAAACTAGTGGCTGTCCAAGTTCTTCAGACAGTGACCAAAATAAAAGCGCTGGGTTTTGTTCCAATATTTCTGGTCTCACAGATGCTTCCACTAAACATCTGCTCCAGCCCAGCCTCCAGCTTCAGAATATAATCCATCTCACCATTAGACAGCAAACCTCCACAGCTTTTACTGGAGCAAGCTCCACCATAAATCAGGATGCAAGGTCTGGGGGTTAAGACTGAAACCACCGTCACTGTGAGGAATCTTTACCTGGAGATTTCGGCATCTGCAGTTTGGCAATGCAATGTGTACCAGCCTGCAGGCTGGTGTACCAGTTTGTCTATTGATGTACCAGTCTGCCTGCCAGTGTACCAGTTTGTCTATTGACGTACCAGTCTGCCTGCTGGTGTACCAGTTTGTCTATTGATGTATCAGTCTGCCTGCCAGTGTACCAATTTGTCTATTGATGTACAGTCTGCCTACCGGTGACTGCACTTCAAGAGAAACAGAACTTCATAGCACGTCTGCATGTTCGGAGACTGGGAAAGGTGCTATGGGACTGCAACTTCCTTCATTCAGAGTGAAAAAACAATTTTAAAAAGGTGATTGAACATAATGCACAATGAAAAGCCTCCCTTGGTTGTCGTCATTGTTATTGTTCCACATAACAGCCTTGATGAGGAAACTAGTGGGTGAAGTTGGCACAACAGACGTTGGCGAAACCAGCAGTCAGTTTTAATCCCGACCCCCTTCGCTCTTCCATTGAAGTGAAATATCGGCTGTGATGTCAAATGGGGGAACTATTGGCCATTGTCCGTTTGCACCCCTCATCCAAGACTAACTTCACCTCTTAAGAGGGAGAAAATGGTGATCATCATTCTGATTTTCTGGGTGGAAAATGGGTGCCAAAATGTCTAATTTCAGTGACCGACACGACGGAGGAGTCTGCAATACATCCGATTCCATATTGGGATGTGGGATCATCAGACATCCCCGGCAAGCACTAATGCCAGACATTTAGCCCATTAGCTCTGTTTGCAAAGGGCCGCCCTTCGGTTTACGGAGAATTCCGTGAAACCCAGCCATGCGAGCGGATCCGGAACCTGGATGGGAATATAGCCTAACCAGCAGTGTCCTGATTGGGCCCAGGAAAGCTGGGAGAGTTTGAAGACACCCCCGATCCACATGGAGCGCTCAAAGAGCCTTTTAACTCATGGAGCCAACAGCTCCTGACTCCGTTTCAATGTCGGGTTTCCTGCCTCTGGCAAACAAGTGTGGCGCCAGTTCATTTCAATTGTGGGGCTCCCAATAGCACAGCAGGAACCCAATTTAAAAATGTTAAAAGGGTCTTGCCACGCAAAGGCAGGAAACAAGGATGTCCCAATATCTTTTAAAACTGAAGCGACCTTACCCTTAATGAAACGAATAATCAACATAATTAATAATACAAAGCAGAAAGGGCCATATTGGCACTAAGTGCCTGCAGATCAACTGTGATCACTGTGCTTTTCTGTAATAAAAGCAAAATTCTGCAGATACTAGAAATCTGAAATGAGAACAGATCATTCTGAAAAAAACCCAGCAGCCTGGCAGCGTCTGTAGAGAGAAAACGAGTTACCATTTTGGGTCTAAATGACCCTTCTACAGAAAAGGTTTTCTGAAATGTTGTACAGTTAAATCAACATGCACTTTTTGTTTTAAATACAAACCTCAGGAAAAACATTCTAAATTTCTGCCCCAATCCTCAATCCTATAAATTGATATAGTGAACAAATTCCTGGCAACGCTGTTGCCAGAAAATATCTACAGTATATGCAAGTAATTGTAAACACAGGTATAAATACTTGGTTTTGTATTCAGATTTAGCAGTTTAGTCGCACAAGAACATTGCCACTCACCAGAACAGCAGACAATGCACAACTCGGGATTTTAATCTTGTGGTGCGGGATTAAGGTCATGTATGTTGCCATGCGGGCCCAGCGGAGTTTAGTGTCCAACCCGAGCTCCAACACATCAATCCATGGTGGCTCAAATTAATGTGACACATATAGTCAGACTGAACTGTTCACTTGTTTCAATTCAAAAAGGAACTCTTCACGGTCAGCAGCACTTAAAGAAATTAAGAATCCTTAAGGAATTCCAATCAACCTCAACATCTACTCAGTGGCACAGACGCAGTGGTTAGCACTGCTGCCTCACACCGCCGAGATCCCAGGTTCGATCACTGTCCGTGTGGTATCTCCACATTCTCCCCGTGTCTGCGTGGGTCTCACTCCCACAACGCAATGATTTGCAGGGTAGGTGGATTGGCCGCACTAAACTGCCCCTTAATTGGCTACTTGATATTTTTTTTAACTTCAACATCTACTCATATTGTTATTTGAGTTAGTGGCACAGTGCATAAGTAGTTGCAAAAACAGCAAGCGTACACTGCCTCCAATTATACCTTACAATAGCTTGCCAACATAAAACGCTCCAGAATCTCTCCTACATCTTGTTTCAATCTGCACTTATTACCTCAAGTCCAAACGCAACTAATCTCACTAAACAAAGACCAGGCATACAAGAGATGAGCTTGTAATGCAAGCGCCTAATGATCGAGGTTCATTTATTTTCAATTGTTATATCGAAGGTAAGAGCCCATGGGATCCAAGCAGATTTGGCAAATTGGATCCAAAATTGGCTGGGTGCCAGGAAGCAGAGGGTGATGGTCGAGGGTGTTTTTCTGCCTGGAAGCCTGGGTCCAGTGGGGTCCCTCAAGAATCAATGTTCCTCAGGGGCCCTTGCTGTTTGTGGTTTGCATGAATGATTTAGACTTGAATGTCAGAGGGTTGATCAGTAATTTCGCAGATGGTACGAAAATTGGTGGGGAGGCAAGTAGTGCGGAGGATAGCCTCCAATTTCAGAGGTAGACGGGCCGGTCAGATGGGCTGATCAGTGGCAAATGGAATTCAATCCGGATAAGTGTGAGGTGATGCATATGGGCAGGACAAACACAGGCAAGGGAGTACATGATAAATGGCAGGACCCTGGGATGCACAAAGTATCAGAGAGAGGGACCTTGGTGTGCATGTTCACGGGTTCCTTAAGAAAGCAGGGCTGGTGGATAAAGTGGTTAAAGCATATGATATACTTGCCCTTATTAGCCAAGGCACAGAGTTTAAGAGCAGGGAGGTTATGCTGGAACTGTATAAAATGTTGGTTAGGCCACAACTAGAGGTATTTTGTGCAGTTCTGGAATCCACATTAGAGGAGGGATATGACAGCACTGGAAAGGGTGGAGAAGAGATTTACCAGGATGTTGCCTGGGCTGGAGAGTTTTAGCTATGAAAAGAGAGTGGATAAACTGGGATTGTTTTCCTTGGAGCAGAGAAGACTGAGGGGGGACATGATTGAAATGTATATAAAATTCTGAGGGGCATAGATAGAGTATACAGGTAGAAACTTTGCCCACAGACGCTGGTGGGAGTCTGGAACTCACTGCCTTAAAGGGGGAGGCAGAGACCCTCATGACATTTAAGACGTATTTCGATGGGCACTTGCAATGCCAAGGCACACAAGGCAATGGATCGGGTGCTGGAAAATGGGATTAGAATACGTAGGTGCTTGTTTTTGTCCGGCATATAATGATGGGCCAAAGGGCCTTTTCTGTGCTATAGACCTCTATAACTCTAAGCAAAAATGAATAATAAAAGTGTTTAGAATCGAGTATAACTTACAAGCTTCGGGGCCTAGGTTCCCAGAGCTCAGTGCATTGTGTTTACAATTGATCTGAATAATTCTTTTCTTTTTCCTTTTTAATTTCTCCATGGGTGGGTGCTGATTGCTAAACCTCCTTCAGAAAGCATGGTACAGAATTATGGGGGGGAAAGGGGTTCCTGCTCCGGTGGAGGTGGGTTTAGAGGTGGGGCGGGGAGGTTGTAAAATTGCAACAATCGGTTTGGACCAGAATCCCAATGTGTTCCCACCCACTTCTGACTTTGAAGCCAATTGAACTCATTCAGGAGGCTATTAAGAGGGGTTTTCCAAGTAAAGTCCATCTTTCCCAGTGGGGGAGCGGTCTCTGACTGACTGTGTCTCGGACCCAGCAGTTAAGAATGGGCGAGAGCACAGCAGGTGAGAGCTTTTAAACAGTTTAGAGTGAAGAGCTGCAGACATGGCCAGGTGAGCAGCCATTGTCCAAAGTGTTCAAACAAAAAAGAACAATACAGCACCAGAACTGGCCCTTCAAGCCTGTACCTGTCATGATACCACCCTTGTCCAAAACCCTCAGCACTTCCTTAAAGAACAAACCCTTCTCTCAGAGAGTGCTTTCACTGTTTGGCACGCAAGTGCCAACTGCTTGGAAGACACTTCACTTGACCAGCACTTCACCATCTGCACTTCCTTGATGCCAGCCCTCAGAGCAGCACAGGAGAAGCTTATGTAACCTTGTCAAGGTGGAGGGAAGTGGGGTTGGTCAAGGTGAGGGATTTATTTGTATTTGGAGCAAGGGTTCGCCCGTCTGGAGGAGAGTCTGGAAGAGCTACGGGAGAGCGTAGAGTTGCCGAGGGGGAGTGAGTTCAGGTATCTGCAGGTTAGGGACTTTGCGCGAAAGGTCTGGAGGAGGTTCCCTAGGTTGCCGGGATACACCCTGCTGGAGCGACTGCTGCTTCCAGATGTGGAAGGGGAGGGAAGAATTGGGGATATATACAAGTGGCTGGGGGAGCAAGGAGGCGAGCGGGTGGTGAAGATCAAGGAGAAATGGGAAGTGGAGTTTGGAGGGGAGATCAATTGGGGAGTATGGAGTGAGGCATTGCGTTGGGTAAACAGGACCTCCTCTTGTGCAAGGATGAGCCTGATACAGTTTAAGGTGGTGCACAGGGTGCATTGACGTGGGCGAGAATGAGTGGGTTCTTTCAGGTGGTAGCAGATGAGTGTGAGAGGTGTGGGCGGGGGCCAGCGAATCATGCGGACATGTTTTGGGATTGCGAGAAATTAGGGAGATTCTTGGTGGGAGTGTTCGCAGTCTTAGCCAGGATAGTGGAAGAGGAGGTGGACCCGGACCCTTTGGTGGCGATATTTGGGGCTTCAAAGAAGCCGGAGCTCATGGAGAGGAGGAAGGCCGATGTCTTGGCCTTCGCCACTCTGATTGCACGGCGACAAATTTTGCTGGAGTGGTGGTCGGCATCAGGGGTAGCGGCTTGGTTGGGTGACCTGTACGACTTCTTGCGGTTAGAGAAGATAAATTATAAGTTAAAGGGATCTTTAGGGGGGTTTGAGGAAAGGTGAGGGATGTTTGTGACTGTGTTTGGGGGGCTGTTCGTCGCGGGGGAGGGGGGTGAAAAAGGGGGAAAATCTGTACAGACTGTATAGTTGATTGTAGGGAAGTATGTTTCCCAGGGTGTTTATTCGCTGTAACCTATTTTGATACATGTTTGTAATAAAATACATTTTTTTTTTAAATCAAGCGTGAGTTTGTGGACAATTACAACACAACCAAATATATGGCCAATGTTAGCAATCCAGACCTTCTAATCACCAGTTATGTAAACTTCAAGAGTCTTCACCAAAGATACCTTGAATCAGGTCAAAAGGCCTGTAACACATGTCAGCCAATAGCAGACATGCCCCCTCAAGAAGCTGTACCCCTAGCCAATGCTATCTGCTGGTCCTGACTGAGAGTTTGTTAGTATCATGTATGGAGGTTGGCTGCTGACACTACTTTTAACTATTATTACAGCAAGTCAATATCAATATCTTTAGTGCACCCAGCTGTTGGCTTTGTCCAACAAGTATAGAAAACATTTTAGACACAGGCTTAGCGAAATGCCAGGAAAGTATTTTGGGTACAGAAACCTTGCTGGAGCTCAGGAATCATTTTACAAAGAGAGGATATTACCTTATGTCACTGTCGGTTTCGGAGAATGACAAAAACATTAAAGCTTAAAAAATTCAGCTGCAGGTTTCACTCAGTCTTTTAAAAATAACCTTAACTCTCACAACCCATGGGCACCCCCTGGTGATAGTAAGAATGTGTGACAATGACACCGATTTTTCAACACACCATTAAGAAACCACAAGTAGTCAATTAAAACCTTTTAAAGATTTCAACTCCTAGGTGGCCGGAATCGAACGTTACACTGACCAGATCCATCAGCTGTCTTCAGGAAGCTGTGCGACGAAGCACTCTTTAATGTCAGGGCTATTTACACGCTACACAATAGTAGCAGGTCCTTTTGAGGCTGCGGGAGGCGGTTGTCCCTGATCTTTCACAAGTTGCCCATACTCAGGGTTACAAGTCATGACCGATGGCAGAACCGGTGAATATCCAGTGGCGAGGCCAAACTGCTGGAACTTCGAAGGGCAATGGCTGGTCACTGGTGGAAGATCCTTTAGGAAGAAGACTTATTGGTGTTTCCTTTAAGTACACATGAGGAAGGCAATGGGACACAATCTGGTGTCATCTTTTTTTCTGAGTCAGATTGTCCATTGCAGCTGATAATGAGAGGCTCCTACAAGCGACCGAGGAGGATGGCACAAGACCGCCCGGTGAAATGAGCAGAGGGTCCGTCCTCTGGGCAGATCGCCACTCTTTCAATGGTGAAACATTGTTACATGCTGCAACAGCATGGGCGCGATTCTCCAATGTCACGCCGGTTGGGAGAATAGCGGGCCGCGCCAGTTTTTCATGCGACGCCGGTCCGACGCGCTCCCGCTATTCTCCGAAATGGCCAAATCTGTTCCGTCGTGTTCCGCGCGCAAAAACCCAGAGAATCGCCCGATGCACCCAAAATGCCGATTCTCCGGAACCCCCACTATTCTCCGGCCCTATTGGGCCGAAGTCCCGACGGCGTGACCCTAGTTCACACCGTCGCCATCCACACCTGCTTTTTAAAGTCGTCAGCCAGTCATGCTGGCTGACGCTGAGCAGTGAGGAGGTGAGCGGACCGCCCCGGAGTCTCCGCAGACTGGGGAAGGCATCCCCGAGAACGCAGCGGCCAGTGTGGGGGAGGGGGGGGCGGGGAGCGAGTAGTGGGAGGGGGGGGATAGAGCGAGTAGTGAGGGGGGAGAGAGCGAGTAGTGGGAGGGAGGGAGAGAGGGAGTGAGTAGTCGGAGGGGGGAGAGAGCGAGTAGTGGGAGGGGTTGGGAGAGGGAGTGAGTAGTGGGAGGGTGGGAGAGGGAGTGAGTAGTGGGAGGGTGGGAGAGGGAGTGAGTAGTGGGAGGGTGGGAGAGGGAGTGAGTAGTGGGAGGGGGGAGACAGCAAGAAGTGGGAGGGGGGAAGAGAGCGAGTAGTGGGGGGGAGAGGGAGAAGTGGGGGGGGAGAGCGAGTAGAGTAGGGGGAGGGAGTGAGTGGAGTGGGTCATCCACCCCAGGTGCAACATCTGAGCCGCCCTGCCATGGCAGGACGGTGACGAGGACACGGCCGCTGGTTGCCCTGTGGCTGATGGGCACAGGCCACTGACGCACTGGTGAGGAGGACGTTCGTAACTGACCATTGGATGCAGAAAGTGACCAGGAGTTAGGCTGGCCGCGTGTCAGCAGCGCGACCAGGCCACCGGGACACACAGGTATCCCGTGGCAGGCGGCTGCCGAGATGTCGACTAACCTCCGTCTAACATGTAATTTCTCTGCCCCCCACCACCCTTCTGTATTCAAACCAAACGGCGATGTTCAGCGCAGTGGTTGGTGCTGCTGCACTGCAGTTGGCCATCCAGCAGCGTCCACAGCGACATCCCACAGTGGATGCAGGGGCAGCTGCAGCAGCAGAGGGAATGGCCGCGGAGTGGCCCGTCGTCACCGTACAGGCCACAGGCACTCATGGCCGGTATATTCAGGGGGATGTCGAGGGGAACATTGACCCCCAAAGGCTGAGGAAGGCACAGGATGCGGGCACTGATGTCGAGCAGCATGGGGGGTAGGAGGAGGAGGAGACATTGATGGTGGCGCCAGAGGAGACGATGAGGCCTAGGGGTACCGTGACCGGATCTCTTTCGAGGCACTGCCAGACATCACCTGCAGGAGGAGACTCCGATTCACCAGAGAGACGGTCGCACATATCTGCCACCTCGTGTCGCACCTTGCCCCGCGTGGAACGGGAGGAGGACACGCGATACCGGTTGCCGTCAAGGTGACGGTGGCACTTAACTTTTATGCTACCGGCTCCTTCCAGTCTCTGAGTGGGGACCTCTCCGGGATATCGCAGGCATCGGTCCACAGGTGCAACCTGGAGGAGGAGGAGGAGGAGGAGGTGGAGGAGGAGGAGGTGGAGGAGGAGGAGGTGGAGGAGGAGGAGGTGGAGGAGGAGGAGGAGGAGGAGGAGGAGGTGGAGGAGGAGGAGGAGGAGGAGGAGGAGATGGAGGAGGAGGAGGTGGAGGAGGAGGAGGTGGAGGAGGAGGAGGAGGAGGAGGAGGAGGAGGAGATGGAGGAGGAGGAGGTGGAGGAGGAGGAGGTGGAGGAGGAGGAGGAGGAGGTGGAGGAGGTTGGTGGAGGAGGAGGAGGAGGAGGTGGAGGAAGTGGAGGAGGAGGAGGTGGAGGAGGAGGAGGAGGAGGAGGAGGAGGTGGAGGAGGTGGAGGAGGTTGGTGGTGCGTCGGGCGCAGCACACAGACTCGATCCGGCTGCTGGTAATGTCCAGGAGGCTGCACGACGACACCGGCGAGGACAGTGGGCATGCGACGCTTGGTGGCTGCAAGATTCACACGTCGCGTGCAACGGCATCGCTGAACACTACCACCTGCATCAGCAGTCGCGCAGACGGACAGCACACAACTCCCCCCCCCCCCCCCCCCCCCCTGCGTACACTGCTCCACTTCAAGATCACTTTTACCACTGCGGCACATCGGTATGGCACGTCATTGATGGCTGTGTCAGCGGGTGTGATCAGTGCCATGTTGAATGATGACAGCCCGATCTGCGATGAGCTGTGAGCTCAGAATCGTTAGAGAGAGTCTGACCCATGGCAATAGCTGAACCATCCATCTCGGTGGTCGCTGAGTTCGTCAGGGACACTCCATCACGTGCCCACGTGGGATAGCTGTGGGAGGGGGTGGGGGGAGGGGAAGGGACTGCACACCCGGCACCGAAGTTTCACCGCTCATCAACCCCAGCGACACCCGGTCACCATCACGATCCCCGTGGCAACGGAAAAATCACAGTCTTACATGTTAGGTGCAACAGTAAGTTTAATGGTGAATATTATGTACAGATGCCCTAGCCCCTACAACTAAACTGTGCCCTTCACCCGTGCCAACTTACTATGTGTCCCTCTTCATTGCCTTATGGGCCCTACCACTACGTCTAAGTGAATCCCCAGATGGTACAGCAGGAGTAGAGGTGGACTGCCGAGAATCACGCCCCGCGACATGTCTCCCCGTCGGCACTCGTTTCCTGGGGCGACCCGGCCTTGATGGGCCAGGCTGCTCTGCGGGCGTCTCGGGTGACGTTGTGCCACCCTGCTCTGCCCGCTGCCCACCCGATGCACCAGGGGTGGGACGGGGGAGGCCGAGCGTTCAGGGACGCCCCGTGATGGAGTTAATCGGACGGGCCCCAGAACCTCCTCCTCCCTCGGGGAGCCCGGTGGGCCTCGGGCCTCACTGTGGGACAGAGGTGCGAGCGGGGAGGTGCCCCGTCGCCCCACCGACACCTGGCGCTGCCAGTCCTGGAGGCCTGCAACGGTATCGACCAGGGTCCAAACGTTAGCAGAGACGGAGTCCAGGGAGTGAGACATTCCCACCAGGGACTGTGCGACCTCAACCTGTGAGTGCGCAACGCCATCCAGCACGTGCGTCAGGCGGTCGATGCTCTCCGCAACTGACTGCTGGGACTGGGCCATGGCCCATAGTGCGCCGGCAATGTCATGTTGGCTCTGGCGCATTGCTGCCTGTGAGAGGGCAGCCCTCTCCTGGGCCATGGATGACGCGTGCACATGAAGCCCAACACCTTTGCAGAACCTGACCCATGGCCGATATCGTTTCACCTATTGCCTCGACCGCGGATGCCACCCGTGCGGTGTCGGCCTGGGTGGCTGCCATGAGCGGCACCACTCCCTGCTCCTGGACGCGGTTTGACTCCTCTAACTGCATCTGCAGCTGCTGGAAGACGACCCTCATCCCGTCATTGTGTCCCTGGGTTTCCAAATGCATCGGCTGTCCAGGTGGGTCGAGTAACTCCAGGAACCCAGGAAAAGTCTGGGCGGCAGCTGGATGCTGGGCCTGGGCTGCCCTCCGACAGTCCAGCCCCTCGGCTGCTCCGACCTCCACCTGCTGTACCGGCTCAGCTGTGTGGTGCACACCAGACCGTGACCCAGGAGCCTCATCACTTAATTGCCCAACCGAGGTGAGTGTCTCTGGGATGGTGGATGGCGTGGGAGACAGCAGTGCCGCAAGCTCTAGGTCTTCGTCCGTCAGAAATTCAGGATGGTCCTGGTCCCAGTCATGGCCCAGCGCAGGGTGCACGCGGCCCATGTACGGTTCAGCGTCAGGTGAGTCCGTTGACTGCGCCGCCGTCCTCTGTGCGTCTGGGTCCACTGACCCCGTCCTGTCCTGTCTCACGGCCCGACCTTCGGGCAACGCACAGCCATGAAAGTCGTCACTGTCCGTCCTCGGTACGTCCTGCTCGAGAGTCCCGGATTTGGAGGATGGCACTCCTGGCCAACCTCCTGCCACCCTCTGGCGTGCGGCCCTGGGTGCGGTGGTTGTCGTGGATGGTCGCCTGTGTGTGGCACCAGACGGCCCTGGACGTTCGTCAGCTGGCCCTAGGGAAAAGAATAATGCGGGGTTAGTTAGACACGCTCGGCCGGGTGTAGGGTGGTCCAGTGGGTAGAGTGTGAGGGGACAGAGGATGGGGGGTCCAGTGGGTAGAGTGTGAGGGGACAGAGGATGGGGGGTCCAGTGGGTAGAGTGTGAGGGGGCAGAGGATGAGGGGTCCAGTGGATAGAGTGTGAGTGGACAGAGGATGGGGGGTCCAGTGGGTAGAGTGTGAGGGGACAGAGGATGGGCTGGGGGCGGGGTGGTGTCGTGCAGGGTTGTCTCACTTGGTTCTGCACCTCCAACCTCGCATTGCGTGACCTCCCGGGTGGCAGATCCCCCAGCAAGGTCCAGTGCCCTCTGCTTGAACCCTCACAATTCGGCAGGGAACATCAAGGCATTCAGATATTGGCACAGGTTGGGGGGAAAGTTGCAGCCACACCACGGCATCTCTCCAGGGGGTCGCAGTGCTCATGTGGGTCTGTGACAACTTTGTTAACCACCCTCCACTCACTTTCGCCCCCCCCCTCCCCCTCGTGCTCGGAGGGGGGCAGGTGGGTGATGAGGGACATTGGGGGGGGGGGGGGGGGGGGGGGGGGATGGTTGTGACTCGGGGGCACACTCGTGGCACTTACCCTGGCAGCCCTGGTGAGGTCGTGGAGCTTCTTGCGGCACTGCTCCCCAGACCGAGGGGTCTGCCCCACAGCACTGACTGCCGTGTCCACCTCACGCCAGGCCCGTCGCACAACGCTGGAAGGGTGGCGATGCCCTCGTCTTGGGTAGATGATGCCCCTGCGCTGCTCCACCTCATCGAGGAGGGTCTCTAGGTCCGTATCACGGAACCTCGGGGCGGCCCTCCGTGGCCCCGACATTTCCCCCCCCCTCCTTTGTTATCGTAGATCGCGCCCTTTTATGACGCGGAGCGGCGTCATATGGGGGTCACGCGCTTCCGATGTCACCCCCCCCCCCCCCCACGGTGTTTCACGCGGCCCCGATGTTAGCCCATTCCCGGGGCCAGAATGGGTCGCGATCGGTCCGTTTTGCGCCGTCGTCAAACTCGACCGAGTTCACGACGGCTTTCCCGATGCGGCGCGGCATTGGAGAATCGCGCCCCGTATCTTTGTACAAAATAAAACGGTTGGCAAAATAAGCAGGCAGAAAGTCTGGTGTTTCAGAATGACAAAGCGGCCAGACTGATAAATGACTGAGCCGATTGCACCCTCCGGGGAATTCAGCTTTGGCAGGGGGTGCACGTAGGAAATGGCAGTAGGATTGACCTTCCGTTACACACACCCTGCCTGATCTCCCATTCCACTGAAATAAACAGACAGAAAGATCAAGCAAAGTGCTATTGCTAGCGCAAAATCTGAATTTAATGAAGTGTTTCATTGAAAGTATGTCTCACATTGGGGTGGTGGCGATGTGTTACATAGTTCACTCAGGGAGTCGGAGTTGCTGGGGCAGCATACACTTTTAAACATATGTTGTAGTCTGGAGCTTTGGGTCGTGATGATAGAGGCTCCAGCATTCTTTCCATCACATGGCTGGCCAGGAATCTCTCCCCCTCTTACCGCCTGGCATTGGCATGTCTTGGAAGGATTTACAGGTTCATACTCAATCTGTTTTGACCGCGTTATGAACACAATTTCTGTCGTGATTAAGTCCTGGAGTGGGACTCGGACCTGGAGCCTCTGGCTCAGAGAAAGGAAAACCTCCACTGCGTCTTAGAGCCTCCTCTTTTACATTGGAACAATGGCTTTCAAATGTTCCTGCAAGGGAGAACCCTGGAAGTCTGCCACCTTCATACCAACCTCCAAAAGAAAGTTCCTGGTACTCAGGTGTTCCAATACTGCCGAAAACAAATTTATTGATCAATATTCAGCAGCAGGTCAACAATGAGAGAACAATATGGAAGCCTGATGATAAACATTCAGCAACCTGCTCACTCTGCTGCAAGGGAGGAAGTCATTCCTGGTAATTAGTACCACTACCCTGCTCTTTCCCTGTGGCCCTGCAAATGTTTCCTTTGCAAGTGTATCTCCTTCAGAGTTATTATTGAATCTGCTTCTACCTTCCTTTCAGGCAGAGTATTCCAGAAAATGCAAATCTTTGATTTGCATTTATCCCCAGAATCCCTCACAGCGCAGAAGGTGGCCATTCGGCCCATCGAGTCTGCAGCAACCGTCTGAAAGAGCACCCTACCTAGGCCCACTCCCCCACCCTAACCCCGCAACTCCATCCAACCAGCACATACTTGGATACTTTAGACACTAAGGGGTGTTTTCCACAACCCTCCTATGTTTAAAAGCACTTTGCAGCCAATGAGGGACGTATTGAAGCCTAGTCGCTGATGTAATGTAGGAAAGGCAGCAGCTAATTTGTATTCAGCAAACTCCCACAAAACCCGAGAATGGGCAGATCATGTTTTATTTTATGCTGTTGATTGAGGGATACCCAATACAGCCAGGACAAAAGGGAGAACTCCCCTGCTCTTCTGCAAAAGAGTATCATGGGATCTTTACATCCAGCCGAGCAGACAGATGGGGCCTTAGTTTAACATCTCATCCGAAAGATGGCACCTTTGACAGTGTAGGGCTGGGTGAGGGGGGAGTTGACTACCCAAATATCTCTCTGCCAGTTGACCTTTATCATGCCCCCTGACACCTTTTGAGAGGTAACAGACCTTCACCATTAACATCCAGGATCACAACAGGAGATCTGGTGCTGAACTTTTCCAAATTGCAGCCTGCCTCGCTGACAGAACCGAAGGCGGGTCCCTAGCCCCTCGCAGACAGACAGCAGAACACCGAGAGGGATATTACTCGTGCAGGTCATTGCCAGAACCACCATGCAATCGAGTCCAGGATCCCCGCCTCCTTCGTGCTGTCGGCCCAGAGGTGGTAGCTGCTGAGGCTGCAGGAAGGAGAGAGGGTATCTGTTTGGGATGCCCCTTGAAAACCAGGTGAGCTTTCACTGAGGCTAGGGACAGGCAGGGGGAGTGAAACCATTGCCCAGTAGGGGCCCTTTCAGGCACTTTGGACCAGCCAATAAGGAAATCCACACTCTCCCTCTTCCCATAAAAAAACCCACTGAGAGACCACCATGGTTTACATAGCAGTTTCCCCACTCCGCAGTGGGCCCCTGCCAACACTGGTAAAATGCTGGCAGTGGCCAATTCATTGGTTTAATTGACCGGACACCTCCGGTTGTTAGGTGCCTGTGCCGCTGCCATTACCGCCACTGGTAATATCATTGATGGCGGAAAGAAGTCAGGCTCCCCTCCTGGCCTTGTCCGCTGCCATTTTATGAAGCCTCGCAACTCGCAGCCCATCCCCAGAGGGCTGGTACAATTCCAATCTCATAGCATCAGCAAATTCTCACTGGGGAATGAAAATCTTGCACAGATGGTAGAAGGTGGCAGGACAGATGCTGAGGACAGTTAATAACGCAGATAGTATCCTGAGCTTTATTAATAGGGGATTGAGTACAAGAGCAAGGAGGTTATGCTGAACGTATACAAGACACTAGTTAGTGTCAGCTGGAGTGTTGTGTACAGTTCTGGGTGCCACACTATCGGAAGGATGTGAACACACTGGGAGAGAGTGAAGAAGAGGTTTACAAGTATGGTACAAGGGATGATAAACTATGAGGGTAGATTAGAGAGGTTGGGACTGTTCTCCTTGGAGAGACGAAGGCTAAGAGGAGATTTTTTGGAGATGTTCAAAATCGTGAGGGGGCTGGACAGAGTAGATAGGGAGAAACTGTTCCCGCTCATAAAAGGATTAAAAATGAGAAGGCACAGATTTAAAGTGATTTGTAAAAGAAGCAAATGTGATGTGAGCAAAAACATTTTCACACAGCAAATGGTTCGGATCTGGAATGCTCTGCCTGGCAGTGTGGTGGAGGCGGGTTCAATCGAGGCATTCAAGAGGGCATCAGATGATTATTTGAATAGAAACAATGTGCAGGGGTACGGGGGAAAGACAGGGAAATGGCACTAAGTCAGACACGATGGACCGATAGGCCTCCTTCTGCGCCCTAACAATTCTGTGATTCTGAATTTTGATCTGACTTTGATCTATTGTTCTGTCATAGATCGCCGCCTCACCATTACCATTATCTAATCCTCGGCCCAGAGATAAACTGGCAGCATAGCTGAAATGCAGTCAAAGGTCAACAAGTTCAATAAAGAATTTCAGTCACTAATTAAAATTCCCAACTGGATTGCTATTTTTAGCCAATTAAATAGACAACACATTAGGTATGTAGAAGAGATAAATGGAGGAAGGGCAGAATCCAAGGAAATGTGAAAAGAAGCAGTCAAAGAAAATAAATTGAGGCGCTTGTAGAGTAAGCAGGATAGAATCAGAAATAAGCACCTCGACAAAAATGGGCAAAAACAAGTGCTTTCAAACTAACTATGGCTTGAGCTTTATCATCACTTGCACGTTTACATGTAGATGTGTCTACTGAAGAGGATTGCCAAGCCACATATCACCAACTATGGTGATTATCAACCTTCTGCCCTGATGCACCATCAATTGGACACGAGACGAAGATGTGATCCAAACAAAAGGCTGTAATGCACAAGGTGTGTGCCCGGCAACAGACGTACAGAAGAATGGCCGACTGCCGGGGAACACGGGTTCTTATATCCCGCCTTGTAGGCGGAGCTACCTACCTCAGCCAATCAGCTGAGAGGCACATGACTTACCCGTGCCAATGGGCAGTGAGTCCTCTGCACCAATGGCAGCTCACCTCTGAGGTACCGCAATACCCCTAGTCATACTACCACATGCCCATTCATGCAATTCCACTCCAAACCCAACAAAGGCGGAGGGGTGGGAGCGGAGGGGAGGATGTGATTCTCTATCCCTCTGCCGACCCTGCCACCCCCAACTCGCCACAACCTCTCGCCCGCCACCAAGCTCTCCCAGTTCAAGGCAAGATTGTGAGGTGGTAGTTCCTCCGTGAAACCTTGGGAGTACCGCAGATTCGGGAGGGTCTTTCGATCCGGCCATGATCGGACCTACACTGCTGAACAAGAAAGTATGTCTGAACTGAGGAAGAACAGAACGGAATGACAATCTCAACAAATTCAGGAGTGAGGCCTGTCCTGCTTCAAACAACGAAGATTCCCAGAGATCAAACTAGTCACCTCACACACCACTTAAAGTGAATAGCAACTGAGAGACTTGGAAAGAATGTGTGATAAAGAAATCAGAAACCAGAGAGAGTGGGAGAAAGGGAGGGTAAACAATGAGATAATGGACTGAAAGAAAGGAAGAATGAGAAAAGAGGGAAAGGAGAGGTGAGAAAGAGAGTGTGGGAAAAGACGGAATGGGGATGAAGGAATGAGTGAGGGGAGCAAGGAGTTAAGGTAGTAGAAAGGGAAATGAGAGAGAACAAACAAGAAGAAAAAGGAGCATGAGTGACTGCATAAAAAGGCAACACAATGGGTGGGATTTTGCCACCTTAAATTAAGTCCCACCTTCGAGGTGCAACACAGTTCTGAACCAGCGCAGACAGGCATCAGAATTGTGGCAGGAATCTCCCCAGTGGTGGTCAATTAGGAGGCCACCACCAGACCTGTCATCCAATGAAGGATGATGTGCTGTTCCTGCCCCCGCCCCGAACTGCCAGCCCAATCAGAGGGCCAACAGCTCAGCAGCCTTGGCAATGACCCCCCCCCCCCCCCCCCCCCCCCCCCCGATAGAGATGGATGTTACCGAGGCTCCAAAGGGAGAGAAGGCTATAGATGGGCCCTCGCAGGTAAACTGAGTATAATTCAGATTTCAAGGGAAAAATCAGAAATGTGCACACCTAAAGTCACGCTGATAGGCCAAGCTTCAAAATAACTTATAATCTATTGCATCGCCACAACCACTACCATCTAGAAGGGAAAGACCAGCAGATACCTGGGAACCCCACCACCTGGAGGTTACCCTCCAAGTCATTCACCACCCTGACTTGGAAATATTATCACCATTACTTCAGTGTCGCTGGATCAAAATCCTGGAACTCCCTTCCCAACAGCACTGTGACTGTACCTACAGATCAAGGACTGCAGCGGTTCAAGAAGGCAGCTCACCACCACCTTCTGAAGGGTAACTAGGGATGGGAATAATGCTGGCCTAACCAGTAACGCCCACAGCCCGTCAATGAATTTTTCAAAACCTACAATATAAATACCAGGGAGTACCCGAAGCTTGACCCCCCCCCCCCCCCCCTCCTCATTAGGGAGCCAATGAAAGTCAGCAAGCGAAAGAGGGGAACGAGACTTGGTGCAAGTTTTGGATGAGCTTCAAGTTTTGAATGAGGACAGGAGGTAAAAGACCAGCCAGGAAAACACTGGAATAGCCAAAACTGGAGGTAGCAAAATATGAGGTGGGGCGCGAGCAGAAGATGGGCTGAGACAGACAGAAAAGTGGTGGTGAGTTAGAGCTGGGTGTCATCATAATACATGTGGCACCCAGATGATGATGTTGCGATGGGGCAACTTGTAAGTAAGAAATAGGAAGGGACCAAGTATAAGTCCTTGGGGAACCACAGCTGCCACATTTCAGGAACAGGAAGAAAAGCCATTGTGCGTTATTCTCTGGCCACAGCTGGATAGATAAGAATGGAATCAGGCGAGGCCAGTCTCGCCCAGCTGCAGGAGAAGCTCTGGAAAAGCATAATTCGGTCAACCATAGCTGTAAACAAGGTGAGGAGGGACGGTACACCTCAGTCAGTCAATATAACAGGATTCACTGTCCGTGTGGAGTTTGCACATTCTCCCCGTGTTTGTGTGGGTTTCACCCCCACAACCCAAAGATGTGCAGGCTAGGTGGATTGGCCACGCTAAATTGCCCCTTAATTGGAAAAAATGAATTGGGTACTCTAAATTTAAAAAAATATATATAACAGGATTACGGGCAGCACGGTGGCACAGTGGTTAGCACTACTGCCTCATGGCGCCAAGATCCCAGGTTTGATCCCAGCTCTGGGTCACTGTCTGTGTGGAGTTTGCACATTCTCCCCGTGTTTGCGTGGGTTTTGCCCCCACAACCCAAAGATATACAGGCTAGGTTACCCATCATTTGGAAAAGATGAATTGAGAACTCTAAATTTATTTTTAAAAAATAACAGGATTATCTGTAGCGGTAAATAGTCAATATACTAGGGTTACCTGTAGTGCCTGTATTGTCAATAGTGAAGGAATACTTGTAGTACCTGTATTATCAATATAGTAGGTATACTATACTGTATAGGTGTACTGTAGGGCCTGTGGTATTAATTTACCAGTAAATACCTGTAGCGCCTGTCTTGTCAATATATCAGGAATACCCGAGGGACCAGACAGGGCTGCCCGCTCTCCCCGCTGCTGTTTGCGCTGGCCATAGAGCCGCTGGCGATTGCACTGAGAGCCGCAGAGGGTTGGAAGGGGATGGTGAGGGTCTCTCTTTATGCGGACGTCCTGCTCCTGTACGTGTCAGACCCAGTGGCCGGGATGGGAAGTATACTGGGAATGTTGAGGAAGTTCGGCCAGTTTTCAGGATACAAATTAAATACGGCCAAGAGTGAAATGTTTGTGGTACAGGCAAGGGGCCAGGAGAACAGATTGAGAGGGCTACAGTTTAGGCTGGTTGAGGAAAATTTCCGGTACTTGGGAATCCAGGTGGCGCGAGACTGGGGCAGGCTGCACAAGTTAAATTTGGTCAGGGTGGTGGAGCAAATGAAGGGAGAGTTTCGGAGATGGGATGCACTCCCACTGTCACTGGCAGGGAGGGTGCAGACTGTAAAGATGACAATCCTCCCTAGATTTCTGTTTGTTTTTCAGTGCCTCCCGATCTTTGTCCCACAGTCCTTCTTCAAAAGAGTTAATAGGATGATCATGAGCTTTGTCTGGGCGGGAAAATCCCCGCGGGTGAAGAAGGCGATGCTGGAGAGGAACCGCAGGGAGGGAGGGCTGGCTTTGCCGAGTCTGATTAATTATTACTGGGCGGCCAACATCGTTATGATAAGGAAGTGGATGGTGGGTACGGGGTCTATCTGGGAGCGGATGGAAGCGGCTTCATGCAGGGGCTCCAGCTTGGCAGCCCTGGTCACGGCTTCTCTACCGCTGCCGCCGGCCAGGTACTCCACCAGCCTGGTAGTGGTGGCGGCCCTGCAGATATAGGGCCAGTTGAGGAGGCATGTAGGGGAGATGGGGACGTCGGTTTGGGCGCCAATCTGCGACAACCATCAGTTTGCCCCCGGGAGTATGAGAGCCGCAGGGGGTTTCGAGCATGGCGGCGGGCGGGGGTGGGAAGGATGGGCGATATGTTCCTGGAAGGGAGCTTTGCGAGTTTGAGGAGCTTGGAGGAGAAATTTGGTCTGGTAAGGGGAAATGATTTTAGGTACCTACAGTTGCGGGACTTTGCCCGTAGACAGTTCCCATCTTTCCCACGCCTCCCGCCAATGGGGATTCAAGACAGAATAGTCTCTAGGGGGGAAGAAGGGGAGGGTAGAGTCTCTGATATTTATAGGGTGCTCATGAGGGAGGAAGGGTCCCAGACGGAGGAACTGAAACTTAAATGGGAGGAGGAGCTAGGCGGAGAAATGGAGGACGGGCTGTGGGCAGAGGCCCTGAGTAGGGTAAATTCGACCGCAACATATGCCAGGCTCGGGCTGATTCAATTTAAGGTGGTTCACCGGGCCCATATGACGGCGGCTCAGATGAGCAAATTCTTTGGGATAGAGGACAAATGCGCTAGTTGCGCAGGAGGACCAGCGAACCACGTTCACATGTTTTGGGCATGCCCTAAGCTTAGGGGGTACTGGGAGGGATTTGCAGACGTCATGTCCCGGGTGCTAAAAACAAGGGTGGCGATGGGTCCAGGGGTGGCAATTTTTGGGGTTTCGGAAGACCCGGGAGTCCAGGGGGAGAAAGAGGCCGATGTTTTGGCCTTTGCTTCCCTGATAGCCCGGCGACGAATACTATTGGCGTGGAGGGACTCAAAGCCCCCGAAGACTGAGTTGTGGCTTGCGGACATGTCGAGTTTCCTGGGTATGGAAAAAATTAAGTTCGCCTTGAGGGGATCTGTACAGGGGTTCGCCCAGAGGTGGCAACCATTTATTGACTTCTTTGCGGGAGAGTGAGCGTCAGCAGGGGGTGGGGGGGGGGGGGGGGGGGGGTAGAGTAGAGTAGAGTAGGAGGGATAAAATGGCGGGTAGTACCGGTGGGAGAGGAGCAGGCTTGTGCAGTATGTTACGATTGAAGTATTGAATGCACGTGGATGTTTGCACATTTTTGCCTTTTTTGCTTTCTTTCTGTTGATGTCTGTAACTGTTTACAAAGCCAAAAACTACCTCAATAAAATTGTTTATTAAAAAAAATATATATATCAGGAATACCTGTGGTGCCTGTATTCTCAATATAGTAGGAATACCTGTAGTACCTGGAATGTCAATATACCTATCGTGTCTGTATTGTAATACAGTATAGCAGGAATACCTGTAGTACCTGCATTGTCAATATACCAGGATTACCAGTAGTGCCTGTATTGTCAATATACCAAGATTACCTGAGGTGCCTGTATTGTCAATATACCAGGATTACCTGTAACACATCAGCAACTCTACTATGCAATGAAATCCAATCAGAGCAACAGTCTGTTCTCCACATTGTTCATCACTATACAACTGCAGAGATTGTAACCAGGGAAATTCTGTCAAATGTATAGCTGATTTTCAACAGGTTTGACTGCTAGACCAGGAACAGAGAAAGAGTAAGAATCCCATGGAATGGGCAGGGCAAGACAAAAATACTTTTGTTTACCAAATTTTGATTACTTAAGTTGTGTGAAATTCAACTTCAACCGAGTGGCTCGCTTATTGCGATGTCAATAGTTGTCCATGCTTTTATCAAGCCCGGTGCCAGATAGTTGAAGAAAAATGTTTTTAAATGTTTTGTATGATTTCTGATACATAAAATGTAGTTTTATCTAAAATGTTGCTGGGGCTCAGATCAGTGGACTGAATGGTCGATTTTAAATGTGGTGCACAGGGCAAGACGGTGGCGCAGTGGTTAGCACAGCAGCCTCACGGCCCCGAGGTCCCAGGTTCGATCCCTGCTGTGGGTCACTGTCCATGTGGAGTTTGCACAGTCTCCCCAAGTTTGCGTGGGTTTCGCCCCCACAACCCAAAAGATGTACAGGGTAGGTGGATTGGGCATGCTAAATTGCCCCTTAATTGGAAAAATGAATTGGGTACTCTAAATTTATAAATAAATAAATGTGGTGCACAAGGAAATGTCTTCAGTAAAATTTCAGAAGTTGGGGACTTTGATGCTGCAATGCTGCCCCCCAATGCAAATTAATTGTAATAACAACGATACAGTTGCTTCCCTTCATTGACAATACTGGGCACAATTATCCGCCTCACAACACCGCAAATGCGAATCGCGATCGGGCGGAGAATTGGGGGTCCAGCCAAAATTGAGTTTGTGTCCAGCACCGATTTCAGCACCACGCTCCGGTCCTTTGCTGGTGGTGATAACCAAGTTTGCACCGGCAAAACCGGCATTTGCATGCATTTAAATGTGATTAGTGGGTTGGGACACAGTATGCGCTGCCCTTCCTCCATGTTCCGCTCCTCTCAGGCGGAATTCCAGCGGTCGTGAATTACTACAGGTATTGGCAAACGTGGACTGGGTGCCATGGCTGCGGAGGGGGAGCGAGAGGCTAAATAAACACTGAAAACACCGTTGAAAACTGTCAGGCTTGCTGGGGGATGACTGCCCAGGTCGGGGGGGCATTAGCGGGTAGTGACTTGATGCCAAGTCCGTGGACTTGGGGTTACCCCCTCTGGATTGGGATGCCCTGGCTCAGACTGCCATTGCTGAAGTCTGTCTTTTAAACACACCTCTTTGGTGTTACTTACAGCTTCCTGGCTGCTCACACTGCTGAGTGCTGCCTGTATCCTTTAAATGCTCAGGAGGCCTCTGTTCATCTGGGAGCCCACCCAGGCTGCCCCTCTGGACACCCTCATACCCGAGGAAGCGGGGTATCAGCAGAGCTCACCTTAACCAGAGGACACCTGCACCTCGGCCCACAGAACCCTCCCTGGTTCTCTGCCCCTCTCAGGATGGAGGACTCACCAGTGACACCTACCCCTCCGGATCATCAGCTGCCTCCTCCTGGTGAGACTGGCAGGGCTGACTGCCTCTGCCACACCGTCCAGGCAGTGTTCAGGAGGGCAAGCTTGAGACTGCTGGGGAAAAGGGTGTCCCTTCGCTCCACACTGGCATGGAGCTGTGGGTCCATCTCGGACTCTGACCCTGGGGGGCAGGTCTTCTTTGAGCCAACTTGGTGGCTGCAGTGAGCGTGTGGTAAGTGGAGCATTTAAAAATAGCTCCAGCTGCCAGGCTTTTTGGTGCTATCTCCACCCCAGTGGTTAGAATGCCTGCTGGGCCAAAGGAGGCGTTGCGATGTGAATCCCGCCCACAATGGACGGGAACACGGTTTAGCAAATTTACATATTAGAGCGAGGAAGTTAGCCTCACTCTGATGTACAGGTTCATGAGGTACCCGAGGCTTTGGGATTCATCACCTTTGCCTCAGAGACCTTGGGCAAGCGCTGTTCAGCACTGGTCCCCTGACCAGACCTGTGCTGTACCCAGCAGGAAGATCTCTGATAGCCTCGCTCTACTCAGGGATACGATCGTCTATGTGCAGGACAGGAGGGTGGACACCTGTCTCATCAGCCTTGACCAGGAGAAGGCTTTTGACAGAATATCGCACACCTACATGATGGATGTGCTCTCCAAAATGGGGTTTGGGGAGGGAATTCGCAATTGGATCAAACTGCTCTACACAAACATCTATAGCGCAGTCTCAATCAATGGATGGGAATCAGAAAAGTTCCAGATCAAATCTGGAGTCAGGTAGGGCTGCCCTCTCTCCTCGGCCCTGTTTGTGTGCTGCATAGAACCTTTTGCCAAGTTCATCAGGAAGGATCCGGGTATAAAATGAGTGACGATCCCAGGCAGCGGAGGCGTTCAAGTCAAGGCCTCCCTGTACATGGATGACGTCGCCGTTTTCTGCTCACATCTGTACGCAGGTTCTTGAACGCCTGCGACCAGTTTGAACTGGTCTCGGGTGCCAAGGTAAACCGCGGCAAGAGCGAGGCCATGTTCTTTGGGAACTGGGCCGACCGGTCCTTTGTCCCCTTCACGGTCAGGTCAGATTACCTGAAGATGCTGGGGGTATGGTTCGGAGCGGCTGGGGCGTGCACCAAAAACTGGGAGGAGCGCACTGCCAAGGTAAGACAGAAACTGGGCTGGTGGGAGCAACACTCCCTCTCCATTGCGGGCAAAACCCTGGTCATCAGGTGTGAGGTACTCTTGGTGTTATTGCACATAGCGCAGTTCTGGCCCATTACCCGATCCTACACCGCAGCAGTCACCCGGGCCATCTTCAAATTCATCTGGAGATCCAAGATGGACCGGGTCTGAAGGGACACCATGTACAAACCTCTGGATAAAGGAGGGAGGAACGTACCCAACGTCTCCCTCATCCTGATGGCCACCTTTGTGTGCAGCTGCATCAAGCTGTGCGTAGACCCCGGGTATGCAAACACCAAGTGTCACTACATACTGAGGTTCTACCTGTCCCTGGTGTTACGAAGGATGAGCCTGGCCTCATTGCCGCAGAACGCTCCAAGTAATTAGACCGTGCCGTACCACCTGTCCCTCGTGGAAAAATGTTTGAAGAAAAACACCTTTGACCGCAAGGCAATGAAGCAGTGGTCAGCACGTAATGTCCTCGAGGCCCTCAGGGAAAAGGAGACTGTGGAGGACGTTGGATGGTTCCCTGAACAGACTGTCAGAGCCATCTGGCAGAATGCCTCATCACCAGAACTTTCAAACAAGCACCAAGACCTAGCTTGGCTGGTGGTGAGAAGGGCCCTCCCTGTCAGATTCTTCATGTATGAGACTTCCGGTTGCGGTGATGCGGAGCTAAGCTGCACGTTCGGTAGCTCCCGCTATTTCTGGTCTTTTGGGCTCTTTTAAGGGCCCGCAGCAGTGCTGGTTGGACTTTTCCCCGGGTGGGAACACATCCACTGTGCCTATCTGCCGGTGGATGGACTGGACCAGGAGTGGGGCGGTCAGAAAATCAGCTTTGGAGCAGAGAAAGGTGCGAGGCAGGAATAACAAGATGGCGGGGAACCGGCAGCGTGGCAGCATTGGGTGCAGGAGCAGCAGGAGCTGCTCCATCGCTGCTTCAGAGAGCTCAAGGCTGAGATCCTGGAACCGTTTAAGGCCTCGCTGGGCAAGCTCATGGCGACTCAGACAGCTCAGGGTGCGGAGATCCGAGAGCTATGGCAAAAGGCCTCGGAGAGCGAGGACGAACCCCTGGGCCTGGCAGTGAAGGTGGAGTCGCACGAGGCGCTTCACAAGAAATGGCTGGCAAGGATGGAGGAGATGGAGAACCGATCCCGTCGGAAGAACATGCGGATTCTGGGCCTCCCGGAGGGGCTGGAAGGTTCGGATTTGGGGGCCTACGTGGCTGTGAAGCTGAACTCGTTAATGGGCGCGGGATCATTCCAAGGACCCTTGGAGCTGGAGGGTGCTCATCGAGTGCTGTTGAGGAAGCCCAGGCCGAACGAGCCGCCTAGGGCGGTGCTGGTCCGGTTTCACCGCTTCGTTGACCGTGAGTGCGTGCTGAGATGGGCGAAGAAGGAAAGGAGCAGCAAGTGGGAGAATGCAGAGATCAGGATCTATCAGGACTGGAGTGCGGAGGTGGCAAAGAGAAGGGCTGGTTTCAATCGGGCGAAGGGAGTGCTTCACAGGAAGGGGGTGAAGTTTGGCCTGCTACAGCCGGCTCGCCTCTGGGTCACTTACAAGGACCGCCAGCTCTACTTTGATTCTCTGGAGGAGGCCTGGGCCTTTGTCCAGGCAGAGAAGTTGGACTCGAACTGAGGACTGGGGGGCTGGGGAATGATGTACATAGTCCGGAGGCTCTGTCCTCCTTGGTATCTTTTCGTTTTTATTGGCTGTGTTTGATGTTGCCTTTTTGCTGTTCTGCTTTTTCGCTTTTTGGGGCTGTTATTTATTTATTGGGGTGCTTTTTCGTTTTTTCTTTTTTTTTAAAATAATTTTTATTGAAAGAATTTTTTTTACATGGAGATATTTACCCCAACTAACTATAAAATATTACAAAATATTCCCTCTTAACAAATATCCCCCCCCCCGCCCGAACTCGCGCGCGTTGTCCCTCCCCCCCTCCCCCCTCCCCCAAAAACAAACAAAGCAACAATCAACATCAGACATGAACTGCGAGCGAATTTGCCCGCGTTTCAACCGTAAATAACCCACCACAACCGTTATTGCCACCCCCCCCCCCCCCCCCCCCGGGTTGCTGCTGCTACGACCTCTGTACCCTATCTCTGAGCCAAAAAGTCGAGGAACGGCTGCCACCGCCTGAAGAACCCTTGTACCGACCCTCTCAGGGCGAATTTGACCCTTTCCAACTGAATAAAGCTTGCCATGTCATTAATCCAAGTTTCCACGCTTGGAGGCCTCGCGTCCTTCCACTGTATCAGTATCCTTCTTCGAGCAACTAGGGACGCAAAGGCCAGTACTCCGGCCTCTCTCGCCTCCTGTACCCCCGGCTCCACCCCAACCCCAAAGATCGCTAGTCCCCATCCTGGTTTGACCCTGGATCCCACCACCCTCGACACCGTCCTTGCCACCCCCTTCCAGAACTCCTCCAGAGCCGGACATGCCCAAAACATATGGACATGGTTCGCTGGACTTCCCGAACACCTGACACATCTGTCCTCACCCCCAAAGAACCGACTCATCCTTGTCCCCGTCATATGGGCTCTATGTAGCACCTTAAATTGAATGAGGCTAAGCCTCGCACACGAGGAGGAAGAATTAACCCTCTCCAGGGCATCAGCCCATGTCCCATCCTCTATCTGTTCTCCCAGCTCCCCTTCCCACTTGGCTTTCAGCTCCCCTACTGATGCCTCCTCCGCCTCCTGCATTACTTTGTAGATGTCCGATATCCTCCCCCCTCCGACCCAGACCCCCGAGAGCACCCTATCACTCGCCCCCCTACTGGGGAGCAAGGGAAACCCTTCCACCTGGCGTCTAGCAAATGTCTTCACCTGCAAATGTCTAAACATGTTTCCGGGGGGAGCCCGAATTTCTCCTCCAGCTCTCTCAGGCTCGCAAACCTCCATCTACAAACAGATCCTCAGCTGCCTGATGCCACCCTGTGCCAGCTCTGAAAATCCCCCGTCCATGTTCCCCGGGATGAATCTATGGTTCCCTCTTAACGGTGCCTCCATCAGACCTCCACTTCCCCCCTGTGTCGCCTCCACTGCCCCCAGATCTTGAGGGTGGCTGCCACCACCGGGGCTCGTGGTTACCTCGGGGAGGGAGCGGCCATGGCGCCGTTACTAAGGCCCCAGGCTTATGTTGCCACAGGACGCCATCTCCATTCGTTTCCAAGCTGCCCCTTCCCCTTCCATCATCCACTTGCGCACCACGATACATTGCCGCCAGTAGTACCCGAAAGATTGGTAATGCCAGCCCTCCACTATCCCTACTCCACTCCAAGAAGACCCTCCTCACCCTGGGGTGCCGTGCGTCCACACGTAGCTCAGATGCTACTCGTCACCTTTTTGAAGAGGCCCTAGGGAGGAAGATGGGCAAGCACTGAAATAAAAACAAAAACCTCGGGAGGACCGTCATTTTAACGGACTGCACTCTGCCCGCCAGCGACAGCGGCACCATGTCCACCTTTTAAATTTCTCCTCCATCTGTTCCACCAGCCTGGAGAAGTTTACTTGTGGAGAGTCCCCCGTTCCTTGCCACCTGCCCCCTAAATATCTAAAACTCTTTCCTGCTCTCTTAATGGGAGTCTCCCGATTCCCTCTTCCTGGTCCCCTGGGTGTATCCCAAATACCTCACTCTTGCCAAGTTCAGCTTGTACCCCGAAAAGTCCCCAAATTCTGCTAGCAGTTCCATCACCTCCGGCATTCCCCCTTCTGGGTCTGCCACGTATAGCAGCAGGTCGTCCGCGTATAACGATACCCGGTGCTCCTCCCCCCCTTGTCAGCCCCTCCACCCCCTGAGCCCCTCAGTGCCATCGCCAACGGTTTTCAATTGCCAGTGCGAAGAGCAGGGGGACAAGGGCACCCCTGTCTGGTCCCCCGGTGGAGCCCAAAGTATTCCGACCTCCTACCATTCGTCACTACACTTGCCATCGGGGCCGAATAGAGCAGCTTCACCCATTTAATAAATCCCTCCCAAATCCAAACGTTCCAGCGTCTCCCACAGGTACTTCCATTCCACCCTATCAAATGCTTCTCCGCGTCCAATGCCACCACTATCTCCGCCTCCCCTCCACTGCGGCATCATATGACGTTTAGCAGTCTCCGCACGTCGTATTAAGCTGCCGCCCTTTCACAAAACCCGTTGGTCCTGTGTATCACCCCTGGCCCACAATCCTCTATCCTGTAGCCAGGATCTTGCCAGCAACTTGGCGTCCACATTCAGGAGGGAGATAGGCCTATAGACCCACACTGCACGGGGTCCTTTTCCCGCTTCAAGATCAGAGAGATCAGTGCCTGCGACATTGTCGGGGGCAGAGCCCCCCCTCCTGGTAGATCCTCACCGTCGAGTTCTCCCATTTGCTGCTCCTCTCTCTCTTGGCCCACCTCAGCACCCTCTCCCGGTCACTGAATCGCTGGAACCGAACAAGCACCGCCCTCGGGGGGTTCGTTTGCTCTTGGCTTCCTGGCCATTACTCTGTAGGCCTCCTCCAGTTCCAGGGGCGAAGGGACGGCCCCTGCCCCCATCAGTGAGCCCAGCATTTCTGCCACATACCTCGGGAGGTCCGACCCCTCCAGCCCTTCTGCCAGGCCCAGGATCCTCAGGTTCTTCCGCCTCATGCGGGTATCCATCTCCTCCAGTTGGTTTTGCCATTTCAGGTGGAGTGCCTCGTGCACCTCCACCTTTCCCACGAGGACCGTGGCCTCCTCCTCCCTCACAGCCATCTCCTGCTGCAGCTCCCGAATTGACGCCTCTTGGGTCGCCTGGGCTCCCATCAGCCTGGTGGTCGTCGCGTTCATCGACTCCAGCAGCTCCACTTTCAGCTCCGTGAAGAAGCGCAGGAGAATGGCCTGCTGCTCCTCCGCCCATTTCCTCCAGTCCTCGGGTGCGCCGCCGGCCGCCATTTTGGATTTCTTCCCCCGCTTTTTTCGGGGCGCTGCTGCCGCTTTTTTTCCTGCCCCACTTCGGGTGATGACCATAAATTTCGCAGGGTTCTCCTCTGGGGACCTTCCCCCACCGGGAATCGTCGTTCCAACGCCGTTAGGGGCCCTCCAATCGGCCCGAAAACACCTTCCTCGCAGGAGCATCCAAACGTGCGACTTAGCTGGTCATAGCCGCAACCGGAAGTCCGCTTTTTCGTTTTTTCACTGGTGGAGAGTTGGGGAGCTGCTCGCGGTCCCGCTGGGTCATGTGCCCGTCTCTTTCCCGTGTGTTGGGTCGGGGGGGACGGGGTTCAGGATGGAAGCGCGGGCTTTCTTCCCGCACTGGAGGAGCAGTGGGCGGGACCGGCACTGGGAGGGGGGAATGGTGGTTGTGTTACACCGGGGGGGGGGGGGGGGGGGGGGGGGGGGGTCGTTGGGGTCAGCAGGAGTCGGCTGACTTACAGAAGTACAATGGAAGGGTTACGCAGCTGGGTGGGGGGGGCCTAGCTTGGGGGGGGTGGTACCAGGTTGCTGCTGCAGGGGCCGTAGGGGAACTGCTGGTGATGGGGGGGGGGGGGGGGTCTGCCACCGTGGGGAACGGGCCTTTGGAGGTTCTGCGGGCACGTGGTGAGCCGTGGGAGAGCTATGGCTGACCGGCGCAGAGGGAGGGGGAAGACTCCCCAGATTCGCTGGTCACATGGAACGTGAGGGGGCTGAATGGACCGGTGAAGCGGTCCCGGGTCTTGGCGCATCTGAAGGGGCTGGGGGCGGACGTGGCTATGCACCATGAGACGCACCTTAAGGTGGCAGATCAGGTGAGGCTGATAAACCTCCTATAACAGCCTCCCCGAACAGGCGCCGGAATGTGGCGACTAGGGGCTTTTCACAGTAACTTCATTGAAGCCTACTTGTGACAATAAGCGATTTTCAATTTTTTTCAGTTTTCAATTTCAAGAGGCTGGGTGGGGCAGGTGTTTCACTCGGGGCTAGATGCGAGGAATCGAGGGGTGGCGATTTTAGTTGGCAAGAGCCTGTCGTTTGTTGCGTTGAGTGTGGTGGCGGACAGCGCAAGTAGATATGTGGCAGATACGTAATGGTGAGTGGTAGACTTCAAGGAGAGCGGGTGGTTCTGGTTAATGTGTACGGCCCCAACTGGGACGATGCGGGTTTCATGCGGCGAATGTTGAGCCGGATCTCGGACCTGGAGACAGGGGGTTTGATCTTGGGAGGGGACTTTAACACGGTGCTGGATCCGGCTCTGGATCGTTCGAAGTCTAGGACGGGCAGGAGGCCGGCAGCGGCCTCGGTGCTGAGGGGGTTCATGGATCAGATGGGAGGGGTAGACCCTTGGAGGTTTTTGAAGCCGAGGGTAGGGAGTTCTCCTTTTTCTCCCATGTCCACAAGGCTTATTCCCGGATTGACTTTTTTGTTCTCAGCAGGGCGCTAATCCCGAGAGTGGTGGGGCTGGAGTGTTCGGCAATAGTCATATCTGACCATGCTCCGCATTCGGTGGACCTGGAGCTGGGGGAGGGGAAGGATCAGCGCCCGCTGTGGAGGTTAGATGTGGGGCTTCTGGCAGAGGAGGAAGTATGTGGGCGGGTCCGTACGGGTATAGAGGGGTATTTGGAAGCTAATGATAACGGGGAGGTGCAAGTTGGGGTGGTCTGGGAAGCGCTGAAGGCGGTGGTTAGAGGGGAGCTGATATCCATTTGGGCGCACAGGGAGAGGGGGGAGAGGGTTGAGAGGGAGAGGTTGGTGGAAGAAATGGTAAGGGTTGACAGGAGGTATGCGGATGTCCCGGAGGAGGGGCTTTCGAGCAAGCGTCGCAGTCTCCAAGCGGAGTTCGATATACTGACCACCCGGAAGGCGGTGGCGCAGTGGAGGAGGGGGCAGGGGGCGGTATACGAGTACGGGGAGAAGGCAAGTCGGATGCTGGCCCACCAGCTCCGGAAGCGGGAGCAGCGAGAGAGATAGGAGGAGTCACAGATGCAGGAAAGAACTTGGTGCGGAGTGGCAGGGACATTAATGGAGTGTTCAGATCCTTTTACAAGGGGCTGTACCGGTCGGTGCCCCCTAGGGAGGAGGGCAGGATGGACCGCTGTCTGGATAAGCTGGAGTTCCCAAGAGTAGAGGATGAGCGGGTGGAGGGTCTGGGGGCCCCAATCGAGTTGGAGGAGCTGATGGAGGCGCTGGGGAGCATGCAGACTGAGAAAGCACCGGGGCTTGATGGGTTCCCGGTGGGGTTTTATAAGAAGTTTTCAGATCTGCTGGGCCCGCTGCTTGTGAGGACCCTGAATGAGGCGAGGGAGGGGGGGTGGGGTGGGGTGGGGTGGGGGGGGGGGGGGGGGGGGGGAGGGGGGGGGGGGGGGGGCTCTGCCCCCGACGATGTCTAGAGCAATAATCTCACTGATCCTGAAGCGGGATAAGGACCCCCCTCCAGTGTGGGTCTTACAGGCCAATTTCGCTCCTCAACGTGGACGCAAAGTTGTTGGCTAAGATACTGACCAGGAGGGTGGAAGATGTGGTCCCGATGGTTATCCATGAGGACCAAACAGGGTTTGTGAAGGGGAGGCAGCTGAATGTTAATGTGCGGCGGCTCCTTAATGTCATGATGATGGCGTCGGTGGATGGGGAGGCAGAAATAGTGGCATCGATGGATGCGGGGGAAAGCCTTTGACAGGGTGGAGTGGAGCTACCTGTGGGAAGTGCTGAGGAGGTTTGGGTTTAGTGAGGGATTCATTAGCTGGGTGAGGCTGCTGTATAGTGCCCCGGTAGCGAGAGTGGTGATGAATGGGAGGAGGTCGGAGGTTTTTCGGCTATCCCGGGGGGGACGAGGCAGGGGTGCCCCTTGTCTCCCCTGCTCTTCGCGTTAGCGATTGAGCCCTTGGCCATCGCGCTGAGGGATTCGAAGAACTGGAGGGGGATTGTGCGGGGGGGGGGGAGCACCGGTTGTCGCTGTACGCGGATGATTTACTGTTGTACATTGCGGATCTGGCGGGGGGGGGGGGGGGGGGGGGATGCCAGAGGTGTTGAAGATACTTGGGGAGTTTGGGGATTTTCGGGCTACAAGCTCAATGTGAGGAAGAATGAGCTGTTTGTGCTGCACCTGGGGGACCAGGAGAGGGAGATAGGAGAGCTCCCGTTGAAGAGGACGGAGAGGAGCTTTAGATATCTTGGGGTCCAGATAGCTAGGAGCTGGGGGGCCCTGCATAGGCTAAACTTTTCGAGGCTGGTGGAACAGATGGAGGAGGATTTTAGGAGGTGGGATGCGCTGCCACTCTCTTTGGCGGGTAGGGTCCAGTCAGTTAAGATGACGGTGCTCCTGAGGTTTTTGTTTCTTTTCCAGTGCCTCCCCATATTGATTCCGAAGGCTTTTTTTAAGAGGGTCAATAAGAGTATTCTGGGGTTCGTGTGGGCGCAGAAGACCCCGAGAGTGAGGAGGGTATTCCTGGAGCAAGGCAGGGAGGTAGGCGGCTTGGCTTTGCCCAACTTGTGTGGGTATTACTGGGCTGCGAACGTGGCAATGATACGTAGGTGTGTGATGGGAGGGGGAGGGTGCCGCATGGAAGAGGCTGGAGGTGGCGTCCTGTATGGGTATGAGTTTGGGGGCATTGGTGAGACGGCCCTGCTCCTACTCCCCCCGGCAAGGTACTCTCCGAGTCCAGTAGTGGTGGCTTCCCTCAAAATATGGGGGCAGTGGAGGTGGCATAGGGGGGAAGTGAAGGCCTCAGTGTGGGCCCCGATACGGGGCAATCACCGATTTGCACCAGGGAGAATGGATGGTGGGTTTTTGAGTTAGCATAGGGCAGGCATCAGGCGGATGGGGAACCTTTTCCTCGATGGGAAGTTTGCGACTCTGGAGGAGCTGGTGGGGAAGTGGAACCTCCCCCCGGGAATGCTTTCAGGTATGTGCAGATTAGGGCGTTTGTCAAGCGGCAGGTGGCGGAGTTTCCGTTACTGCCACCTAGGGGGGTGCAGGATAGGGTGCTCTCGGGGACGTGGGTCGGTGAGGGTAGGATCTCGGCAATTTATCAGGTGATGCAGGAAGAGGAGGAGGCCTCGGTGGAGAAGCTGAAAGCGAAGTGGGAGGAGGAGCTGGGGGAGATCGACGAGGGGATGTGGGCGGACGCCCTGGGGAGGGTGAACTCGTCCTCTTCTTGCGCACGGCTCAGCTTAATCCAGCTGAAAGTGCTGCATAGGGCGCACATGACTGGGGCCAGGATGAGCCGGTTCTTCGGGGGGGGAGGACAGATGCGAGAGGTGTTCGGGAGGCCCGGCGAACCACACCCACATGTTCTGGGCGTGTCCGGCATTGGAGGGGTTTTGGAAGGGGGTGGTGGGGGACTTTGTCCAGGGTGGTCGGTTCCAGGGTGGAGCCGGGCTGGGGGCTCGCTATCTTTGGGGTAGCATCAGAGCCGTGAGTGCAGGAGGCGAGAGAGGCCGGTATCCTGGCCTTTGTGTCTCTAGTAGCCCGGCGTAGGATTCTCTTACAGGGGAGGGACGCAAAGCCCCCGAGCCCGGAGGCCTGGATCAATGACATGGCCGGGTTCATCAGGCTGGAAAAGGTTAAGTTTGCCCTCAGGGGGTCGGTACAAGGGTTCTTCCGGCAGTGGCAGCCTTTTCTCGATTTCCTGGCGGAGGGTTAGAGGGTGGTCAACCTCAGCAGCAACCCGGGGGAGGGGGGTGTTCGGGATCTGTTAAGGGGGTTTGTTTCTGCGACAGTGTGTTTGCTATTTCTTTCTTGTTTGTATTATTAATTTATTGCTTTGTATTGGGGGGGTTCTTCTTTCTGTTTATTTCTATACCTTGTTTACTTTATTGTTGGGAGAAAATTTGTTGTTGAAAAATTTGAATAAAAATTATTTAAAAAAAAAGATTGTTCATGTACACCCGAAGGCTCAGCACCGTTGCACGCTGCCCTCAGAGTGGCTGTGGGGGAAATGAGACAGTCACACACCTCCTTGTGGAATGTGCCTTTGCAAAGAAGGTCTGGAGAGAGATGCAGTGGTATTTGTCAAGGTTCATCCTGAGCAGCTCTGTGACACAGGACTCTGTGCTCTATGGACTGTTTCCAGGGACACACACCGAGACAGATATCAACTGCTGCTGGAAGGTCATCAACTCGGTGAAAGACGCTCTTTGGTCTGCCCGAAACTTGCTTATCTTCCAGTGCAAAGAATTGTCCTCGATCGAGTGTTGCAGACTGGCACATTCCAAGGTCCAGGACTACGTGCTGAGGGACGCACTTAAGCTTGGGGCAGCTGCCGCCAAGGCGCAATGGGGAAAGGCTACTGTGTAAGGTCTCACCAGCAAATGTACACCGAGGGGCTGGTAACTGTGCAAAACCCCTTGGTCCGGGTCTTCAATACTCCAATGTATAAAAGAAACAAGACAATGTAAATATTTAAGAAAGAACTGTAACATAAAGAAGGATATGTGTGTAATGTCATCCCAATTGAATGGAAGAAAGACAAGTGAATGTGTAACATTGATAGAAATGTACAGTCAAGACAATTTGAAATGTTCTGTAATGTTTATTAGAGATTTTATGAATAAAGTATATTTTTTGAAAAAAAAACTGGTTCCCACAAATGGAACGGCATCTTGGGGGTCTCCCAGGGGATCGGAGTCCCCCAGCTGCATGCCCTTTGGGCAGGGTGGTGCCCTGACACTGCTACCACCTGGGTAGCCTGGCACCCTGTCAGTGCCATGGGTGCCAGCCTGGCACTGCCAGTGCCGGGAAACGCGCGGCTAAACGTGCTCACTAGGGAGTTTGTTCCCTTTTGGGAGAATCGCGCTTAGTCTCCCAAACGGAGAATTTTACCCACTGTAGTAGTTTAAGTCAGAGGAAACCATTTAAAAGAGCGAGACTGGCGCTTAAGTGTGGATAGGTGAGTTAGGGATCGGAAAACTGAACATGGCAGGTGCTAGTAATCTGTAATTAAAAACTAAAATGCTGCAACTACTCAGCAGGTCAGGTAGTATCGACGAAGAGAGAAACATTTCAGGTCATTACCTTCCATCGGAAACTGGGAAAAGTTTGAGATGTGCTCGGTTTTGAGCACATGGTGGATGGTGCAAGGATGAAAGGAAGGTCTATGATAGGGTGGAACACAAGAGCGACTGGATTACAGAAGAGCCAAAGGGAATGGGAATGGGAATGGCAAAAAAAGGAAAACAAGTCTGGTACCGCTGAACTCAATGGTGAGTCCTCTACAAATTGCCTAATGGAAAGATGAGGTGCGGTACACTCCTCGAATGGAACAGTGCAGCAGGTCAAGGACAGAGATGTCACCAGGGAGCTGGTCATTTTACCAGAGGTAGGATAGGCAGCTAAAGGGCTTTTTTTCACTCTTTATTATTTAATGGCACGTGGGAATCATTGGCATTTATTACGCTAATTGCCCCTGAATCGTGTGGTTTGTTTGGCCATTTCAGAGGGCAGTTAGGAGTCAACTCCATTGCTGTGGGCCTGGAGACACATGTAGGCCGGATCAGGTGAGGGCTTGAGTGGGTCGGTACAGACTCGATGGGCCGAATGGCCTCCTTCTGCACTGTATGTTCCATGTTCTACTATTGGCTGGAACAGATAATGAAAACGGTCATGCTGACGCTCCGAGGGGTTTGGAGCAGACCCATAATGTCGAGCCTAGTGAAATAAAATTGTCCAATTCCACAACACTTAACTTTACTTACCTTGACGTGCACAAAGTCAAAGGGAAACCAGTTACAATAATAAACTTAGACAGGATTGTGCTTATAGACGATTTTACACAGTTGAACATTGACATATTTCACTTCTTTTTATGGGGGCATGGCATATGAAACAAAGAACTCAAGAATCTAAGGAGCTGAGAACAAGTGCGTAATCTTTCCCCAAGGTGTGTGTTCATGGCATATTAAGTATATTGTTAAGATACAGAGTTGAGAGGCACTCTTTAATTAAGCACCAAGAGCACTTATAGAGAGAGACTGCCCCTTAAACTAGTTTATTATATTAACTGTTGTATTCAAAAGAATTTAAAGAGAGGCTGCTGGGACACTGGCTTGTTGCTGGGTAGGAAATAAACATATGTAACGTTGTGTTCCGTGAATAAACCCATGATCAAGTAAACTACTAGTGTCTGGCTTCATACTGCACCATCTGGCTGGGGAAACAAAATGTGAGCACATACAATATTGAGCAATTGGTCTGAAATCAGATCCCGCATTTTTTAGATCTTGGCGACTTTGTCCAATCAGACATTATTAAAAGTCTAATAATCTTGACCACTCAGCCAGTGGGAGAGACAATCCATTCTCCTTACCTGCTTAGGGTCAGAGGGACCTGTTGGTGACTCTAATTCAATAGTGACTGGACCGTCATTCTGTATATGAACTTGCATGTAGGCTCCAAACTTGCCGTCTGAAATGAAACAGATCACGTAAGTTAATCATTTCATCACAGCTGGCTCCTTTCTTAGACCAAGATGTTTTAGTTTCCATTGGCGTGTCATTTATTTCCTGCCCTTTTTAAGCTCTCTGAAGCAGCAAGTGCACAGGTATCAGCAATAACACCAAATCTGGGCCAAGTCTTTGTCTCTGATACTGGATGAACATAGTAGCCAACATTCTCCTCTTCATTTTCCTGGGATCCTGGGCGATTTCTCCCCTGTGGTAGTCACCACTGATGTATATATTGTGTATAGAGGATGTCAGTGTAGGTGTTTTGTGGTAAGGCCCTGTACTACAGGTACGGGGGTAGTTCCCTGCCTGCTGGCGCCGCCCAGTAGGCAGAGTAGAAATATGTGTGCTCCCCGTACAGCAGCCATTTCATCAGCTGCCGTAGGAGGCCACACATCTCTGTGTAATAAAGCCTTGATTGCATCCAACTCTCGTCTTTGCGTAATTGATCGTGCATCACCCCCTTTCGCACTTGTCCAGAAACACAGAGAAACAGGGGGTCGCCTCCCTGCTATTGCTGCTCCATCAGCAGTCAGCCTGCCCAAACTAAACTGAGGATCCAGCCCAGCACCTTCCCGATCTGCATTTGGTCCAATCACTGACTGATAGTTCCACTGAGCAACAATATATTTAATCCTCGTTAAATCCCCCTTCACCGTTCAGCACCTTTCCCAGGAAAAGGGGAGGAGGCTGTTGTTTTCCTCATCGGTTTCAGTCAGGATTGTGGGAGAGCGGCCCGAAGTCACCATCCATTTGTTTCCCATTCAGTCCGCAACCGTGACCCTGAGCTTCCAGTCACTTTAACTCTCTACCCCATTCCCACTCTGTCCTTGGCCTCAGACACCTTTCCAATGAAGCTCAACAGCACCTCATCTTTCACTTAGATACTTTACAACCTTACAGACTCAACAGCGAGTTCAACAATTTCAGTTCATAATTCCTGCTCCCATTTTATCCAGACTACAGGTGCAAGTAAAGATTCTGATGTTCATTTAATCACTCCTGCCTTCCCATCTGTCAGAGCTCTCTCTTCTTGTTATTTAACTGCTTTCCCTGCCTCTACACTTCCTTAAAACCTGTAAGGGCTTTGACATTTTCCAGCTTTGTTTTAATTCAGTTTCTCGGATGCCACCCGTCACGATGAGTGTCCCCAGTGCTATCTGATTATATTTTCAGCATCAGCCTTCACAAACCATTCCTAGTATGTATTTAATTTTGTTCTATTCGTTCAAAGGATGTGGGCATCGCTGGCAGGGCCATTTATTGCCTATCTCTACTTTCCCTTGAACTGAGTGGCTTACTCTCCTTCATTCTGACCCACTGGGAATCAACCCCTCTGACCCAGCCCCGCACCTTCTCCACATTCGCCGCCCAGTAGCAGTACATCAGGTTCAGGAGGCCCAAACCCCCTGCCTGCCTTCCCCTCTGTAGCAGCACCTTCCTCACTCTGGCCACCTTCCCGCCCCATATGAACGAGGTAATCCTTCCTTCAATCTCCCTGAAAAAGCCTTTGGCAGGAAAATCGGCAGGCATTCGAAAATAAACGGGAATCGCGGCAACACATTCATTTTAGCCGCCTGTACCCGACCCGCCAGTGACCGAAGGAGACCATCCCACCTTGCCAGATCAGCATTCACCCTCCCCACCAAACTAGAAATGTTGTACCTAAGGAGACCCCCCCAATCCCAAGAAACCTACACCCCAGGTACCTAAAGTGAGTCCCCCCCCCCCCCCCCCCCACCCCTGCCCCAACCCATGGCAGAGACACCACAAAATACTCACTCTTGTCTAGATTTAATTTGTACCCCAAGAAAGACCCAAACACTCGAAGCAGCTCCAATATTCCCCCTATTGACACACTCGGTTCTGACACGTATAACAAAAAGTAATCGGTAGATAAGGACACCCTATGCACTATTCCCCTCCTCCCCCCCTCCGTACTATCCATTTCCATACCTCAGAATGTCTTAACGTGATGGGCAACGGCTAAATCGCAAGTGCAAACAGCAGGGGGCACTTATGACCTCCCTGCCTAGTCTCACAGTGGAGAGAAAGGTATCCCGAGCCGAAGTTATTTGTGCGGACACTCCCCCTTGGCTCCTTATATAGTAGCTTTACCCAGTTCACAAATCGTGGTCCAATCCCAAACCGCTCCAGAACTGCCATCAAGTACCCCCATTCTACCCGGTGAAACGCTATACCCATCTGGGTCCTTGCGGAACTCTGCCACCCTTACCTGGTTTGGCCTACATGTGACTCCAGTCCCACAGATACTCATTTACTCATATTTTTTGCTATTAATACAAAATAGGTTTTAATTTACAAACCTGGTGACTGTAGTTATTGGGCAGCCAAAGACAATGAGCTGCATTCTCCGATTCTGAGGCTATGTCCCCCACACCGGCATGGGAACAGTGGGGTTTTACGCCAGAAGAAATGGCGTAAAATGGCCACCGATTCCCCTTTTGCTGGGAGCTCGCATGCTGGCAGCGTAAAGCACCCAGCCCTAGCTGCCGATACGGCCCAGAGAATTGGCGGGTCCGTGGCCACGCATGGGCACGGTGGTGGCCTGCTAAATGGCGAAGACCGCTTGCGGACCCGGCCTGCAAAATAGTGCCCCCCCCCCCTTTGGCCAGGTTGTGCGCCCCGAACCACAACCCCCCCCCCCCCCCCCCCACAGCGCCGCCAGCCCCTAATAAAGTCCCATCCCCCGCCCGTGGATTGGCTCTCCCCCGAATGTGGCAGCGCTGGACTGAGTCCTCAGCCGCCACGTCGAGTTCCCGACGGATGAGGCCACACGCGACCAACGCCGTGGGGAACTCGGCCGATCCGGGGTGGAGCTTCGGGGTGGGAGGGGCGGGCCTCAGGCAATGTCAGAGTCAACTTGCCAACCAATCAACAGCCTTTTTGCCTGTAGTATAAATTGTTCGGATTTGGCATTCTTGCGTTTGTACTGATGAGTAGAAGAAGAAAAGCTTTGGCAACACATCCCTTTTCGACTATTTCCGAATTCTGTGCTACCAAATGACTGTTAATATTGATTAATAGAAACACATTTTAACTTAGTAAATTTGTGATGGCAAGACAGTGGGCTCGATCAAAACAATCAATCATAGATTAAATAGATTTCCACAGTAATTAAATTCTTCTTTTCAACGCATATTAATTAGACCATTTTGGAATCCTAAAGATCATTGCAGGCCTCCAGCGGGAAAGTTTTCTTCAACAGTGTAACCATTTAACTGCAAGGCTCCTCTCAGTCGAAAATGGTTGACTACAATTCCCGACCACTTGTGCCCAGAAAACATTCACTTCCCCCAAAACAAAATGGAAGAGTCTCAGGACTTGCAGTCAGTTAATAGAGAGAACTCTAAATGGACTGTATTCACCTGCCATACAAAATACCTTGCACTGCATTTTAGAGTTTAGCATTCTTTATGTTATAATGGGCTGCAGTGAATCTCTCAAAGTAAAATGTAAGGGTGTCGAAGCATTATGTGGAGATTGCGCTCTTAAGGAGAACATCAAATAAAGGTGAGCGTTTAAATATGATGCTTTTAAAGGAACATATCATAGATTCCACAGTTAAATAAATCTACAAAAATATTTTTCCCAACTCAATATGTGTATCGGTAAATAGAGATGAAAATAAGTCAAACCCAGAAAAGTATTATTCTAAAGATTTGTAATCAATTTCCTTCCGTATTTTTGAACTTGACCAGTGCTGAAAAGAGAGACATGTTACCAAAGCTTTTCGTCTTCCACTCATCAAGGCAAACACAAGAATGCCAAATTTCAAACCCAATTGCGCAATTGGGCAGCACTTGCTGAACAATCCTGAGTGCGCTAATGGCTACACAAACAACCAATGGCAGCACTTGTTGAACAATCCTGAATGTACTAATGGCTACACTTACAACCAATTTAAAAGAATGTGTCGAGCTCGTAATGTGGCTCATTTATACCTGCTATAACATAGGAGAGAAGTGGGGGGCTCGATGGAGGCTCCGTTAAGGGGGAACCATAGGTTCGTCCCGGGGAACATTGATGGGGGATTTCAGGGTTGGCACAGAGCGGGCATCAGACAGCTGAGGGACCTGTTTATTGATGGGAGGTTTGCGAGCCTGGGGGAGTTGGAGGAGAAATTTGGGCTCCCCCCGGGGAACATGTTCAGGTATCTGCAGGTAAAGGCATTTGCTAGGCGGCAGGTGGAGGGATTCCCTTCGCTTCCCGCGAGGGGGGTGAGCGACAGGGTGCTTTCGGGGGTCTGGGTCGGAGAGGGGAAGATATCTGATATCTACAAGGTTATGCAGGAGGCGGAGGAGGCGTCAGTAGAGGAGCTGAAAGCTAAGTGGCAGGGGGAACTGGGGGAACAGATCGAAGACGGGACATGGGCTGATGCCCTGGAGAGGGTTAATTCTTCCTCCTCGTGTGCGCGGCTTAGCCTCATCCAATTCAAGGTGCTGCACCGGGCCCACATGACTGGGACGAGGATGAGTAGGTTCTTTGGGGGTGAGGACAGGTGTGTCAGGTGCTCGGGGAGTCCAGCGAACCATGCCCATATGTTCTGGGCATGCCCGGCACTGGAGGAGTTCTGGAAGGGGGTGGCGAGGACGGTGTCGAGGGTGGTGGGATCCAGGGTCAAGCCAGGATGGGGACTCGCGATTTTTGGGGTTGGGGTGGAGCCGGGAGTGCAGGAGGCGAAAGAGGCCGGTGTGCTGGCCTTTGCGTCCCTAGTAGCCCGGCGAAGGATCTTGCTACAATGGAAGGATGCGAGGCCCCCAAGCGTGGAGACCTGGATCAATGACATGGCGGGTTTCATTAAGCTAGAGAAGGTCAAATTCGCCCTGAGAGGGTCGGTACAAGGGTTCTTTAGGCGGTGGCAGCCTTTTCTCGACTTTCTGGCTCAACGATAGGGTACGGGGACAGCAGCAGCAGCAACCCGGGGAGGGAAAAGGGGAGGGAAAAGGGGAGGGGCGACAATGACTATGTTTGTTTATTTAATTTTAATATTTTGAAAGTTCTTTTGTTGTTCATTAGGGTTGGGGGGGGTGGGGGGATGTGATACATGCGCCGATACGGTCTGGGAGTGTCACAGTTATTATGGGTTATTTTGTTGCATTTCATTGTTTGTCGTTATGTTTTATAATTTCTGTAAAAAATTCCAATAAAAATTATATTAAAAAAAATTTATACCTGCTATAAATGGCATACATCCATACTCAGGGACCTGTTCTCTGCAAACAAAAGGACCATGCTCAAGCCTTGCACCTTTTCTGAATTAACCCAGAAGCATGAGGAGCCTGTAGCTTCCTGTTGCTTTCACCATGGCAATGCTCGGCCACTCAGAGTAGACTTACCATCCAATCGGCGCCTTCTTCCTCCTGCAGTATAAATTGTTATGATCATTTGAAATGTGGCATTCAAATATTCAAACTTCTTTTCGTGATGTAGATTTGTTAAATTTATTACTCATGGCATCAGGTTCTAGAGATCACCTGCCCGTGATGAAATCGGTTTTACATTTGAAAGAGAATATCCTGAGAAGAGCATCCTCCTCCATCGCAAGTTAAGATGTGGTTTGTGGAAATAATAACATTATGGATGGATATGGAGAAGTTCGTTCCTGCAACTCAAAGCTGCTCTCACTCCGTAAAGTGCTTCCTACTTCTCGCCGCTCATCTCCCGAACCCCCCGCCCTCCACTCCACCCCTACACACACGCATCCCCCCCCCTCCCCCCAGTAAAGATTAGAGACAGGGAAACACCCGGCGGAAGGGTTTGCCAGTTGGAGGTTTGGGGGAGCACAACTGGTGGCAAGGGTTGGGGAGTGGGAGAGGCCAGGAGAGGGGCGGCACGGTGGTTAGCACTGTTGTTTCACAGCTCCAGGGTCCCAGGTCTGATTCCTGGCTTGGGTCACTGTCTGTGCGGAGTCTGCACATTCTCCCCGTGTCTGCGTGGGTTTCCTCCGGGTGCTCCGGTTTCCTCCCACAGTCCAAAAATGTGCAGGTTAGGTGGATGGGCCGTGATAAATTGCCCTTAGTGTCCAAAAAAGTAAGGTTAGGTGGGATTACTGGGTTACGGGGAGAAGTTGGAGGTGTGGCCTTAAATCGGGTTCTCATTCCAAGGGCTGGTGCAAACTTGATGGGACAAATGGCCTCCTTATGCACTGTAAATTCTCTGAAAAAAAATTCCATGAGCGGAGCAGGCAGCATGTGCACAAGATGGTGAGTGGGAGGCACGTTGAACGTGTTGGCATATTTCTTTTATGTTTTAAACTCATTTTATTTTGAAACCTATTTTGTTTATGAAAATAGTAACACAATAATGGACTGTATTTAAATTTACAAGGCAAAATGGTTAAATCTTTTATCTGATGGGGAAGGTCATGGCATCCGTCTCCCTCTCGCTAATGAATTTTTAAACCCATACTCGAGTGTCACGACGATTCAGCCAACGGCTAGTAATTGAACATTGTGCTCACATGGCACAAGAAATCTTGTCACGACAACCCTCCAACCATGCCATCAATCTAGTGTCAATTCTCCTCCCCTGAGCCTCAATCTGGTGCCCATGCCCCTCCCCCAAGCCTTAATCTGGTGCCCATGCCCCTCCCCAAGCCTCAATCTGCGGCCCATGCCCCTCCCCTAGCCTCAATCTGGTGCCCATGCCCCTCCCCCAAGCCTCAATCTGGTGCCCATGCCCCTCCCCCAAGCCTCAAACTGGTGCCCATGCCCCTCCCCAAGCCTCAATCTGGGGCCCATGCCCCAACCCTGGGCCTCAATCTGGTGCCCAAGCCCCTCCCCCAAGCCTCAATCTGGTGCCCAAGCCCCTCCCCCAAGCCTCAATCTGGGGCCCATGCCCCAACCCTGGGCCTCAATCTGGTGCCCATGCTCCTGCCCGAGCCTCAATCTGGTGCCCAAACCCCTCCCCCAAGCCTCAATATGGGGCCCATGCCCCAACCCTGGGCCTCAATCTGGTGCCCATGCTCCTGCCCGAGCCTCAATCTGGAGCCCATGCCCCCCCAGCCTCAATCTGGGGCCCATGCCCCTCCCCCAAGCCTCAATCTGGTGCCCATGCCCCTCACCCAAGCCTCAATCTGGTACCCATGCCCCTCCCCCAAGCCTCAATATGGGGCCCATGCCCCAACCCTGGGCCTCAATCTGATGCCCATGCCCCTCTCCCAAGCCTCAATCTGGTGCCCAAGCCCCTCCCCAAGCCTCAATCTGGTGCCCATGCCCCTCTCCCAAGCCTCAATCTGGTGCCTAAGCCCCTCCCCAAGCCTCAATCTGGTGCCCAGGCCCCCCCCAGCCTCAATCTGGGACCCATGCCCCTCCCCTAGCCTCAATCTGGGGCCCATGCCCCTCCGTGAGCCTCAATCTGGTGCCCATGCCCCTCCCTGAGCCTCAATCTGGTGCCCATTCCCTACACCTCAATCTGGTGCCCATGCTGCTCACCCGAGGTGTGATCTGATGTCCAGCACCAACAAGATGTTTGGCATTTTAAGTATATAAGAAATATATATCTTGAACTGTATAACTATGTTTTATGCAGAAACATTATGTTGTGTTTTGGGGGTGGTTCTGTGAATCACGGGCCCGGGGTGGCTGTGTGGATGGGGTTGGGATTGGGACATGGAGGGCGAGGTTGCGGGGGTGAGGGGAAAGGGTTCCCCTGCTGGAGGAAGTGTTTTGAGACACAAACTGAAGGAATTAGTCATTACTCGACAACAGCCTGTCAGTAGAGAGAAAATTGGACAAAAGAGCGGCAGGTTTGTTAACAGCCCTGCTAAAGTTAATTTCCCCATACCTTTGACAAGCTCCGGTTTGTAGGCCTTTCTGATGTGTTGTAACAAGCCATTGTAGAATGTCTCTGACTGCTCAGCTCCCATTGCCAAGTGGAAGTCAGGCTTGTTGCCCTTCAGGACGCATTGCAGTGTGAACTGACTGACGACGAGAATCTCGTACTGCTTGTCCATCACACTCTTACACCAGTGCTTCCCGTTTTCATCCTCAAACAACTTTAAGTTTAGGATCTTGCGAACCCTGATGTAAAAACAATGGACGATTTAGGAAAACATTCATGGCAAATGGCTCAAAATATTGTCACTAATTCCATAATCTCATTAACCTCATTATTTCTGTCGCAGCAGTGTTAATGGAGGTGCAAAGCCCCCTACCATTGCTCTCCAACTAGGAAAATCAGAGCTCCATCCACACACACACACACTCGCACCACACACATACACGCAAGCATCACATGCACACACATGCGCAACTCACACATACCACGCACCGCCCACATGCCACACACTACACACACGCGCCACACGCATACTTAAAGCAATCAATCATTGAGATGTACAGGTTAAAAAAGGACATGCATTTATATCGCTTTTCACTACCTCAGAACAACAGTTTTACTGTAACAAACTCCAGCGGCTAACTTGCACACAAAGAGTATCATCTGTTCCTTCTTATGATGTTGGATGAGGAACAAATGGTGGACAGGACACGAGGGAGAACCTCCCAGCTCTTGGTCAAAACAGCACCATGCAATCGTGTCAGCAGCAAATGTCAGGAGCAGCAGGGCCCAGGCATGGAAGCCGGAGCAGCAGGGCCCAGGCTAGGCAGCCGGGACAGCAGGGCCCAAGCTAGGCAGTCGGAGCAGAAGGGTCCAGGCTATGCAGCCGGAGCAGCAGGGCCCAGGTTAGGCAGCCGGAGCAGCAGGGCCCAGGCGAGGCAGCAAGAGCAGTAGGGCCCAGGCGAGGCAGCCGAAGCAGCAGGGCCCAGGCTAGGCAGCCGGAGCAGCAGGGCCCAGGCGATGCAGCCGGAGCAGAAGGGCCCAGGCTAGGCAGCCGGAGCAGCAGGGCCCAGGCTAGGCAGCCGGAGCAGCAGGGCCCAGGTGATGCAGCCGGAGCAGCAGGGCCCAGGCTAGGCAGCCGGAGCAGCAAGGCCCAGGCTAGGCAGCCGAAGCAGCAAGGCCCAGCCTAGGCAGCCGGAGCAGCAGGGCCCAGGCTAGGCAACCGGAACAGCAGGACACAGGCTGGGCAGACGGCACAGCAGAGCCCAGGCTAGGCAGCGGGAGCAGCAAGGCCCAGGCTAGGCAGCCGAAGCAGCAGGGCCCAGGCTAGGCAGCCAGAGCAGCAGGGCCCAGGCATGGCAGCCGGAGCAGCAGGGAACAGGCGTGGCAGCCAGAGCAGCAGGGCCTGGCGAGGCAGCTGGAGCAGCAGGGCCCAGGCGATGCAGCCGGAGCAGCAGGGCCCAGGCGATGCAGCCGGAGCAGAAGGGCCCAGGCGATGCAGCCGGAGCAGAAGGGCCCAGGCGATGCAGCCGGAGCAGCAGGGCCCAGGCTAGGCAGCCGGAGCAGCAGGGCCCAGGCTAGGCAGCCGGGCCCAGGCGATGCAGCCGGAGCAGCAGGGCCCAGGCTAGGCAGCCGGAGCAGCAAGGCCCAGGCTAGGCAGCCGAAGCAGCAAGGCCCAGGCTAGGCAGCCGGAGCAGCAGGGCCCAGGCTATGCAACCGGAACAGCAGGACACAGGCTGGGCAGACGGCGCAGCAGGGCCCAGGCTAGGCAGCGGGAGCAGCAAGGCCCAGGCTAGGCAGCCGAAGCAGCAGGGCCCAGGCTAGGCAGCCAGAGCAGCTGGGCCCAGGCATGGCAGCCGAAGCAGCAGGGCCCAGGCGTGGCAGCCGAAGCAGCAGGGCCCAGGCGTGGCAGCCGAAGCAGCAGGGCCCAGGTGAGGCAGCTGGAGCAGCAGGGCCCTGGCGAGATAGCCGTAGCAGCAGGGCCAAGGCATGGCAGCCGGAGCAGCAGGGCCCAGGCTAGGCAGCCGGAGCAGCAGGGCCCAGGCTAGGCAGCCGGAGCAGCAGGGCCCAGGCTAGGCAGCCGGAGCAGCAGGACACAGGCTGGGCAGCCGGAGCAGCAGGGCCCTGGCGAGATAGCCGTAGCAGCAGGGCCAAGGCATGGCAGCCGGAGCAGCAGGGCCCAGGCTAGACAGCCGGAGCAGCAGGGCCCAGGCTAGGCAGCCGGAGCAGCAGGGCCCAGGCGATGCAGCCGGAGCAGCAGGGCCCAGGTGATGCAGCCGGAGCAGAAGGGCCCAGGCGATGCAGCCGGAGCAGCAGGGCCCAGGCTAGGCAGCCGGAGCAGCAGGGCCCAGGCGAGGCAGCCGAAGCAGCAGGGCCCAGGTGAGGCAGCAGGAGCAGCAGGGCCCAGGCTAGGCAGCCGAAGCAGCAGGGAACAGGCGAGGCAGCCGAAGCAGCAAGGCCCAGGCGTGGCAGCCGAAGCAGCAGGGCCCAGGTGAGGCAGCTGGAGCAGCAGGGCCCTGGCGAGATAGCCGTAGCAGCAGGGCCCAGGCTAGGCAGCCGGAGCAGCAGGGCCCAGGCTAGGCAGCCGGAGCAGCAGGGCCCAGGCTAGGCAGCCGGAGCAGCAGGGCCCAGGCTAGGCAGCCGGAGCAGCAGGACACAGGCTGGGCAGCCGGAGCAGCAGGGCCCTGGCGAGATAGCCGTAGCAGCAGGGCCAAGGCATGGCAGCCGGAGCAGCAGGGCCCAGGCTAGGCAGCCGAAGCAGCAGGGCCCAGGCTAGGCAGCTGGAGCAGCAGGGCCCTGGCGAGATAGCCGTAGCAGCAGGGCCAAGGCATGGCAGCCGGAGCAGCAGGGCCCAGGCTAGACAGCCGGAGCAGCAGGGCCCAGGCTAGGCAGCCGGAGCAGCAGGGCCCAGGCGATGCAGCCGGAGCAGCAGGGCCCAGGTGATGCAGCCGGAGCAGAAGGGCCCAGGCGATGCAGCCGGAGCAGCAGGGCCCAGGCTAGGCAGCCGGAGCAGCAGGGCCCAGGCGAGGCAGCCGAAGCAGCAGGGCCCAGGTGAGGCAGCAGGAGCAGCAGGGCCCAGGCTAGGCAGCCGAAGCAGCAGGGAACAGGCGAGGCAGCCGAAGCAGCAAGGCCCAGGCGTGGCAGCCGAAGCAGCAGGGACCAAGTGAGGCAGCTGGAGCAGCAGGGCCCTGGCGAGATAGCCGTAGCAGCAGGGCCAAGGCATGGCAGCCGGAGCAGCAGGGCCCAGGCTAGGCAGCCGAAGCAGCAGGGCCCAGGCTAGGCAGCTGGAGCAGCAGGGCCCTGGCGAGATAGCCGTAGCAGCAGGGCCAAGGCATGGCAGCCGGAGCAGCAGGGCCCAGGCTAGGCAGCCGGAGCAGCAGGGCCCAGGCTAGGCAGCCGGAACAGCAGGGCCCAGGTGATGCAGCCGGAGCAGCAGGGCCCAGGCGATGCAGCCGGAGCAGAAGGGCCCAGGCGATGCAGCCGGAGCAGCAGGGCCCAGGCTAGGCAGCCGGAGCAGCAGGGCCCAGGCGATGCAGCCGGAGCAGCAGGGCTCAGGCTAGGCAGCCGGAGCAGCAAGGCCCAGGCTAGGCAGCCGAAGCAGCAAGGCCCAGGCTAGGCAGCCGGAGCAGCAGGGCCCAGGCTAGGCAACCGGAACAGCAGGACACAGGCTGGGCAGACGGCGCAGCAGGGCCCAGGCTAGGCAGCGGGAGCAGCAAGGCCCAGGCTAGGCAGCGGGAGCAGCAAGGCCCAGGCTAGGCAGCCGAAGCAGCAGGGCCCAGGCTAGGCAGCCAGAGCAGTAGGGCCCAGGCATGGCAGCCGGAGCAGCAGGGAACAGGCATGGCAGCCAGAGCAGCAGGGCCTGGCGAGGCAGCTGGAGCAGCAGGGAACAGGCTAGGCAGTCGGAGCAGCAGGGCCCAGGCTAGGCAGCCGGAGCAGCAGGGCCCAGGCTAGGCAGCCGGGCAGCAGGGCCCAGGCGTGGCAGCTGGAGCAGCAGGGCCCAGGCATGGCAGCCGGTGCAGCAGGGAACAGGCGAGGCAGCCGAAGCAACAGGGCCCAAGTGAGGCAGCAGGAGCAGCAGGGCCCAGGCTAGGCAGCCGAAGCAGCAGGGCCCAGGCGTGGCAGCCGGAGCAGCAGGGCCCAGGCGAGGCAGCAAGAGCAGTAGGGCCCAGGCGAGGCAGCCGAAGCAGCAGGGCCCAGGCTAGGCAGCTGGAGCAGCAGGGCCCTGGCGAGATAGCCGCAGCAGCAGGGCCAAAGCATGGCAGCCCGAGCAGCAGGGCCCAGGCTAGGCAGCCGGAGCAGCAGGGCCCAGGCTAGGCAGCCGGAGCAGCAGGGCCCAGGCTAAGCAGACAGAGCAGCAGGGCCCAGGCTAGGCAGCCGGAGCAGCAGGGGCCCAGGCTAGACAGCCAGAGCAGCAGGGCCCAGGCGAGGCAGCCAAAGCAGCAGGGCCCAGGCGAGGCAGCCAAAGCAGCAGGGCCCAGGCCAGGCAGCCAAAGCAGCAGGGTCCAGGCAAGGCAGGCGGAGCAGCAGGGCCCAGGCGAGGCAGCCGAAGCAACAGGGCCCAGGCGAGGCAGCCGGAGCAGCAGGGCCCAGGCTAGGCAGCCGGAGCAGCAGGGCCCAGGCGAGGCAGCAGGAGCAGCAGGGCCCAGGCGAGGCAGCCGGGGCAGCAGGGCCCAGGCGTGGCAGCCGGAGCAGCAGGACACAGGCTGGGCAGCCGGAGCAGCAGGGCCCAGGCGAGGCAGCCGGAGCAGCAGGGCCCAGGCGAGGCAGCCGGAGCAGCAGGGCCCAGGCTAGGCAGCCGGGCAGCAGGGCCCAAGCTAGGCAGCCGGAGCAGCAGGGCCCAAGCTAGGCAGCCGGAGCAGCAGGGCCCTGGCGAGGCAGCCAGAGCAGCAGGGCCCAGGCTAGGCAGCCGGAGCAGCAGGGCCCAGGCTAGGCAGCCGGAGCAGCAGGGCCCAGACTAGGCAGCCGGAGCAGCAGGGCCCAGGCTAGGCAGCCGGAGCAGCAGGGCTCAGGCTAGGCAGCCGGAGCAGCAGGGCCCAGGCTAGGCAGCCGGAGCAGCAGGGCCCAGGCTAGGCAGCCGGGGCAGCAGGGCCCAGGCTAGGCAGCCGGAGCAGCAGGGCCCAGGCTAGGCAGCCGGAGCAGCAGGGCCCAGGTTCTGACACATTTCTGTTTCGCCCTGCCGGCAGGATGCTCTGTTACGCCGGCCGGTCAATGGGGTTTCCCATTATGGGGCAGCCCCACGCCGTCGGGAAACACCCAGGCTGCCGGCAAAACGGAGCATCCCGCCGGCGTAGAATCCAGCCCAAAGAGTGCTACCACTTAAAAAATGGCTCTTAAAAATGGCTTCAGTGTTCATCGGTAAGGTGGGGATATAAAATACAGCGAGAGTATAGTGCACTCCAGATAGTTCGCAGTCCTGGCAATCTGACTGTTCGCTATGGTTTTCTGGTGATGTCTATCTTGGCCTCAGCTCTGATACTCCCAGGTCTATAGGGCCTGCAGGTACACACACACACGATTAACTGGCTCTTTGAGTGAGATAACAGAGAGCAAACTGGGTTCAACAGGGGCAGGTCTGGCCTGTAGCTCTTCATTGAGACAAGTTGTATTTTTTATCTTAAAACATTTTTTTTATTTACAAATTGCAGAAGCATATATTGTGATGAATGTAGGAATTCCAGATATGTTGGGCTGGATTCTCCACAGCCCCGCGGCAAAATCACGTTCAGCACGAGGGCGGAGAATCGATGTTCCCGACCAAATCGGGCCCGACGCCGCTCGCCGATTCTCCGGGGGCCGTGCGGCTGGGGGGCCATTGCCAGAGGCCTCCCAGCGATACCCCGATCCCAACCGGCCGCGTTCCCGATGGCGTAGAATGTGGTATGGCCGGTCGTGACTCAGTCCGCGGCCGCCCTGGGCAGGGGGATCAAGCACCGGGGGGGGTGACTTTATGCGCGGCTGGGGCAGCGATCGGGCCAGTCCGATGCAGCGGCGCGCGGCCGATCGGGGGGGGGGGCCTAGATTGTGCGTGTTGGTCTACGGTCCAAGTCCACCATCGCACTCGGCGCAGCCCCGTGCGCGGACTCGGAACCGGAAGTGCGGGGACCCATATCCGCAGCCATAGCTGCGTGAAGCTCCCAGGGTCCCTGCTAGTCCCAAGAAGGTAAGTAAATCGACCTTTATCTTTTGCAGGAAACTGGGGAGTGATAGGCCAGCGTTTTTAAGCCGGCGTGGGGACATAGCCCCATTTTTGGAGAATCAAGCCCATTGGGCGCCATCTATCGCGCATCTGAGAATCTGCTCCTTGTCCAGAAAGCGGTGCAATCATACCACCATCGCTCTCGGTGGCTCGCCGGTATGTGGCCTCCTCATCAGCGGCCTGTGCGCTCAGTCTACCTCCGTGGGCTCCTCCACTTTCTGGATCGCCCGACCCTGGGACTCCAGCCTCTGCTTCACTCTCTCAATCCTCGACTCCACCACCTTCGCTCGGTCTTCCAGGGCCTCTTTCCTATGCTGGTGGAAACGTTTAATTGAGGAACTCAATTAATTGCTTCGTTGACCACTGGTCTGACAGAGCAGCTCCCTTGCCCTCCGCCATCTTATCCTGTAGTGCACCACAAAAACTCTCCTGCTCCAGCAGCTCTTTCCTTCTTGCCCCAATCCTAGTCCGAGGATCCATACACCAGCTACACCAGAGGAGTAAAACCTTCCCCTGGCATTCCTGCACCATTTGCACTCAAATGCTTCGCTCTTTCCCCGGGTGGGGAAAAGACCAAAAAAAAAAAATCCGCCTTGAGTGGGAGCCACCAAATGTGCGACCGTACACTCCGTGGCTGCCACCGGAAGTCTCCATGCCTCATGGGATCTAACCAGCATCCACTTAATCGTGCTAATGCCGGATCTAACTGGCTCCCAGCATTTATTGGCCTCCCAAGGGAGACCCTAGCGGGTGCCGCTTTGTACTGGTCTACGTATCGGAATGGCACCTGGGGGGGGGGGGGTCTCCTTGGCCCTTGGTCAGGGACAGGGCAGAGTGGCTCCCTAGTTCTCCCTCTGGCACCCGAGCATCTTGGCATTGTCAGGCTGGCACCTTGGCACTGGCTGGTGAAGTAAGGGTTAAAAACTTGGGTTAGTGTGTGTATGTAACTGTTTTTTAAAAATCCTGGGTGTAAAAGACAGGTAGACACTCTGGCGACAGAAGGGATAATTAAAGTATCGTGACAATAAGATTCATACCAACCGCGTATATTGTTTATCGAAATAGGGCTAATGGAATTTTGTTTATATAAAGAAGGTTCCCTGAGGAGTTGATAATTAGAGACATTGGTGGCGATTTAACGGAGAAATTTTGCATGCAGTTGGCAGGCTGTTTCTCAATGGTCGCATTGACGAGATTGCGACCTATATTTAACAGCACTTACTGCCAAAAATGAGTCCCCAAGAGCGTCTCACCATTCCTGGTTGTCTCACCGTCTGATTCTCCAGACTCACGCCTCAGCGACTAGCCGCTAACAAGGGGGGGCTGCTTTTAAACGTTCCCTCACCCCTCACTCCCAGTCAGCACATAAGTATGGCAGCGCCCAGACCTGCTCCACACTTTGGGGGTGCCGACTTGGACTGGCTTCTGGATGCCATTGACGCGAGATGTGACATCCTGTTCCCCCCGAGGGGATAGGAGGACCAGCAGCAGGGTCATTCATACTGCCTGGGAGGCAGTGACAGCGACTGTCAGAGTGGGCAGCATGACCAGGAGGACCAGCTTCCAATGCCGGAAGGAGACCAATATCCTCCACCGAGCTGCAAGGGTAAGTTACCACCTCTCTCCTAGCATCAGTTCTGCTTGGCACACCGCAAATTCCCAATTCACCCCCTGCCCAATCATTGGCTGACATCTTGCCCCCTCCCCACATCCGAAGTTTGTGCTTGTTCCTCAGCAGCCCCTGGCACCCCTCAGCACAACCCTTTCATGTCCAGTTGCAGTGCCCACACATGCCACCTACTATAGACAACCCCCCATCCTTGATCCATCAAGCGTGTGGCTCACAAAGCCCTCTGTTTGTCCCCGCAGAAGAAGACAGAGTATAATAAGCGGGAATAGGTCAAGGGGGAGTGCGAGGTGCCAGAGATCTGAGTCCTCGCCCCTTATGAGGAACGGGCCCTGGAAATTGCGAGGTTGTCCGAGGATAGAGCAGTCACCGACAGCGAGGTTGGCCTGCACCACAGAGGTGAGCCCCTTCACCCAGATGACCTGTTTCAAGTGAGTTGCTCATGTCAGACAGCATGATCCTTCCCTCTCACTGACCACATGTCCATTCTCTCGCAGGATCTCCATCTGATGGGGCTGGGCCATGCAGAGTTGACGTTCCCCCTGCCATCCAAGAGACCACCTCAGAGGAGAGCTCCGAGGAGATCACCATCGAGGCGCCACAGCTATCACCCCCACCTTCCACCAGCACAGAGTCACACACCTCAGTGGGCAACATTAGTGGACAGGCCTCTGGGGCACAATCTGGTGAGCACCTCACAGGGTTGCTGATGTACATCAGGTGGAGGAACATCCAAGGGAATCAGAAGCCAGAGGTCTACTGGATCCCAGGACTCTGCAGAGTCCCAGTCAGATGTGGAGCCTCTGGACAAGGTTATCCCAGAACTGATGCAGATACTAAGACACTGCCGTGAGATTTAGGAGGAGATGTCAGCAACATTCTAGTAAGTGCATAGCCGATTAGAGGAGTCCCAAAGGCTACAGCCACAGGAGATAATGCCGACAATGCGTGGCACCGATGCCAACACTGCTGGGGTGGCATCCACAGTGGACAGCCTGCAGCACAAGGTCAGTGTTTTGAGAGGCGGTGTCCAAGGCATGGCTCAGTCTGTGATGGCCATGGTGGAGGGTCTCGGCATCATGTCCCAGTCGCTGAGTGACATGTGCCATATACTGATGGACATTGTCGAGGCACTGTAGAGCATATCCCAGTCACTGAGGAGCATCACTGAGGGCATCTACACCATGGTGCAGACAGCGGGGAGGCATCAGGGCTGGCAGAGCCAGGTGATGCAGGGGCCTCTAAAGCTCACTCCAGCTGCGTCTCCATCCCACGGAGACTCCCAAGGTCTTACGGGCACCGTCAGGGAGATGGAAGCGCTGGAGGTCAACTCGCCTGAATCCCCCCCCCACCCCCCTCCTGAAACTGGTGCATCTCAATGGCAGCAGGCCGAACACAGTGACACAGTGAAACCAGTGACACCGGTAAGTCGGCCGAGGCTCTCCGGTTCCAGGCCCTCCAGAGGACGTCCTCCAAGGGCATCAAAGGTCACAGGGTGCAGAAAGCAGCAGGCTGCCTCCACCTCTGATTTGCATTCTGCGGACACTCCTGGATGTTGCATTAGACCTCATAAGATCACAAAGATTGAGGATCACTGAGTGAGTGCGGGAGGGGGGGGGGAAGGAGTGTGCGGCAGTCACTAGGTGAAATGGAAATGTTTAATGTTCATTATTAAAACATGTTACACCTGATACATATGAAGCCTCTGGCACTTTAATCTTCACAGTGGGGCTGGTCACCCCCTGTTGTCCTCCACTCTCCCTACCCTCTCCCTCCTCCTCCTCCCCCCCCCCCCCCCCCCCCCTCCCCGGGCACAGTGGTCCAAAATCAATAACCCCTGATGCAGATTAAAGGATGGGTGTGAGTTCACTGTGAGCAGAAAGACAGGAGTCAGACTTTGGCAGAAACTGAGGAGCACCAGAGCTTTCCTCACAGTGAGTTATCACCACTCTCCTGCCTTCTATTTTGACCCACTGGCAATGCCTACACAGGCCCATCACCCTGGGGTAATGTTACACAGACCCTGAGGGTGGAACAGGGTAGTCCAGGTAAGGGTGGGGGGTGATGGGAGGGTCGGGGAGGGAGGAAGGGGGGAGGGGGAAGGAGGAAATTGGGAGGGGGGGGAGAAAGGAGGGGAATGGGGAGATGGAAGGAGGAGAATGGGGGAAGGAGGAAGGAGGGGGAGGGCAAAGAAGGAGGGAAATGAGGGGAAAAAGGAGGGGAATGTGGGGGAAGAAGGGCTTGGTGGGGGAAACGGTGAAGAATGGGGGGAATTGTGGGGAGGTGTGAGCTGACGGACAAAGCCTCGTCCTGTGAGAATCGGGTGAGGATGAGGGCCTCCTTGGTTCTCCGGGGATACTAGATCCACGCCGTCACCTGACCTCCATCATCCTCCTCCTGCTGGTCCTCCCGGACCCGTCCTCCATCCCCTCCTGGGCCGCCTCCTGCTCCTCCTCAGACGCGACTGCAGATCCCTCCTCCTCCAGCATGTCGCCCCATTGCTTTGCCAGGTTGTGGAGTGCACAGCAGACCGCCTCAAAGTGGGAGACCCCCTGGGGTGTCCTGCAGTGCACCACCAGAGCGGTCCAGGCAACGACCCAACAACTTTTAGTCACTCATCTTATAACATCATAACAAGGATCTTTATTAATATTACGGTTAGGATCAATGAAGGGTACTTCAGATGCATTCAGGCGTGAAGGAAAAGATAAATAAACAAACCTCATCGCAACAATGTTTTATGTTTTTATTCTCCATTTCCACATTTTCCTTCAAAATTTACACCCCACCCACAGACAGTAAACGGTAACAAATACAAAATCAGTCCCCTTAACAATAACAACAATCCCATCCTCCCACCACCCCAAACAATGGCCCACCTGTCAATATATGCATCCAATAAAACAAACCCTCCCACGGTGGAAACAAAAAACAAGGGAGAAAAAGAAAAAGGAGTCCGGGACCGCCCATAGGCACCATTAACCTATAGAGTCCACTCCGCCTGCCCCCTACACTCAACGCCGTCCAACCTCTGAAAGAGTACCGTACATGATACCCAAGAGTTGTAACCCCCCCCCCCCCCCCCCCCCCCACTCCTCCCGTCCACTGCCTCTTGTAAAACTCCTTCCCCCAACCTCTGTTCCTTCACCCCAACTTTCCACCCCAGCTAGACCACTCGGACCCTGTTCTGCCAGGCTCCGATGGCCGCAGCCCCTCCCCCCACCTCACTCCCATTCACTGGCCGGCTTAAACCGGCCAGCGTGGAGGCCCCCCGCCCGGGTCCCTTTCCCCCTTGCCCGGCCCTAGGAAAGCCCAGAAATCCCCTTTTAGCACACAAACCCCGCATAGCCACCTACACCCCACTTCGAGTGAAAGCCCCATCACTTCCCTTGTCCAAATATATACAACATTGGCTCCTTTAGCCCATACACCCGCACGCAGTGAAACAAAAAGAAGAAAATACAGTCATGAGGTTACATCGGCACATGGCCATTTCTCAATTTCTCAGTTCTGCCACAGTCCTTCTGCCTTCGCAAACTCCTCTGCTGCTTCCGCCGTTCCAAAATAAAAGTCCTTGAGCTTGTAGGTCACCCTCAGCTTCGCTGGTTATACAATGCCGCACTGCACCTTGCTAATGTACAGTGCCCTCTTCACCCGGTTGAAGGCAGCCCGCCTCCTCGCCAGCTCCACCATAAAGCCCTGGTATACACGTATACCAGCTCCAGCCCACTGCACCACCCACTTCTGCTTAGCCCAGCACAGGACCTTCTCCTTCTCACTGTACCTACGGAAGCACAGAGTGACTACTCTTGGCGGCTCACTCGCCTTTGGTACAGGCCTCCACGACCAATGAGCCCGATCCAGTTCATATCGGGAGGGATTCTCCCCCTCCCCCAATAGTTTCGCCAGCATCGTGGCAAAATACTCAGTCGGCCTCGGCCCTTCAACTCCTTCGGGCAGCCCCACAATCCTCAAATTCTGTCGCCTGGATCTGTTTTCCAGGTCTTCCATTTTTCCTCGCAGATCCTTGTTAATCTCTATCACCTTCCGCATCTCCTTCCCCATCGAGGTAAGTTGATCACCGTGCTGCAACACCGTCTCCTCCACTTCCTTCAGCGCCTCCCCTTGCTTCCGCACCTCCGCCACTGCGCTCGCCAACGCCGTCGTCACCGGGGAAATCGCCTCCTCCACCAGCACACTCAAAACCTCCCTCATCTCCTTCCTCATTGTCTCCATGTATTTTGTAAACTGCTTTTCGAATTCCGCAGCCATCACCTTAGTCTTTTATTCAGCCGTACGCAATGCAGCCTCCCCTGGTGCTCCAGCCTCCATTTTCCTTGGTGACCCCGCGGTGACCTTTCCACTCCCCGACGGACCTTTAGCTGTTTTTTTTACAGCCTTTGTTTTGTTCACCCTCGACATTTTCCTTCACTGTGCCTTCACTGTGCCTCCTCCCTGCTTTTGCCACCTCCGTGGACCCTGGGACCGGGCTTAAAGCCCCGAAAATGCCGTTCCCGAACAGGAGCCCTCCATTGTGCAGCTGCCTCCCGCTCGCCATCACCAGAAGTCCCATCGCAACAATGTTTAAACCATTGAGCTGCCCATCAAGTCAGCTGGTGAATATAAAACTAGACAAATCTTTTTCTTGACAGTTAGCTTGTTTACAGAATGCAGAATTATACATCTGCCCCCACCTACTAACCCCCAGCATCCTAAACATCTGTCTTTCTCCTCTTTTGGGAGAACCAGTGAACCGGAAATAATTAAACAAATGACCAACCTCTTAAGGGGTACATTACATTATTTAACAGGCCTGATAAAAACTCCAATAGAACCTTATCAAATGAACTAAGTTTTTCCTTATATCTATTGACTTCAAACTCCACGATCTGCCGTGGCAGGATTCAAGTCCTGATCACCAGAGCAATACCTTGGTGTGGTGAATGTATAATGCGTATAATTCACACTGTGTATCACTGTGTCCCTGTGAGCTCCATCTGTGAGCCGTTGCGCGGCTCTGCCCACAGGGAGAGATGAGGAACATGTACAGGGCTCCACCCTTGGCTCCGCCCATGGCTCCCCCCACAACCGGAAGTATAAAGTGCTGCAGTCTTGCGAGCCTGCCCTCAGTTCATCTGGTCGCAGGCAGGCTCAGTTGTAAGTCGATTAAAACCACAGTTTACTTCAACTCGTGTCTCTGAGTGAATTGATGGTCACATCACTTGGGTTTTTGGTTTACCAGTCCAGTTACAATACCACTACACCACTACCTTCCCGCAGCAGTCTTTCCCCATAGGTGCTCAAGATACTTAATCAATCACTGCCCTTCACCTACACCTCCTTGATAATACATTAATACACCATTAAACAGGGCACATCAGCTCTTTTCCCCAATGTGTTCCCATCTCCAGAAGATCTTGCAAGGGATGGGCCACCGGTCCCTCCTCCTTAGCCGATAAAGGTATTTAAAAGGGAAATTATCCTTAACTGTGCACAGCACATGCCAATCCAGTGCTGTGTTAGGGGGCCATCAGAGGTAGCCCCATGGCAGAAGGCTATTGGGACATCAGAGGCTACTGATGCTTACATAGAGCTATAGAATTCCTACAGTGCAGAAGGAGGCCATTCAGCCCATTGAGTTTGCACCAATCCTCTAAAAGAGCGCCCTACCCAGCCCCATTTGGCATCCTATTCCTGTAACACCACCTAACCTGCACATCCTTGGACACGAAGGGGCAATTGATCTTAGCCAATCCAGCTAACCTGTACATCTTTAGACTGTGAGAGGAAACTGGAGCACCCAGAGGAAACCCACACAGACATGGGGAGAACATGAAAACTCAACACAGATAGTCACCCGAGGCCACAGGGTGCACCTCTGACATGAGCGGGGTCGCGACCCACAAATGGTCCCAAAGGCTAAAAATTCTAAAACTGACAAAGACTTGGTGCGGAATATTTCTTCCGCTTTGCAAAATACTTCAGCGGAAAGGTTTTAATCACCAATTATAGATTGAAAATGCAGGAGCAGATAGACAGCTGCAAGTCTGAGACTTGTATAATGCAGTTGGGGGGGGGGTTTGCAATACTATAAACCGTGAGGACTCAGACTAGCTTTCTTACCTGTCTGGAGAAATTCAATTAGAACTGAAAACTTTAATTCCCATGATCAGCTGCTCTCTTCCATAACACATGCCAGCTGGCTGCCCGTGTCTCTTCCACGACCATGCCCTGGTGACCCTCAAGAATGAGTACATGGTGTCCGCCTGTCCATCTGAGGCCTTCCATGGCTAGTGGCACTTCCGAGACTGAAGGTCATACTGGATACTTGATATTTAACTTTCCTTTGTTTTATAGTTCAGTTCTCCGTTACGTCCTCCCTTCTAATAATGGTTATTGGGACGGTGGAAAACATAGTCAGTAATGGATATCTACACAGCCTTGTTGTCCGGGGTAAAATATTCTTGATGCACAAGGAGACCAGTTATGTTTAAGGCCTGCTGAGCAGAAGACCTATGATTCAGAAGCTCTGTAATAAGGATCTCATTCCTTAAGCTCTGCTCAGTCATCACAGAATCTTGCATAACATGATTGCCACATACATTTTCAATCAGACGGTCTTAGGTGACAGTAACATTTTCTAAAGCTCAGCATTAAAATGATGAACAATAACTGCAGCATCCGTTCCAGTTTATAGCAACACATTTATGTGCAGAATGAGGGCATTTTCAATTTTAAAATACACTCACATATATTCCATGTCTTTCTGGGTGTCTTCCACCGAGATGCCCAACAGCACACAGATTCCTCGTCCTATTGAGCTGATCTGTTCTTCGCCCACTGAGAAACAAAAAGGAGACCTTTACGAAACAGACCAAAACCTGCCCTGAAAATCCTGATTATAATTGGTCACAGGGTTCATCACATTGTTATATACGGTGTTGTCCCATGCACCATCCCTGCGCCACAACAAATATCCTCCCACCCCCTCACTCAATCAAACCCCAGATACCCACCAATCCACAATGAGCCCAAAGATCACAGCATCCTCCTTGCCCAGCTGTTGTGCACTCATTAATTATACATATAAACAGCATAACTCATCATACATTTGTGTGATTTTTCAAATTTCTGTTACTGTATATTTTTTCATAAAATGTCTTATAGTTACACACTACCTTTCGTGACCACCGGGGGGGGGGGGGGGGGGGGGGGGGGGGGGGGGGGGAGAGAAGAGAGAGAGAGAGAGAGAGAGAGAGAGAGAGAGAGAGTAAGTAAATATTGGCCGGGACAACACCTCCTGCTCTTCCTCAAAATGGGGTCTTTATCATCGAACCGAGCAGGCAGACGAGGTCCCCAGTTTAACATCTTTCCGAAAGACAAGGACAGCAGATATATGGGAACACCACCACCTATAAGTTCCCCTCCAAGCCACACACCATTCTGACTTGGAACTATATCGCCATTCCTGACACTCTCTCGCTAACAGCACTGTGGGTGTACCTACACCACATGACCTGCAGTGGTTAGAAGCCCGCTTGATTGCTCCCCCTTCCGCAAACATTCAAACCCTCCGCCACCAACGAACAGTGGCAACCGTGTGTACCATCTACAAGATGCACTGCAGTAACTCACCAAGGTTCCTTAGACAGCACCTTCCAAACCCACCACCACCTCCATCTAGAAGAACAAGAGCAGTAGATACCTGGGAACTCCATCACCTGGAGGTTCCCCTCCAAGTCACTCACCACCCTGACTTGGAACTACATCGCCGTTCCTTCACTGTCGCTGGGGCAAAATCCTGGGACTCCCTCCCTAACAGCACAGTGGGTGTACCTACACCTCATGGACTGCAGCCGTTCTAGAAGGCAGCCCACCGCAACCTTCTGAAGGGCGACTAGGGATGGTCAATAAATCCTGGCCTGTGAAAAAGGAGAAGAATAAAAATAGTTTTAAAAAAATAAATAAATGCTGGCCTAACCAGCGACGCCCACATCGCGCAAATGAATTTTTTAAAAGGTTCAAGGATGCAGCTCACCATCGCCTTCTCAAGGGTAATTAGGGATGGGCAGCAAATGCTGGCCTAGCCAGCGACATCCCATGAACCAGTAAATGTAAAGCGGAGTACGGCTTTATCCAGGCCAAAGTTCTGTTTGTCCCAACGTTTAGCGAGGGGTGGTCAGACTATCAGTGCTGGGCAAGATCATGATTAATGAATTGGAGCAGCACTGTGAAAAATTGCCAGAAATTATCTTTGTGCCTATGGCCAACAACATAAAGCAGAGAGGATGGTTTCAGGGCACTCAGACTGGGAAAAGAAGGTTAAATATGGTCCATGGGGATTGGTGCTGGCACCACTGTGTTTCTTCATTCACAAACAATTTGGACTTGGAAAATGAAAGCACCACATCAAAATTAGTTAATAACTTCAGTTACTATTCAGGAAGACAGCAGCAACATACAAGATAATATTAATACCTTGTAGAATGGGTGTTATTGGCAAATGGATACAGAAACATGTGAGTGGTGCATTTTGGTGGAAGCGGCCACATACTGCTTGGATGAGTCTAAATGGGATGGAGGAGCAAAGAGATGTTGGGGTACAGGGGCACAGATACTGGAAGTAGAATAAGGGCATAACAAAAGCAAATAAAACTTGGAGGCTTATTTTCCAACAGGCAGAATTGAAATGCAGAGAGGTTTTGCTAAACTTACATTGACACTTGGCTAGGCCTCACGTGGAGTGCTGTGCACAATTCCGGTCTCCATATTACATAAAGGATATAGAAGCACGGGGGAAAAGTGCCCAAATGATTTACAAGGATGATACCAGAACCCAGAGGTTATGTCCAACAGGAATGATTGAACAAGATGAGGCATTTCTCCTCTCGATGGAAGGCAGATGCGGGCTGTCCAGATTGGGTCTTTAAGATGAAGTTGAGATTTAAGAGATTAGAAATAGGCATATGTTTCTACTAGTGAAGAGGCCAAATCTAGGAGCTGTGCATATAAAATAATCACTAATAATTCAAAGAGGAGATTCAGGAGAAACCTCTTTACCCTAAGAGTGGTTAGAATGTGACACGCAACCACATGGAGAGGTTGAGGCGAATAGTATGGATGCATTTAAGGGAAGGCTAAATTAAAAAATTAAAAACTTGCATTTATATAGCATGGTCATAACCACTGGATATCTCAAAGCACTTTAGAGCCAATAAAGGATTTTTGAAGTATAGTGACTGTTGTAGAGACATAGTTGCAGGATGACAAAGACTGGGAAATGAATATTCAAAATGAATATTCAAGGTTATGTGACATTTTGGAAGAACAGGAAAAGGTGGAGGGGTAGCTCTGTTAATTAAGGATGACTTTAGTATAGTTGCGAAAGATGACGTTAGTTCTAAAGATTATGATGTAGAATCAGTTTGGGTGGCGATAAGAAATAGTAAAGATGGTTAATCACTTGTTAGGGGCCCTATAAACTACTCCCACATAACCATACTGTATTCAGACATGTGGGCTTGTGAAAAAGGTACAGTAATACTCATGGATGATTTTAATCTACATACAGATTGGGAGAATAAGATTGGCTTAGAAAACCTGGACATTGAGTTCATCGGGTGTATCGGGAATGATTTCTAAAAGCAGCACATGCTACAGCTAACCAAGGAGCAGGCTAATATAGATCTGGTTATGTGCAACGATACAGGATTTATTGATAACCTCATAGTAAAGGCATGTCCTCGGTAGCAGTGATCATAACATGATTGATTTTCAGTTTGAGGGACAGAAAAGTGGGTCCAGAACAGTGTTTGGAACTTAAATAATGACAATTATGAGGGCATGAAAGACAGAGCTGGCCAAAGTAAACTGGAAATTAAGTTAATTGGTAAGTTAGTACAGATTCAGTAGCAGACATTTAAGAATATAATTCAGAATACTGAAAAAAGATACATTCCAGCGAGAAAGAAAGACTCTGGGGAAGGACATACCATCTGTGGTTAATTAAGGAAGTTAAAGATGGTAAAGCATACAATTCCTTAAAGATGGCAAAGCAAAAAACGTAGCTGTGTCCGTATCCATTGCGGTTTAGAGGAATGAGAGATGATCAGATTGAAACATATAAGATCCTGAGGAGCCATGACAGGGTGGATGTGCAGACGATGTTTCCTCTTGTGAGGGAGACTAGAACTAGAAAATATCATTTAAAAATAAGGGGTCTCCCATCTAAGGCGGTGATGAGGGGACTTTCTTTTTCTCAGAGAATCATGATCTGCAGAATTCTGATCCCCAGAGAGCAGTGGAGGCTAAGTCATTGAATATTTTCAAGGCCGAGTTAGACCGATTCTTGACTGACAAGGAAAGCAAAGGGTATGGGGGAAGGGAAGAAAGGTTGGGACTACAATCAGATCAGCCATAAGCTTAATGAATGGCGGGGCAGGCTAGAGGGGCCAAGTGGTCCGTTCCTGCTCCTAATTTGCGTGTATGTAAATACAGAAGCTGATTTGCAGACAGCAAACTCCCACAATCAATAATGTGATCATCTACTTTTGATGATGTCGACGGAGGGATAAATATTAGCCGGGATTTCGGGGATAACTCCCCCGCTCTTCTTCAAAGTAGTGCCTTGGGATCTCTCACGTCCACCTGAGCACGCAGATGGGACCTTGGTTTAATGTCACAGTCCAGAAACATGGCATCTCCAACAGCGCAGCACTCGCTCAGTACTTTACCGGAGCATCAGCCTTGATCCTTGTACTCTAGCCCTGGAGTGGGACTTGAACCTGGAACCTTGAGATTCAGAGGCGAGTGCGCTACCAACCGAGCCTTGGTTTGATGAAAGGAATGGAACGCTGAAAGGGTGAGACACAAGAGGGGGCCTGGCGTGGAGCCAAAACACTGGCATGGACCCGTCAGGCCAAGTGGCCTGTTTCAACACTGAATTTACTGAATTTACATTGGAAGAATAATTGGGCGAGAAAGTGGAGACACACCAGAGAAAAGGGGCATGTAACCAGTGGCAGCAGGGCTGAAGGGAAGAATGAGACAGATGGAGAAAAACTGTTGTGACTAAAATGAACAAAAATTAAAGTGAAACCGAAAGACACTGAAAACTTAACAAGTGGGAAAGAACAAATAGATTGTAGCCGGAAGGGAGTATCCTTGTTTATTTTTCACCAGAAATACGAGCTCAGGGGTCAACTGTATAGTCTGATGTATTGTGGATTTTATAATATTGCACACCCCTGTTGAACAACATCTTCTAACTCCCTGCAAACAATCTTTAGGAAGACCCCAAATATCCATAATAAATCATTAAACCTTTCACATCACATTTGTTTTTAGTGGTTCTTTACGAGTAACAAAATGCTCATCTAGTTAACCCAATAGAACATAGAACATAGAACAGTACAGCACAGAACAGGCCCTTCGGCCCTCGATGTTGTGCCGAGCCATGATCACCCTACTCAAACCCACGCTATACCCGTAACCCAACAACCTTACTTTTAGGACACTACAGGCAATTTAGCATGGCCAATCCACCTAACCCGCACATCTTTGGACTGTGGGAGGAAACCGGAGTACCCGGAGGAAACCCACGCACACACGGGGAGGACGTGCAGACTCCGCACAGACAGTGACCCAGCCGGGAACCGAACCTGGGACCCTGGAGCTGTGAAGCATTTATGCTAACCACCATGCTACCGCGCTGCCCAAAATGAAGTGGAGAATGTTGCAGTAGTTCTCAACATGAGTAGGTTTTACAGATTTCTACCAATCTATTGTCTAGAACAAATAAAAGGGGGTTATTCCTCCTTAATTTATGGAAAAAACTTGGAACTTTCCTGCCATCTTAACAATAAACAGGTGTAAGGGTGTGTGTCACTTCTTTGATATGAGTGTAGTGCTCAGGGATCCGATTTAACATACAGAGAAACAGAGTTCCGTTTGGGCGGGGTCTTTTCCAGAGCCTGCAGTGCCAAGAACGAGCTCGCTATCAAACGGGATCCTGATGTTTTTTCTGACCTCAGTCAGTGACGTCCTGCTGAGGCTGTACTTGCCTGAAGAGCTAGGCTCGCCAGTGCAGGAAATGTTCGGGAGCACCATTTTTAAATGTCGCCCAGGGCCACCGAACCCCACCCCCCACCCCCGCCCCCGCCCCACTGCCCCAGCTTACCACTTAGGGGTCCTCAAGTGCCCCCCTCACCCCACCTCTTAAGGGCAGGGCTCTACCAGGGTGCCCGGGTGGCAATGCCAAGGTGTCTGAGTGCCAGAAAGGGTACTAGGGTATTACCATGGCCAAAGACTGACCACCTGGGGGCCCCCCGATTACCTGGGAGACCCCCCCCCCCCCCCCCCCCCCCCCCACCGCAGATGCCATTACACCTGGCCCATGTTTGTGTGGACTAGTGCCAATGCAAGGTCTCCCAGAACCGTGCTTCATTCCCGGGCCTCGGAATAATCGGGTGCAGACATATTTAAATTAGCCTAATGGCAGGGCAACAGGAGGCGCAGTGGTTAGCACTGCTGGCTCACGGCACCAAGGATCCAGGTTCGATCCCAGCCCTGGGTCACTGTCCGTGTGGAGTTTGCACATTCTCCCCATGTCTGCGTGGGCTTCACCCCCACGACCCAAAGAGTGTAAGGTAGGTGGATTGGCCATGCTAAATTGCCCCTTAATTGGACACTTTAAATTTATAAAAAGAAAAAAATATGGGAAAGTTCCAGATCGTAACGTTTCTCGAGATCTCGTTAGATCTCATAAGGTGGTAAGGGCAGCACAGTGGCGCAGTGCGTACTCTAAATTTATTAAAAATGAAGATCTCACAAGGTGTTCCGAGCAACATAAATCTCATGAGAGGCCTTTGGCGAGATTTGATGGTCCCATCGTGTCACCGAGTCGGGTGCAACGAGGCCATTCGATCGCGCCCCAGATCATGGAGTTGAAGACGGAAAATAAATTAGAACTGACCTACTTGGATTGTTTTTAAACAGACATGTGGTTGCTGCTGTGTGAGGATATATCCTTTTAGGGCAATCTGTTCATTCCATGCTGGCGCTGACTCTCTTGCCATGCTGGTAGCGCCCTGAACACCGAGGTGACCCATCCAAGGTTGATTCGGGGAACACACCAAGGTACTGTTTACAAAATGTAGCAGCGCAGCCACTCCCCCAATGCATACTCTAACCCAGACTCACAAAGCAACTGTTCTACACGGAACTCAGTCATGGCAGGAGACTCCCAGGGGAACAGCGGAAATGTCCTTTAACCATCCCTGAAGGGATCAATGATTCCCACTGACTTTTGGCTTGTGATCAACTAAAATGAACTCGTGAAGGCATCAAAACATCTTGAGAGACAAACCTTTTAGAAAATATCCCATACTTCTATCATCTCAATGCAAAAACCTTCTGTACCCATGTACCCATCTCCTCCCCCCCCCCCCCCCCCCCCCCCACCACCCCCCACCCCACTCGCCCCACACCAGGCCATATGTCTCTTGTTCTTCAAGTTGCAACATCTTATTGTAATCTCTCCCAGCCACAATATTCAATACATTTCGCCCTCTCTTCAGTTCTGATGAAGAGTCAAACGGACTCGAAACGTTAACTCTGTTCCTCTCTCCCTTACAACTGCTGCCAGACTTGCTGAGCTTTTCCAGCATCCTCCGTTCTTGTTTCAGATTCCAGCATCCACAGTATTTTGTTTACCTTGAGAGACTTGGTTGGGAGCTCACAGAGGTGCTGACAAGGCGTCAGAGAGAGTGCACAAACTGCCAAACCACTCACTTATCCCCACCCTCTAAGCACCACCTGCCCCGCTTGTGGCAAGTCTGCAGATGGCGCATTGGGCTTATTGGCCATCTCAGAACTCATCAAACCAGAGTGGAAGCAAATCACCCTCCAGCCCCAGGAGCTGCCTATGAAGGAGACTCTGCAATAATCTTTTATCACTGGAGCTCCAACCATAAATATTGTGGGTAAAGTTTACTCTTTGAATACAATTGCCGTTTGCGACACCAACTGCACCCAAAATCACGTTTTTAGAAGTGTTGTTCCCGCACCCCCAACCGAGTTTCTACTCACCCTTTTTTGCATATTAATCAAGTGCAATCAGACAGTGTTTTGAAAAAGACTTGGATTTAATTCATGTTTCTCATGACCACAAAGTGCTTTACAGCACATGAAGTACTTTTTCAAGTGGAGTTATTGTTGGAATGCAGGAAAAACAGAAGCTAATGTGTGCACAGCAAGCTCCCACTGTCATGATATGCAGACATGCAGATAATGATATACAGATGGGCAGAGACAGGCAGCTAATGAACACAGAGAACAGGACATGACCAATGAGCAGGCAGCACACTCAGGGGTGTTATTTCACTATAAAAGGCACGAGGCACTCACACTCCACCGATGAACATCTACAGAGTGAGTCAGGGTGTATGTACAGTATCACACCTCCAGCACGTGGCTAAGAGCTAGTCTGGTTCAGTCAGGCAGAGTAACCACACATAGGTTAGCAGAGAGTCGAACTCATAAAGAACTGTGCTAACTGTGCTATTGGTTTAATAAATCAAATTGAACTAACTTCAAGGCCTGGAGTATCTTTTGGTTAAAGCAGCATCCAGTTGCAGCCTGTGTTATACCAGAGTACAGAACACATCACCCACAAACAGCAATGTGTTTTTTGTGATGTTGTCTGAGGGATAAATATTGGTCGAGAAAACAGGGATAACTCCTCTGCTCTTCCTGGGAAAAGCACCATGGTATCTGCTACATTCCCCAGAGCAGGCAAATGGGGCCTCAATTTTAACATCACATCCAAGAGACAGCAGCTCCATCAGTGCAGGATACCCTCGATGCTACTCAAGACGTTGATTTTTGTACTTAGGTCCTGGGGGAGGGGGGGGACACATTTCTTTGGTTTATTTTACTTTTAAAATTATTCCTTGATATATTAAAGATTGACAACTTGGGAAAGTTTGAATCATACAACTGAAAATGGTTTTGTCTCAAATAATAATCATTTTAAAGCGTGGTGTCAACCCACCTTCTAACCACCATTTTGAATTTCTGAAAACAATATCTAAAACTATTTTCTTATTATTAATTTACAAGATGTGAGCGTCGCTGGCTGGGCCAGCATTTACTGTCCATCCCTGACTAAACGTTGGCATTATTTATTCAGGATGAGCGATAAGTGCTGGCCCAGCCAGCAACGTCCACATCCCGTAAATGAATTTTAAGACAAGTGGGGCAGAGATTTCCTGGATCTTCCGGTCCTGCCGTAGACGAATCCTGGCCGCTGGGGAACCTCTGGATGATGCAAACCACAGGGAAACATGTTGACAGCGACAGGGCGGGTCACCTCTGTTACAGTGAGTAAAACATGCTGCGGAGGGGTGTGTGTGGTGGTGGTGGTTTGGGGGTGGGGGTGGGGGTGGGGGTGGGGTGAGGGGTGCAAAACCCTGCCCTTGGTCACAGTAGTCAGTTCCTTCGCACATTTAAAAAGTATGTTCATTCAACACCTTCCCATTGGTGTACTTTCATTCAAAAAGGTTCAATTTGTGGAATCTACACAAAGGCCTACAATGGAGCCCCATCAGCAGAAACTCCCAATGGTGCTTAATTCACCTAAGAATGGGTGGGAGTTGGGGGAGGTGGCCATTTTGTGTGTGAGGCCACCTTTCTGGGTGGGGCCTGTTGCTAACATTTTGAAAACTAACGCAAAACGTCACAGGAAACTCCAGCTGAACACAACTGGCGCTCCAAATTCCGTGAGCCTTTGCATCAGTTGTGCCAGTATTGGGCGAATGAGCCACCAAAGCCAGTGTGGTTCCATTTTATTTTTCACCTTTTTTGTTAAAATCCAGAACTTACAGCATTAAAACAAGCCGCTCGGTCCAGCTGCTCCACGTCGGTTCTATGCTTGACACAAACAAGCCTCTGCCTACCTCACTGTAATTAACCCCAAAATAAAGGTCTTCATTTCTATTGGGACTTTCAACAAAGGCCAGCGCGAAGCATTTTACAACAGGTAAAGTACCTTCCTGAAGTAGAAAATGCAGGAGCCAACTGTTACACAGCAAGCTCCCATAAATGTCAGCCTGCCCTCTATTCCCTCATGTATTTCATTAGTTTCCCCTTAAATGGAGTTTGATAGGAGTTTAATCGTGAACCCATAAACATTGTGCCTATGAATGGTGTCAATAATTGTGGGCTCTCTCATCAGGTTTGATTGTACAATTTTTAGTTGTTGGCTTGTTTTTCCTAAAGGCTCTGCAAATAACAATCAATGTTTTCCGAATCCACCCAGGAGTCTGCGCTTTTTCCACTGCTTTTTTTTCCTATATTCTTTTTACACCAAAAATAAAACCCTCCAATAAAACAGAAACTGAGTTATCGAATTGGGAATTAACACTGAGTTGAATGATCATTTCTTAACGAGCGAGCAGCAACCAAGCCTCATCCTCACTGCAGCTCACTAATTGGAAAATCTGGTTGCTCTCCGCAAGAGAGGATGGAGCACAATCTCACAGTCGGATGCATTTGTAGATATTTTCAGCGCACTTATTGGGCAAGGTGGGGGTTAGACAAAGAGTAACAGCTGGTTGGAGATTTTCACATACTAAGCAGCTCATTTAAATTCAGATCCATCTCTATAAATATTAATAAGTAACGACGTCCTCATTTATTTTCCACTCTGAACACCCACCGCCCCGGCCTCCAGTTTTCAGTCAGCTCGATGCAATGCCATTGATAACCTGCTTCAGCCTGGCTCTTTCTAAGAGGCCACCCCTCTCCCATTTGTCTTGGGCAGTGAGCAACCTTCTGAAAAACAGATAACTGACATTCTTTACTCGCTTTTCTTCTTCATCGCTGATCACAATCCCGGCAAACAACCTCTCTATATTTCTCTGTTCTTTTCAAATACTAACTGGGGGGTTGGCCCAGTCAGGTCTGGATTCCAAAATGGCCACCGGCCTTAACAGAAACCCTCCGATTGTTTTAAGGATCTGGTTCAGTTATCTCACTAGTCTCTGTCATTCAAGTTCTAGATAAGAGTGCAACATTTTCTATCAAAATAGAAATCTAGGTCATGCATCGCCCAAATAGCACCTTTTTTTTAAAAAAAGGAGGTTCAGGAAGAGAGAGGCCAGGTTTATTCTTAGATGGTGCCACGACAAATTTAAAAAGCTGCATTTGGGAATCCTTGACTTTACAATGCATGAGCATACAGTACGAAAACAAGGAAATAATGATCAACATAAATTATGAATACCGGTTAGGCCATAGCTGGAGTATTGCTGCAAATTCTGGGCAGTACACGTCAGGACGGATGTCGAGGCCTGGGGGGAAATGGGACGAGGGATTGAGGGACTTCAGACTGGAGAAGCCAGAACTGTTCTCCTCACAGCAGTGAAGGGTCAAAGGGAGATTCAATAGAGCTGTTCAAAATGGTGACGGATTTTGACAGTGTAACTGTTTCCAGGGTCAGAAGGGTCAGTAACCAGAAGAACACAGATTTAAGGAGATTGGCAAAATGAGCCAGAGGTGAGCCGGAGAAGAATATGCAGTGAGTTGTTCAGGTCAGGAATGCACTGCCTGAATGGGTGAGGACAAGCCGATTCAGGAATAACTTTCAAACAGAATAAATACTGGAAGGGGAACAACTGTAGGAATTCAGGAAAAGAGCAGATGAAATTGAACTTTTTTAAAATTTGCTCTTGGGTGATGAGTGCAGCAATTACTGCCCATCCTGAATTGCCCCTGAACTGAGTGATTTGCTAGTCCATTCCAAGGTCAATTAAGAGTCAGTCATATTAGTGTGGGACTGGAGGCATATGTGGGCCAGACCAGGTAAGGACGGCAGATTTCCTTCTCCAAAGGACATTAAATGAACCAGATCGGTTTTTTACCATAATCTGGTCGTTTTTTGACCATTATAAATATGGCTAGCTTTTTATTTCAAATGTATTAATTAACTGCATTTAAATTTCCCTCACATTGGTGGTGGAATCCAGAGCATTGGGGCGGGATTCTCTAATCCCACGGCAAAGTGTCCACGCCGTCGTAAACGCCATCGCATTTTACGACATTGTGAACGGGCCACTCCCACGTCAAATTCTGGACCCTACAGGGGGCCAGCACGGCGCTGGAGGGGTTCGCGCCGCTCCAGCTGCAGATCCCAGCGTGAACTGTGCACCGCGGGATCCACGCATGCGCAGTTGCGCCAGCACGGACGAGGACATGCGCAGTTGCGCCAGCACGGATGAGGACATGCGCAGAGGCGTGGCGCCAACGCGCACATGCGCTATGGCCCCCTTCAACGCGCCGGCCCTGCCACAACATGGCACAGGGCTACAGGGGCCGGCGCGTAGGAAAGGAGGCCTCCAACCACAGAGGCCGGCCCGCCGATCGGTGGGTCCCGATCGCGGGCCAGGCCACATCGGAGGCCCCCCCTAGGGTCAGACCCCTCCTCCTCCCCCCCCCCACCAAAAGGCGACCACCCAACCCTTACACGCCGAGGTCCTGCCGCCCAGAGCAGGATAGAATGGCGGCGGCTGGACTCGGCTCTTTTCCCACAGCGGAGAATTGGTGCGCCGGCCACGTAGAGCGGCCCGTAACCGGCGCCGCACCAACCATCCGGCACCAATGTTGCTGATTCTCCGCTCTGCGGCGTAGCCTGTTCGCGGGAATTCTCCGGCCCTGCGCAGGGCTGGTCTCTGAATTACTAGTAACATTAGAATTATGCAACGAACATTCTAACTGGATAGCTCTTTCAAATAGCCAGCACAAGCATGTTTGGCTGAAAGACACCACACAGAGGGAGCCCATTGTATAAATTGAGGGCAAGGATAAATTAGGGACAAGATGAACTTGGACCGATATCAAAGGCAAAGCCAAGACTTCATATATAAACCTAAAGGCAGTGAATAATGTTGTAAATACATCAACAATGACATGGTTAACATCATAAGACTAAACATCGAGTGTGCATTAAGTATACAGGAATCACCGGTACTCGTGTGACTCGGCCAATGTTGCCTACCTCATACGCTGCAGGAAAGGATGTCCCGAAGCGTGGTACATTGGCGAGACCATGCAGACGCTGCGACAACGAATGAACGGACATCGCGCGACAATCACCAGGCAGGAATGTTCCCTTCCAGTCGAGGAACACTTCAGCAGTCAAGGGAATTCAGCCTCTGATCTCTGGGTAAGCGTTCTCCAAGGCGGCCTTCAGGACATGCGACAACGCAGAATCGCTGAGCAGAAACTTATAGCCAAGTTCCGCACACATGAGTACGGCCTCAACCGGGACCTGGGATTCATGTCGCATTACATCCACCCCCCACCATCTGGCCTGGGCTGCAAAATCCTACCAACTGTCCTGGCTTGAGACAATTCACACCTCTTTAACCTGGGGTTACCCCTATCTCTGCATCTGTAAAGATTTAATTACCTGCAAATGTTTGCATTGTAAGCATTGTCTGGCATCTTTGACTTTGTCTATATATATGTTTCTGGAACATACCTCTTCATTCACCTGAGGAAGGAGCAATGCTCCGAAAGCTAGGGATTTGAAACAAACCTGTTGGCCTTTAACCTGGTGTTGTAAGACTTCTTACAGTTCTAGGAGAGCAGTAAAGGTCAGCAGCAGCAGCATCCAGGGTGGGGGGGAGATCGTTACGTTGTATTGTTCTTTTCTTTGTATATATGGTTAACAGTTATTTTGTTCTGTTAATTGTTGCATACGGTTATGCAAAAAATGATGTTTTTGACAAACATTTGAATAAAAATAATTTTTTTAAAAATATTTTCAAAGACTCCCATCTTTATTAACCTCTTGCACACTAATAGATCTTTCACACTCTTGTTCCCCTTTCCCTTCAAAATTTATTTCAACTAACTTTGTTCTAATTCCTTTTCCAGTCACAGCATCCCCAATGTGTTCAACGGTAGCTTCCACTTTTTATGTTTTCATATATTTGTCCTCGTGCTTTCTGGCATTTCCCCAAAGATTTTTTTTTTTTTAATTTAGATTATCCAATTATTTTTTCCAATTAAGGGGCAATTTAGTGTGGCCAATCCACCTAGTCTGCACATTTTTTGGGTTGTGGGGGCGAAACCCACGCAGACACGGGGAGAATGTGCAAACTCCACACGGACAGTGACCCAGAGCCGGGATCGAACCTGGGACCTCAGCGCCGTGAGGCGGTTGTGCTAACCACTAGGCCACCGTGCTGCCCCTTTCCCCAAAGATAACATGAAATCCAGCCCCTCCCCCTCCCCCTTCCCCCTCCCCTCTCTCCCCTTCATTTATCACATTAAAAATGACTTTCATCCTTTGTACTGAGTATATTCTGGGGACAATGTGCTTCAATAGTTACACCATTCTGAGGCTATTGGTGGGGTTACATTATATCTAAATTTAAAATATAGAGTACGATCCCAGCACCAATAAACAATGGATGGTGTGAAGCACCAATATCTGGAAACAGAACCAGATCAGATACATAGAACATAGAATAGTACAGTACAGAACAGGCCCTTCGGCCCTCGATGTTGTGCCGAGCAATGATCACCCTACTCAAACCCACGTATCCACCCTATACCGGTAACCCAACATGGCTAATCCGCCTAACCTGCACATCTTTGGACTGTGGGAGGAAACCGGAGCACCCGGAGGAAACCCACACAGACATGGGGAGAACGTGCAAACTCCACACAGTCACCCAAGTTCACCCGGGTCCCTGGTGCTGTGAGGCAGCAGTGCTGACCACTGTGGTCATGAAAGGTGCTATATAAATGCAAGTCTTTTTTTGAAACTCCAAAGGGTCTCGGTTATCCCCAAGTTTTTTTGTCACTGATATTTCCAGACGCCCTCCCTCACTGCCTGACTTCATTTTTCCCAAAAAGAATGGGATTCCAGTCACAGAAAGCAACTGGATGAAATGTTCCTGTACTTGGAGATTGTGTCTGAGTGTTTTGACTTGTGTGGCTCAACACCAGGATGAAGTAGTGGTTTAAGATGATCAGTTCTCAGGAGAGGCTTCCTGCACAGACACACACACAACAACTGGGGGTGCAGCAGCCAGAGAGAGCCAGCCACTGCGTTATTAATACCGAGGCACTGAGTGTATTAAAGATTGGAGATTCGAATGAGTCATCGCTGATTAATGAGCCCCAATTGCAGGAGGCATGTTTCTAACCTGAGCTGGAGGCGGGGGAGAAACCAGTCAATTCTCTCTCCTGTTGTGACTGGAATTAATGGGGCTGACTACAAGCCCTGGTTGCTGAACAATAGCCAGACATTGGAGGGTCTGCAGGTTGGGTCTTTTTGTAAATAGAGGCGCTGCCGGAAGAAAGCGGAGAGCCGGCTCTCTGCGAAAAGGGACATCGCAGCTGTAGCAGCGGGTCAGTCCTGTCCAGCCTGCACTGTGTGTGTGTGACACTGCAACCCCCCCCAAAAACCACACCACACAATACACAACACCACCCACACACACACACATTTAAACACCCCAAATCCACCCCAAGCTGCAAACGCGTCCCCGGCCTTTTCTTTGTGACAGCAAAACAGCACCAATGAATTAATAATGCCAACAGGAGAGGAGGAATGGGTAGGGGGTCTCCTTCCCCACACCACAAGAAAGCCTTCGCCACAAATACAGACTGACCTGTCACACTGGCCTTTGCGACTCTCTGAATAATGGCCTTCATGGTGTTTGATTGGTAACAGGACAATCGGCTGGTTGCTGGAAGCTGGGGTTTTTTTTCCCTCTTGGTGCAGTGTCAGTGTTGAATCAGACAAGAGAGAGGGGAAGTGGGCTGTTTGGAAGTGAGCGCAATGATTCCCCTACAGGACAGGAGCAGAGTTGCACACTAAACTGCAATTGAACAAGATAGAAAACAAAAATAAGATAGAACAAGACTCACATAGACAATAAACTGCAATTGAAGATAGAGCAAGACTCATACACATATATACACACACAATAAACTGCAATTGAACAAGATATAAACCTGGAAATAAGATAGAGCAAGGGCTCACACACATTAAACTGCAATTAAAGATAGGAACCAAAAATAAGATAGAGCAGGGACCTGGGTTCGATTCCGGCCTGGGGTGACTTGTGAGATGTTTGATCTTTCTCCCCTATGTCCATTGGGTTTCCTCTGGGTGCTCAAGTTTCTTCCCACAGTCCAAAGGTGTGCAGGTTAGGTGGATTGGCCATGCAAAATTGCCCCTTAGTGTCCAGAGATGTGCAGGTTAGGTTCAGGGGTTATGGGGATAGGGCCTAGGTAGGGTGCTCTTTCAGAGAGTTGATGCAGGCTTGATGGCCCCCTCTGCACTGTAGGGATTCTATGAAGGTATAAACCAGTAATGAGATGGAGCAAGGCTCACACTCAAAATTGCAACTGAACAAGTTATAAATCCTTGGATTGCCACCTTGCCATGTTGGGAGAGGCTTGAATGTTCCGTTGATTCTGAGAGCAATGCCTTCGAGAGTCTTAAGCTCCTGGCGGAGGTTGGAGGGGAGGAACCAGACAAAGGGTAATCCAAACCAAGTCCTCAATGGCAGAACAGGTGGAAGATACTCATATGGTATCAATGGCTGTGATGGTGGATGAAGGCTGCAGCAATAGGGAGATACCCAGTCCTCGAGGTTGGCTTGTCACTGGAACTTGTTGCTCGTTCTGGATGAGTGTGCTTTACAATCAATTTGGCTGTTTTATTCCTTAGCTCTAGAGTCGCCAGGTATCGTTATGATACCGCCACAAGGTTCAAGTTCAGACCAATAACTCAATACACCAGTTAGTAAGTTCAAATAAGACATGTTTATTATAATACAGTTATCTACTACTTATGCATATAAAACTAAAAGACTAGGCTATTCCTACCACTAACAGGCCAATACTTATCTGGAATAAGGGAACTGCCGGATCAGGGAACAATGGCCTCTTGCTTTGTCCTGGATCCGCGGGCTTCCAGTTGGTGTGGACTAAAGGGGTCAGGAGTGTCTACTCTCGTAGCGTGCGTTGTATGACACTTACTTGATGGTGGCTGCTGACCAGGCCTCTCCTTCTCAAGGTCTTCTGCTGCAAAGGTGTTCTGCTGGGAGGGCCGGCTGGTCAAGAAGAAAGAATCAGTCCTGGGACCTGACTTTTATAGGTCCCAGGGGCTTCGCGTCCTTCTGGGCGGACCCTCTCTAAACCTGCAATCGATTGGGTCTCTTCCCAATCGATTGATTTGAATTTCCCCAATAACGGGGCTGTTCCTCGATCACCGGACGGTTCCTTCCACCTTATTGGTGTCCTTTGTCTCAGACTCCACTGGAGCCGGGATGTCTGACCTTCTATAGAATGTAGCGATTGCAGTTAACTGTTGTGTCCATTGTGCCTGGGAATCACCATGAATCGCTCACTTAATATGCGCAGCTCGTTAGTTACAATTCTGTCTGGTTTCTTTAGCAGCTAGAGTACAGGGGATTCTGCAAACTGCTTGTCTCTTTGCCAATGTCCATTTCTCCCTGTAACCTTTGCGTTCTTCCATTTTGTGTGAGGAAGTGGCCAACCCAGGTGGCTACAAACTGGACCTGCCCTCTGCCAAGGACAGTGTGCCTGCTGATGTGCAATGGCTTCCCATGTTAAAAGGTGTCCTGCACCAGATGACTACCTAGAGGAAACAAGCACACACCCCACACAGACAAGTCCTGCAGCAATCAGTAAGAGGTGACGGGGACAGGACCAATAGATCTGGAAGTCCCTAGCTTCGGACCAGCACGTAGGCAGTGGAATTTGATTCTGTCATTTTGCTCTTTGAATAGGAGCAGGAGAGCATTTCGGCAACTTTCCTCATAACTGAACAGCCCTCTTCAGGATCCACTCTGCTCACCCTGCCTGGGAAAAGGGCACTAAAAACAGTTTGTTCTGACTCCAATCTGACTGGAAAACCACAACCAGCAGGCTCACCTACCTGTGGTCAGAAAATCAAAGTTAAACTCCATTGCAGTACACGCCTGGAATGTACGAACCCTCCTGGATAATGAGCAAAACTAGAATGGAGAACTGCCCTTGTTGCCTGTGAACTCAACATTTCAACATTAATGTCTCTGCGCTACAAGAGACTCGAAGAGCAGGTGAAGGGCAACTGAGGGAAGAAGGCGGTGGTTACGCCTTCTTCTGGATAGGAAAACTGAGGATCAGCCCAGGACACATGGAATTAGTTTCACCATCAAGAATGAACTCGTCAACCGACTCTCAGAGCTCCCTGTCAACATCAAGCACCTCATGACCCTCCATCTACAACCTGCCAAGAACCAGCAGGCAATGCTTGTAAATGCCTATTCACCAACTCTTGATGCTAATGATGAGTCCAAAGAAGGCTTCTACTGAGATCAGGGATAGGTATGTGAACGCTTTTGAGAGTGTCAATGTATCAAAGGAGAAAGTGTTGAGTATCCTAAATTGCATTAAGATAGACAAGTCCCCGGGACCGGATGGGATCTATCCCAGGTTATTGCGGGAGGCAAGGGGAGAAATTTCTGGGGCCTTAACAGATATCTTTGCATCCTCTTTGACCACCCGGAGGATCCAAAGGACTGGAGAATAGCCAATATTGTTGCCTTGTTTAAGAAAGGAAGCAGGGATACCCCAGAAAATTCTAGGCCCATGAGCCTGACATCAGTGGTGGGGAAGCATTTGGAAAAGATACTGAGGGACAGGATATATGCACATTTGGAAAATGGACTAGTTAGTGGCAGGCAGCATGGTTTTGTATGGAAAGGTCATGTCTCACCAACTTGATTGAGTTTTTGAAGAGGTGACAAAGAAAATTGATGAGGAAACAGCTGTCGATGTAGTTTATCTGAATTTTAGTAAGCTGTTTGACGAGGTCCCACATGGCAGACTGGTACAAAAACTAAAATCACATGGGATTCGGGGTGGGCTGGCTAGATGAATGTAGAACTGGCATGGTTACAGAAGACAGAGAGTTGCGGTGGAAGGTGTAGTGATATGTATAAATGATGGCATAGAAAGAGTTAATAACTACATCATAGTGTAAGACAACCACGAGATGGCAGCACTTGATTCATGTATAAATAACGGAACTCAAAGGATCTTGGGTCTCTTCAAACCAGGAGTGACTGGACAGCAGTTAGAGAGAGTTATAGCATAGTTAATACATGCAGTTAAATATTGTTAATATTTATTCTGTTGGGGTTGGGGTAGAGCCGGTAGTGCAGGAGGCGAAAGAGGCCGGTGTGCTGGCCTTTGCGTCCCTAGTAGCCCGGCGAAGGATTTTGCTACAGTGGAAGGACGCGAGGCCCCCAAGCGTGGAGACCTGGATCAATGACATGGCGGGTTTCATTAAGCTTGAGAAGGTTAAATTCACCCTGAGAGGATCGGTGCAAGGGTTCTTTAAACGGTGGCAACCTTTCCTCGACTTTCTGGCTCAACGATAGGGTACTGGGACAGTAGCAGCAGCAACCCGGGGGGGTGGGGGGGGGGGGGGGGGGGGGGGGGGGGGGGGGACGTTGATTATGTTTGCTTATTTTATTTAAATTTGATTTATTTAATTTAAATTTATGGTTAAGTTCTCTTGTTGGGGGGGGGGTGTGGGGGGAGTGTGATACATGTGATGTTACGGTATGGGGGGAATTGTGGGTGTTATGGGGCTGTTAGTTGCATATTACTGCTTGTTGCTATACTTGTTGTTATTTTTTTATATTTTCTGTAAAAAATTCCAATAAAAATTATTTAAAAAAAAAAAATATTTATTCTGAATTACTTTATCATCAGTTATAGTTCTGTAAGAGTGAACAAACTCATTAGTATTTAATTTGTTCTTCATTAAACCTATTTTGCTTTGAATTGAAGATTGGTCGTTTCTTTGAAATCTAACCATCAGACCATTCTGGAAGTTAAACAAAGAGTAACGACATATTACAAACAAGTAATATGACAGGGTATTTTACTGAATGGAGATCTGTAGCCAGTGTGTTCTTCAGGGATCAGTGCTGGGTCCTCTATTGTTTGTAGTATATATAAATAATCTGGAGGAAAATGTAGGTGCTCTGATTAGAAAGTTTGCGGATGACAAGAAGATTGGCGGTGTTACTAATAGTGCGGAGGGTTGTCAGAGGATACAACAGGACATAGATAGATTGGAGACTTGGGAACAGAAATGGCAGGTGGAGTTTAATCCGGACAAATGAGAGGTGATGCATTTTGGAGGATCAAATCTAGGTATAAATAATACTGTAAATGGCAGAACCCTTAGGAACATTACCATACAGAGGAATCTGGGGGTGCAGGTTCACAGTTCCCTAAAAGTGGCAACACAAGTGGCCAAGGTGATTAAGAAGGCATATAGTGTGCTTGCTTTCATGAGCCGGGGCACTGAGTGCAGGAGTTGGGAAATCATGTTGCAGCTATATGAAACCTTGGTTAGGCCGCATTTGGAATATTCTGTGTAGTTCTGGTCACCACATAATCAGGACGTTGAAGCTTTGGAGAGTGTGCAAAGAAGGTTCACTAGGATGTTGCCTGGACTCGAGGGTGTTGGCTATGAGGAGAGGTTGAATAAACTAGGATTGTTTTCACTGGAAAGACGGAGTCTGAGGGGAGACCTGATAGAGGTCTACAAAATTACGAGAGGCTAGACAGGGTGGATAGTCAGAGGCTTTTTCCAAGGGTGGAAGTGTCAATTACAAAGGGGCACAGGTTCAAGGTGAGAGGAGAAAGTTTAAAGGAGATGTGCGGGATAGGCTTTTTTACACAAAGAATGGTGGGTGTCTGGAACCCGCTGCCAGAATGTGTGGTGGAAACAGGCATATTAGCAACATTTAAGAGGCATCTGGATGGATACATGAATAGGGAGGAAATAGAGGGATACGGACCGAGTAAGGGCAGAAGGTTTGTTTTTTTTAAGTTAGGGCATCATGATCGGCACAGGTTTGGAGGGCCGAAGGGCCTGTTCCTGTGCTGTACCTTTCTTTGTACTCCACCCTGGACACCATACTCCCCAACATTCCTAAGGAAGTTGAGATCGCCCTCCTTGGGGACATTAGTGCCAGAGTTGGAAGGGAGTCCAAAATCTGGAAAGAAGTCATTGGAAAGGAAAAAGTTGGGAATTGCAACTCCAATGGGATTCTACTGCACTCTAAATACGCAGAACACCAGCTTGTCAGCTTTAACACTGTGATCCACCAAAAAGACAAATTCAAGACTTCCTGGAGACATCCACGATCAAAGCACTGGCACATGATCGACTTTGTCATCGTCTGGCCTGGAGACTAAAAGGATGCCTTCCTCACCAAAATGATGACCAGATGACTGCTGGATAGACCACCAACTTATCCACTCCTCTATGTCCGTCAAACTTCACTAGAAACATTGGAACATGAAGAAATAGCTCAGAAGAAAGATCAACGTTGAGCAGCTTCAGCAGCCAAACATGCTAGTGAACTTCCAACAAGTCTTTTTCAAAATCTCCAAAGTGTCCATTCTAATGGAATGGCGGAAAACTGGAAAGAGCTGAAACAGCCATTATCTCAAGCTATGAAGGAGCCATTGGCTACAAGACTAGGAAACACCAAGACTGGTTCAATGAGAATGATCACACCATCCAAGACATCATCAACAAGAAGAGGAAAGCTCAGTGCGCCTGGCAAAATGACATCACCAGCTAGGCAAAGAGGAGAACTCTGCCAAGGCAGAGGTACAAAGAAGAACTAGGGAAATCAAGAACCAATGGTGGACTGAGAAAGCTAAGGAACTCCTCACCAACAATATGACACCCGGGGCTTCTTCAGCGCCACCAAGGCAATATACAGGTCCAACACTTTGGGTCTCAAACCAATGCAGCATAATGATGAATCCCTCAGAAGATGGGAAGAACATCGGCTTTCAATGGAAAGAACACTTCAAAGAACTCCTAAACCATAGACAAGGACATGCTTGAGGAAATCCCCATGATCTAGGACTCCCACCAAGTGTGGACGAAGTCGAAGCCGCCATAAAGACACAAAGAATAGAAAAGCTGCAGGGGTGGTTGGGATCCCAGCGGAGGTTTTCAAACTTGGAGGAGAAGAGATTACCCTTCATCCCATCAGCTGTTGCTGAAAATCTGGGACAGAAAATAAATTCCTGCCAACCTCAGGGATGCCGTCATTGCCACCATCGTCAAGAAAAGAGACAAAGCGGACTGTGGAAACTACCATGGAATCTCCTTAATCTCCACCCCGGAAGATCATCACCTTCTCTCAGTCTCTTTCAGAAAGCCAGTGCAGTTTCCAGACAAACCGTGGAACAACAGACATTATTTTCACTGCTTGACAACTTCAAGAGAAATGCCAGGAGCATCAACCACTCTGCATGACCTTCATCAACCTGACCAATGCTCTTGACTCAGTCAATCAGGAACTGATATGGAAGACACTGTCCGAGGCCAGTTGTCCAGGGAAATTCATCAACATCCTCCGACTCCTCCATGACAAGATGTCGGTGACAGTCCTCACCAGCGGAAGTAAGACAGAAATCTTCATGGTCAAGACTGGAGTCAAGCAGGGATGTGTCATCGGCCCCACCCTTTTCTCCATTTTCATCGTCACCGTCCTTCACCTTGTCAAAAGCAAGCTTCACAGTGGAGTGGACATCCGTCCATCCTGTAGACTCTACAGGATGGACGGAAAACTCTTCAACCTCAACCAATTGAAATCGAAGAATAAACGACACTGACATTGTTCATGGAGCTTCAGTTTGCGTCTCCCCTCTCTCAGAAAAGAATCTCCAAGCCATGCTTGACTCCTTTGTGGAAACATACCAACGAATCGACCTCAACCTCAAGAAAATTCAAGTCCAATAACAACCGGCTGCAGGACAAGATCCATTTTTTCCCTCCATCAAGATCAATGGAGAAACCCTCCCAATTATTAAATGTGGAACATTTCCCATATCTGGGGAGCCATCTCTCCTCTCAGGCTGACATTGAGGCAGAGATCCAACATCGTATCCTATCCATGAGTCCCTCCTTTGGACGCCCAAGGGCGAGAGTCTTTGATGACCACAACATTTGTGCTGACACCAAGATCCCTGTGAACAAGGCAGTCGTCCTCCCAATTCATCTATGCAGCTCAGAAACTTGGAATACCTCAAGGCCCTGGAGAGGTACCATCAATGCTGTCTGAGACAAACTGGAGGACATCAGTGAGCTTGAAGGAGCCAAGAGCACCAACATGAATGCTTACCTCAAGAAGATCGACGAAAACGCTTGAGACCATTGCTCAGATGAGAAGACAGCTCCTTAGAGAAAACTCATGGTTGAAGGGACACAATACTTTGAGGACACCCGACGGCAAGGGGAGGCCCGGAAAAGGAGCCTGAGAAAGGAATACCAGTGATCTAGAGTCTAAGGTCGATCCCATCTTCTGGAAGCACCTGCCAAGAGTGTGGTCGGAGATGGAGCCATACAAGAAACCACAGAACGTAGGACAAGTAACAAGGAGTTTCTCATGTGGACAATCATACTCGATAGCGAGTGATCGCTGAAGAAGAGAAACCAGGGATAAGATAGAGCAAGGCTCACACACACACACACACACACACACGCAGTAAACTGCAATTGAATAAGATATAAACCAGGAATAAGATAGAGCTGCGCTTACCCCCACACGCAAACAGATTAAACTGCAACTGAACAAGATATAAAGGTCCAATCTCTGGGACGTGATGTGCAGAGACAGGACAACAGGGAAACTGAGAAATCAAAAAAAAAAATCTCGACTCTAGAAAATGACAATGTGTCTGAGAACACAAAAGGACATAGGACCCATTTAATTCATGAAATTGGCTGGATGTGACAGTCCCCAATGGAAAAAAAGTTCACACAACTGTTCAGATTAGGAAGAGGACGGGAAATAAGACTATAACCGTGAATTTAATACCAGGGCACAGAGTAGCATCATCCCGTTCAGACTACACCCGAAGATTTTCCCTGAAAATTTGAAGTAAATAGGTATCCAAAGAAAGGTGCTCTGAAACTGAACAACATCATGCCTCTGTCCATGTCTATGCAAGGGAACCGGGACTCGGCAGCTAGGAACAACCCAAAACAGAGGGATACCAAAAGAAAAAGGTGTTGGGCGTGATCCATGATCAATTGCACAAAAGACTCAGAATGGTACAACTGTGGCTTTATTGCAGTCAGATGCGTGGCCTCCTGCTGCAGCTGGCGAAATGGCTGATCAGGATGAGGTCACGCATATTTATACGGCTCCTTATGGGCGGAGCTAGCCGGCAGGGGCTACCGGCGAACTTGTAGTGCAGGTCCTACCGTGCAGGGCAGCACGGTAGCATGGTGGTTAGCATAAATGCTTCACAGCTCCAGGGTCCCAGGTTCGATTCCCGGCTGGGTCACTGTCTGTGCGGAGTCTGCACGTCCTCCCCGTGTGTGCGTGGGTTTCCTCCGGGTGCTCCGGTTTCCTCCCATAGTCCAAAGATGTGCGGGTTAGGTGGATTGGCCATGCTAAATTGCCCGTAGTGTCCTAAAAAGTAAGGTTAAGGGGGGGGGGGGGGGTTGTTGGGTTACGGGTATAGGGTGGGTTTGAGTAGGGTGATCATGGCTCGACACAACATCGAGGGCTGAAGGGCCTGTTCTGTGCTGTACTGTTCTATGTTCTATGTTCTACCGTACATCCCCCAATACAGGTGCACAGTGGTTCACCACATTCACCCCCTGTTAAAAATTAGTCCGGCGGGGGTAGCGTGGAACTATATACAGATTTACAAGTAATTTACAGTGGGGAGGTGAACAAAAATATGTCCGTTTTGGTAGTCCGGTGCCCGTCAGAGGTTAAGTCGGTCCGGTGGTTTGACGGTTCGCTGAGAGCGACGTAACGGTGGCGGCGGTGCTGGCATCGCCAACGTCGGTGATGGCAGTGTTGGTGCTGGCCAGTAGTCGGATGACTCCGGGAGCATGCCAAAATCTTCCTCGTCCTCTAGCGTGGGCAGGTGAAGGAGGAATGGACCTGGTGGGGCTAACGTTGGGAGCGGCGGGGGAGGGGAGGGTGGCGGGTGGGTGGGGAGTGTGTTGGAGTAGAACCTGTGGGAGCCAGGTCCCTGAGTGAGACCGTATCCTGGTGACCGTCGGGGAACTCCACATAGGCATACTGGGGGTTGGCGTGGAGCAAGTGTACCCTGTCCAACAAGGGGTCCGCCTTGTGTAGTCGGACATGCCTATATAGAAGGACCGGTCCTGCAGCTGCGAGCCAAGTCGGGAGCAACACCCCGGATGTGGACTTCCTAGAGAAGGTAAAAACACGTTCATGGGGTGTGTTATTTGTGGCGGTGCACAGTAGAGACCGTATGGAGTGTACTGCATCAGGGAGGACCTGCTGCCAGCGAGAGGCTGGAAGGTTTCTGGACCGTAGGGCCAGCTGGACAGCCCTCCATACCGTCCTGTTCTCCCTCTCTACCTGCCCGTTTCCCCGGGGGTTGTAGCTGGTCGTCCTGCTGGAGGCGATACCCCTGCTGAGCAGGAACTGACGCAGCTCATCGCTCATGAATGAGGACCCCCTGTCACTGTGGATGCAGTCGGGGAAACTGAACAGAGCGAAGATGGGGTTGAGGGCCCTGATGACGGTGGCAGACGTCATATCGGGTCATGGGATGGCGAAGGGGAACCTGGAGAATTCATCAACCACACTGAGGATATATGTGTTGCGGTCGGCGGAGGGGAGGGGCCCTTTGAAATCCACGCTGAGGCATTCAAAGGGGCAGGACGCTTTCACCAGGTGCGCGCGGTCCGGCCGGTAGAAGTGCGGCTTGCACTCTGCACAGACCTGGCAGTCTCTGGTGACTGTCCGTACTTCCTGGACGGAGTAGGGCAGATTGCGAGCTTTGATGAGGTGGTACAATCGAGTGACCCCCGGGTGACAAAGGCTCTCGTGCAGGGCCCGGAGTTGGTCTACTTGTGCGCTGGCACATGTACCTCGGGAGAGGGCGCCTGGGGGCTCGTTGAGGTTGCCGGGGCGATACAAAATCTCGTAATTATAGGTGGAGAGCTCGATTCTCCACCGCAAGATTTTATCATTTTTGATCTTGCCCCGCTGCGTGTTGTTGAACATGAAAGCTACCGAGCGTTGGTCAGTGGGGAGAGTGAATCTCCTGCCGGCCAGGTAATGCCTCCAATGCCACACAGCTTTAACGATAACCTGGGCCTCTTTTTCAACGGATGAGTGCCGAATTTCAGAGGCATGAAGGGTGTGGGAAAAGAATGCCACGGGTCTGCCTGCCTGGTTTAGAGTGGCAGCAAGGGCGACATCTGAAGCGCACTTTCTACTTGAAAGGGCAATGTCTCATCTACTGCGTGCATCCCGGCCTTGGCTATGTCTGCTCTAATACGGGCGAAGGCCTGTTGTGCCTCGGCCGTGAGGGGAAATTGGGTGGACTGTATGAGTGGGCAGGCCCTTTCCGCGTAGTTTAGGACCCACTGGGCGTAGTAGGAGAAGAACCCAAGGCAGCGTTTGAGGGCCTTGGGGCAGTGGGGGAGGGAGAGCTCCATGAGGGGGCGCATGCGGTTGGGATCGGGCCCCAGGAGTCCGTTTTGGACTACATAGCCTAGGATGGCTAGACGGGCTGTGCGGAACACACACTTCTCCTCGTTGTATGTAAGATTGAGGAGAGTGGCGGTGCGGAAAAATTTAGAGAGGTTGGCGTCGTGGTCCTGCTGGTCATGGCCGCAGATGGTGACGTTGTCCAGGTACGGAAACGTGGCCCGCAGACCGTACCGGTCGACCATTCGGTCCATCTCCCTTTGGAAGACCGAGACCCCGTTAGTGGCGCTGAAGGGAACCCTAAGAAATTGATAGAGCCAGTGGCGGACTGGCCAGGGTGTCAGCTTGCCCGATGGCAAGTGAGCCCCTGATGAAGTGGGCCCCCTATATCAAATAAAAATGCAATAAAAAAACAAACACAGACAACTGTTTTAGTAATAAAAAGGAATAAGAAAAAAAAGAGAACAGGACACAAATAGGCAGTGCATGAAAAGGAACAAAGCAAGTGACACAACATGAGCAATATCAAGCATGACTCTTTCAACATCAGGAACAATACGCACATCACCTACGCAGCGTGCCAACTCGTCGCTGAGAGCAATGAATGCTGAATCTATAAGATGGAGGCGCAGCCTCCTACCACCTAAGCAGGACAATGAACAATATTTTTTTAGAAAAGAAAACAGGCTATAAAAAAACTCTGAAGAGGTTTGATTGTTAATCTTCTTTAGTTTAGAAAATAAAGTTAATGATTGGAGTAGAAATTGGAACATTAATATGGATGCATTACATTTTTTTAAGGAAGTGGGACGATACATTGTTCTATTATTTGTGCAGCGGTAGGAACTAATTATGAACATATATATTCCGGGGTGCCAGATTCACTGTCACACTGCAGACATGTGCCAAGAACAATCAGCTTATCAGTCCACCAGTCACATGGAGAGCAGCAAGAGATGCACTCAATGAAGCTCCAGCATTTTGAGTCGAAAGTGTGATTATTTCCAACTTATGGGAACCAGAAGATATGACAGTTATTAGGAAAAGAGCCAATGGGAACGAGGCAAAGGTTTTTATGCTGTGAGTGGTTAGGGACTTGGATTTTCTGCCTGAGAGTGTGCTGGGGGCAGATTCAATCATGGCTTTTATAAGGGAATTGGACAATACACTGAAGATAAACTGTGGGGAAAGGATAGGGGAGTGCATGAGACTAACTGAGTAGCTCTTGCAAAGAGATGGCATGGGCATATTGAGTCAAATGGCCTCCTTCTATCCTGTAATCAGTCTAGGGTTCTAGGTATTGCCCATATCCAGCATCCAGCTATGGGCTTCTTCAACCATCTCCTGTCGAGGAACTGCCTGTGGAAGTAGTTGAGTCGGAAACATTAGGGACCTTCAAGCGGCTATTGGATAGGTACATGGATTACGGTAGAATGATGGGGTGTAGATTAATTTGTTCTAAATCTAGGACAAAAGTTCGGCACAACATCGTGGGCTGTGTTATTCTGTGCTGTATTTTTCTATGTTCTATGTTCTAAAACATTCTAATCCTTAATGGATGACTGTTCACTGGAAATATGTGCATGTGTTAAGCACTTACCCATTTCTCCCGTTCACATGATGGCCAGCTCAATAACTCAGGGGTAATTCATTCCGTAAGGGTCCTCCCTGCTTATTCCCTTACTTCCCCTTTATTTTATTTTGCCGTTATCATTTTTGATCCATGGATGATTAAGGTTCATCCAAACAGTCAAACAGCAGATGGAGTGAGCAATTCAGAAGTTACAGGAAAGAATACTGTACTAGTCTCTGCTAGTTTAAACAGGAGCCTCAGACTTTTCAGCACCAAAGAGAGAGATGGAGTTGAACTTGGTTTGATTGATTGGCTGGTGGCCAATGAATTGACCAAAAGGCCATACTCTGCCCGGGAACAAGCGATGATTGGATTATATCCCAGTGGGAGGATTCTCAGAGACGTCAGGGAGCTCATTTGAGTCACAGACACATAGAGACAATATGCTGCTTATTCTCTCTCCTTTGTGTTTTCTCCAGAAAGGCTGTGAGTGCTGCTTTTCTGAAGCTGCAGAGAACCTGATAGAATGAATCGAGAGGGAAACAATTCAAGGCGGCAAACAAAGACTAGGACCTGCTCTCTCTCCAGAAAGGCTGTGAGTGCTGTACTCCTGAAACTGCAGAGACCTGAATAAATCTACAGTAAAACCTCAAACTGAAAGGAAAGTTTGAAGAGGAGAAGGCGCTAAAAAAAAAACACCATCTGAAACAAGGACTCTTTTTTTCCTTTTATTTATGATTTCCCCCTCTCCCCTCCCCTCAGTCTTTGTCTGTCTTGTGTGTGTAGAGGATGGGGGTAAATTTAAGTGCGGAATTGGGAAATAGATAATAGTTAACCAGTGTTTGCTACATATTTAATTATAGTTCTTGTTATAAATAAACAGTAATTGTGTTTACGTTTAAAAACATTAATGATTTTAATTATTAGGTAGTCAAGGGCCAAAGACGGTGGGTATTTTTCTGAGAATTATTGGTGAATTCACTTGTGTTGTGACTCCAGGTCAAGTGGGGCTGGAATTGACCGTGCCCAAGCCCAGGGTGTTATAACAATTAACATATCTATCCTTTTTTTCTTTCGAAAACGCCAGTCTATTTCTTTCCATGAAGATAATAAAACATTCCTGATGAGAATTAACCCTTAAAACCATTGAAACACAAGGTCACCTTGGAAATATATTGTAGTTTAAAGCAGAAACCCATACCAGGTCACAAATGATTCTGAGCCATGACATAGGGAGGTCTTGTGGCGAAGTGGGTAGCATCCCTGCCTCTGAGCCAGAAGCTCTGGGTTCGAGGTGCACCAAAGTTGTCCAAGGATGTTCATAATGTGGCCAAACAGGTTGAATATCAACCTGCAAAATCCTTCCAACACACCAATTGCAGGCGGTAAAAGCAGGAGAGACCTCTGGTAAGTGTTGCTCTGTTTCGGCCCAAACAGCGTCGCCAATACTGTGGGTATTTTTATTTATCTTAGTGAACCACAAGCCTTCCCTCATATCGATCAAATGACCACACAACCAGTTAATTAGTTCAAAAGATGGTTCATTTAGATACACAAGAGTTATCTCAACATGCAAACACAATATCTACTATGAGTTAAACTACACCTATCAGCAACAATAACGTATACTTAACTTCAGGGCGACTGGCACTGTGCAAATGGATAAGGCCTTTATCTGGATTTCACTTGGCTGGTTCGAAGAAAGTGGCTCTGTCTCTGCTGGGCTCATCCGTCAGGTAGCGATCGTTGGTATTGAACCTGGCTGGCTGTTCCTGCTACAATTGGGTTGGCACAGGCCGGATCCAAAAGAGACAGAACACATGGCTGTGCTCTCTTTTATCCCTCTGGGATTTCACGCTCTTTGGAGCGGTCCTTAACCTTGGACCCAATAGTTCGGCAGGGCTCCGATCACTGTTTTTGATTTCAGCCAACAAAGGGATGGGTGCCTTGGTGGCTGGGCGGGTCCTTAGAGGTCATTGACCTTGGCAGATGTGCTTTCTGAGTAAGGGGAGTGGTGCCGATCAGTCTGTGAGTGTACCGGTTGCTTGATTGGAGTTCTATTGTCCTGGGAAAATGGGCCATTAAAATGCAATCGAGCAGGGGTTTCGATCAGGTCTGGTTACCTGTGTTTTAGATGCACATAGGCTGTGTATCTGTCTGAGTCCTAGGTTGGCCATACTTCCCATGGTCCTTTGCAAGTGGCCATCTTAGATGGCTACATAAGTCACACTTGATGCAGAGTGACGCCCCCTCAAGCTATAAGACTCTAAAATCCATAGAATCCCTAGAGTGCAGAAGCAGGCCATTCAGCCCATCAATCTGCACCGACCCTCTGAAAGAGCACCCCAGCTCAATCTACACCCCCGTCCTATCATTGTAACCCCAGTTAACCTGCACATCTTTGGACACAATGGAGCAATTTAGCATGGCCAAGCCACCTAACCAGCACACCTTTGGACATGCTAGCGACCTGTTCCAGGTAAAACATCACTATGGAAACCGATGAAAGTCTGCCTTGTTCACCACGAGATGCGGGAAATCAAACAAACAATTAATATCATGGAAACAAAATCAAGAGTCTGGCTGGTGTGCATATTGGAGCAGAATAGAATTAGCTTTCGACCTTATATTGTTTGAGAGCTTGATATTGAGACTGTCTGCATGAAATTAAATCTGTTCCATTTTCCTCTTTCCATTCCATTACACCAAAATAATAATAGATTTTTTTATTTTGTAGAGGACTGGAATTAACAATTAAATGCAGGCTTTACAATTCTTTAATAAAAACAAAAACTGCTGTGGAGAGAGAAACAGAGTTAATGTTTCAGGTCTGTGACATTTTATCAGAACTTCTGATTCTTTTCTTGGGAGTTTACTTTATCAGCACTTCTACCTCAACTTGGTCCAAATAGAAGGAATCTTCGCCGATCTCATCTGTCAGTCACTGAGGTATTGGCTTTGCAACTCCTGAATTATGGAGGGACAAACAATATCAGAAAAGACTCATTTTACTGGTTGCTGTGAATCTAATAGAATACATACAGCCAGAGAGGACAGGACCAAGCTCGGCAGTTACGACCACCCCCAATTGTTGATCTGGGTGAGACCCCTTGATTTGTCACCGTCCGACTGGACCCCCACTCCCAAAATTGTTACAAACCTGGGTGAGGAGGGATGACTGGCGCGTTGTCTTTAATCAACCCACCCTCTGCTAGAAGGTCTCCTTTCACTTGGGTATCTCTTCCAGAGGAGCCAAAGGACTCAATTTAACCAGGCTTTCTTGAGTTAAGATAGAGTAAGTGTATTAACTACTAAAAAGGTAAGGAGAAATGTTAAAGCACACACATCTACAATCATATGGATTAAAAATAAGAATTCAGTCCAATTGTATGTAAATTTTTAAAAGTTAAAATAATTTTTTTTTTTGTAAATGTTAAGGTTAATGGGGGGGGGCTGTTGGGTTACTGGTATAGGGTGGATACGTTGACTTGAGTAGGGTGATCATTGCTCGGCACAACATGTGTTTCATGTGAAGTTTCTACTTTAAAATATTAATTAATAAAAATTAATTGCTTTTTTTTCTTTAAACTGAGTTACTTTGTTTTTCAAATAAATGTGTTTCATGTAAAGTTTCTACTTTGAAATATTAATTAATAAAAATTAATTGCTTTTTTTTCTTTAAAAATCTTTTATTTTGGCTATTTTAAATATTAATTATTTTACTTAATATACTATGCGGCCCTTTAAAATTGTGAATTTCTGAATGTGGCCCTTGCACGGAAAAGTTTGCCCACCCTTGGATTAAACAGATTCGGAATTTGAGAATGGGAAAATTCAACAATTGTTGGTTCCGGCTTCCCAGACTCATTTAAAGATGGTGCTAACACTCACATCAGAAACCACTTCACTCTGACAGACAGAGAATAGTTAGGAATACTGTTAGTATTGTTAAAGTGCCAAGATAATGTATTACCTTCTGCATGCACAAAGTGAACTGAATAAAATGCAACAAGAGCTCTCTGCTTGTTTAACTCAGATCCAACCAGTCCCCATCCATCACCACCTTCCTCAACCTGGCTGACAATAAACAACTTCTCCTTTAATTTCATTCACTTCCTCCAAATACAGATATCCCTGTTTAAAGCGCATTCTAATAGTGCATTTTGTTTTAGCACGTTTTTTTAAATTAGAGAACTTACCCTACGGTAGCACAAATGGCTAGCACTGTGGCTTCACAGCGCCAGGGTCCCAGGTTCGATTCCCCGCTGGGTCACTGTCTGTGCGGAGTCTGCACGTTAGAACATAGAACATTACAGCGCAGTACAGGCCCTTCGGCCCTCGATGTTGCGCCGTCCTGTGAAACCCCTCTAAAGTCCCTCTACACTATTCCCTTATTGTCCATATGCCTATCCAATGACCATTTGAATGCGTTTAGTGTTGGCGAGTCCACTACTGTTGCAGACAGGGCATTCCACGCCCTTACTACTCTCTGAGTAAAGAATCTACCTCTGACATCTGTCCTATATCTATCCCCCCTCAATTTAAAGCTATGTCCCCTCATACTGGACATCACCACCCGAGGAAAAAGGCTCTCAATGTCCACCCTATCTAATCCTCTGATCATCTTGTATGCCTCAATTGAGTCACCTCTTAACCTTCTTCTCTCTAACGAAAACAGCCTCAAGTCCTTCAGCCTTTCCTCATAAGATCTTCCCTCCATGCCAGGCAACATCCTTGTAAATCTCCTCTGTACCCTTTCCAATGCTTCCACATCCTTCCTATAATGTGGCGACCAGAACTGCACGCAATACTCCAAATGCGGCCGCACCAGAGTTTTGTACAACTGCAACATGACCTCATGGCTCCGAAACTCAATTCCTCTACCAATAAAAGCTAACACACCATACGCCTTCTTAACAACCCTCTCAACCTGGGTGGCAACTTTCAGGGATCTATGGACATGGACACCGAGATCTCTCCGTGTCTGCGTGGGTTTCCTCCGGGTGCTCCGGTTTCCTCCCACAGTCCAAAAACATGAAGGTTAGGCCATGTTAAATTGCCCTCAGTGTCCAAAAAAGGTTAGGAGGGGTTATTGGGTTACGGGGATAGGGTGGAAGTGGGTCGGTGCAGACTTGATGGGCCGAATGGCCTCCTTCTGCACTGTATGTTCTATGTTGTACCCAAACAGCACTGCCTCCATTTTGTTTGCTCTAATTCAGTTACTGCGCACCCACCCCCCAATGGGAAAAAGCAGCAAAAAGTGCGAAAGAAGAGTCGGCTTTTTAAACGCTTCTTGCCAATTCGCTCACCACCACTATCCCAAAGCTCTTTGATCCTTCCTACTCAGTGGTTCTCCCAACTTTTCCCACTCACTGATCATCCCAACCTTTCCCACTGAGCGCCCCTCTCCCTCCCCGCAGCTCGCTGCCCCTCTCCCGAGCCCTCACTCACATGGAAGGCTTGGGAGAGAAGAGGAGAGGGAGAAGAGAGGGAAACAACAAGGACGTTGGCGAGGGGGCAATCACTAACACCATCATGATAGTTATTCCTGGTGGTCTCACGAGTGTTGTTTAGGCCTTTGATGTGTGTAGAAATAGACTCCTTAAGACAGGATCTGAACGATGTGGAATAATTCAAACAAAAACTGAATATATTGGATGATCTCAGCAGAACTGACAGCATCTGTGGAGAGAAAAGGGAGCTAACATTTCGAGTCTGGGTGACTCTTTATCAAAGCTGGAAATAAGGTCAGATTTATACAGTTGTGGGGGGCGTGGAGCAGTGGGACTGGATAGAAGGCCAGCAACAGGTGGAGATTGACAAAGGGAACGTAAATGGGGGTGATTAAGGCTAAGAAGGGTGCTGATAGTGGTGCATAAAGTATGTGTTAATGGCAGAACAAAAGTAAGCAGAGTGTCAAAAGGCAACTAGGGACAGGGACCAGAGTCTGATTGGCTGAGTCTGATCTATTTCCTGCTCTCAATCCTTCTCCTCCCTTTCAGAATGATCATAGGGTCTGCCTTGACTTCACCTTCCACTCAAACAGCATCCATATTCAATGGATCATCCTCCGCCGTTTCCATCATGGAGTCACCACCAAACACATCGTCCCCTCCCTTTTCAGGGTTTCAAAAAGATTGTTCCCCTCTGTGATACCCTGGTTCACTCCTCACTCACCTCAACACCCCATCCACTTCCCGTTGCACCTTTTTGTGCAAGCCCGAGATACACCGATCATTTTATGTCAACTCCCCTCGATGTCCAAGGCCGCAAACACTCCTTCCAGATTCCTGTGTACTTCTTTCATTTTAGTGAAATGTAATTAGGGCCTCACGGTAGCATGGTGGTTAGCATCAATGCTTCACAGCTCCAGGGTCCCAGGTTCGATTCCCGGCTGGGTCACTGTCTGTGTGGAGTCTGCACGTCCTCCCCGTGTGTGCGTGGGTTTCCTCCGGGTGCTCCGGTTCCCTCCCACAGTCCAAAAATGTGCGGGTTAGGTGGATTGGCCATGCTAAATTGCCCTTAGTGTAAGGTTAATGGGGGGATTGTTGGGTTACGGGTATACGGGTTACGTGGGTTTAAGTAGGGTGATCATTGCTCGGCACAACATCGAGGGCCGAAGGGCCTGTTCTGTGCTGTACTGTTCTATATTAATTTCTGTCCCCTGTACAACATGCTCTCATTTGGTCCACAACCAGGGAAGAACACATTAAATGTTTAAAACAAGTATTCGAGCGCATCAACAAGTTTGGACTCAAACTACATCAAGCGAAATGCACAGTCTTCATTTAAATTCTTGGGAGATACCATTTCTCATCAAGGTGTCAGACCTGATGATGGTAAGATAGCGGCAATTCAGAACATGAAGATACCAGGAGGCAAGAAAGCTGTTCTCAGATTTTTGGACTTCGTCAATTTTCTTGGCAAGTTTGTCTCCAACTTGTCAGCAAGAACAACAGCATTGAGAAATGTAATCAGAAAATCTATTACCTTTGAGTGGACGCAGAGCCATTAGAAAGAATGGACAGATTTAACAACACAGCTTATGACTGCACCAATACTCGCTTTCTTCGATCCGAAAAGAGCAACCAAAATATCCACTGGTCCAAGTCAGGATGGGATAGGCACAGTTCTCTTACAACAAGATGAAAATTCTGATTGGATTCCTGTAGCATATACTTCAAGAGCAATGACAGCAATGGAATGCAGATACGCACAAATTGAGAAGGAACATCTAGGTCTTTTGACAGGAATACCCAAATTCCATGATTATGTATATGGACTCCCAACCTTCACAGTTGAAACGGATCACAGGCTGTTGGCCCACATCATTGATAAAGATTTAAATGATATGACGCCCAGACGTCAAAGAATAATGATGTAATTATGACGGCATGATTTCAATTTAATTTACACACATGGAAAAGAGTTAATTATTGCAGACACTTTATCACGATCCATAGCAACTAATAGTACACCAATGGAATGTATACGTGATGGTGAAGCTCAGGCTCAACTCTGTGCGGAAAACCTTCCTGCATCAGACGAAAAACTGCAATTAATCAAGTTAGAAATGAAGAAGGATGCTACACTTCAGAGGGTCATGCACCATCTTCAACATGGGTGGCCGAAAGGGCGATGTCCTCAATATGGTAACATACAATCTGATTTGACAATCGTTGATGGTCTACTATTGAGATTGGATCGAATTGTTATTCCACAATGTATTTGTTCTGACAAACTTGAAAAGATTCACGAGGGACACGTCGGTATCGAAAAATGTAAACGAAGAGCACAACAGGCAGTCTACTGGCCGGGAATAAACAAGGACATCACTGACATGATAATCACCTGCGAAACCTGTCAAAGACACCAACCTGTGCAATGCAAGAAGACCCTTCAACAACACAAACTGGTTACATCTCCTCGGACCAAAGTAGGGGTTGACCTATTTCATTCAACTGGTCGAGACTACGTCTTAATAATGGATTATTATTCTAACTACCCAGAAGTTATGAAACTTCCAGACTTGACAAAGCGTGTAAAGAAACATTCCCAAAACATGAAATACCGGATTCTGTAATATCGGACAACGGTCCATGTTTTGCAAGTTTGGAATGGTCCGAATTCTCGAAAAAATATAACATCATGCATGTAACATCAGTCCTCTCGACCCTCAGTCCAATGGCAAGGTAGAGAGGGTGTTCACATAGTCAGTTGATTAGTAAAGCAAATGACTCGATGTCAGATATCCATCTTGTGTTGTTATCTTATAGAGCTACACCACTCTCTTCAGGACTCTCGTCGGCTCAAATGTTATTTAACAGGGATCTCAGGACTACCTTACCAGCAATCAGACTGCAGAATCCAGACCATTTTCCTGTTCTGAAGAAGATTGAAGAGCGTTCAAGACAACAATCATATTACGACAGACATGCATCTCAATTGGAACCACTGACAAAGGATGACCTTGTCAGAAGCAAAAATCCAGGAGGATGGTCTGCGCCAGCCACAATTATTAGGCAAGCAGCTCCACGTTCCTATAGTAAAATCAGTGTGACAGACGTGCTTTGCAAAAAATTCGATTACACCAAATTTTTCCAAATTTAAACTTCACTGACTCAATATTTTGTGACAATCTACTGCATACCAAAAATTCAGATGACATGCACAAGACTGTGAAAGCTTCAGATTCACCACCTCGTCAGCTTAGAAGATCAAGGCGACGAAGAAAACCAAACAGACTGAACTTATAAAATATTGCATTATTGTGTAGTCATTACTCAAGTTTTGCTTGTACAGATATACATCTCATGATTAATACTTATCTTGTTGTCCAATTTTCTCTGCCACATAGAAAATATATTTAAGAAAAGGGGGTTGTAGTGATCTGTATATCTGCTAGTATGTAAAGGGTTAACATCTGTATTATAGTGCTAGACAACCACTAGATAGCAGCACCAGATCCATGTATATAAACTGCACTCAGAGCAGCCTCTTCGTATCAGGAGTGACTAGTGAGCAGAGTGTTAGAGATATAGCTTAGTTGGCACATGTAAACATTGTTTATACTTCTTATTTACTTAATCATGTTATAATTGTAGAACAGTGAACAAACTCATAGATATTTATATTCGTTATTTAATAAATGTTATTTGCGGACTTCCAGTGGCGGCAATGTGGAGCTAAGCCGCACGTTCGGCAGGTCCCGCTTTCGTAGGGCTTGTGGGCTCTTTTAAGGGCCCCAAACGGCGCTGATTCAACAATTCCCGGTGTGTAAAGGGGTCTGGAGTAATACCCCCCGGGATTTATGGTGCGGACCCGGAGCGGGGCGAGGAAAAAAATGGCAGCAGCTCCCCTGGAAAAGCGGGGGAAGGTGGACAAAATGGCGGCCGGTGGAGCCCCCGAGGAGTGGAGGCAGTGGGCGCAGGAGCAGCAGGCGGCCCTTCTGCGCTATTTTACTAAGCTGAAAATGGAGTTGCTGGACTCTCTGAAGGTTACGACAAGTAAGCTGCTGGAGACCCAGACAACCCAGGGTGCAGCGATCCTCGAGTTGCAGCAGCAGGCCTCTGAGCGTGAGGATGAGGTCTCGGCCCTCGTGGGGAAGGTGGAGATGCACAAGGCGCTCCACAAAAAGTAGCAAAATCGTTTTGAGGAGATGGTGTTTCGGTCAAGGAGGAAGAACTTGCGGATCCTGGGCCTCACGGAGGGGTCGGACCTGCCGGCTTATGTGGCCGTGATGCTGAACTCGCTGGTGGGGGCAGGATCTTTCCATCTGCCCCTGGAGCTGGAGGGGGCCCACAGAGTACTGGCCAGGAGGCCTAAGGCGAATGAACCCCCGCGGGCGGTGCTGGTGCGGTTCCATTGGTTCAGTGACCGGGAGTGTGTGCTGCGATGGGCCAAGAAGGTGAGGAGCAGCAAGTGGGAGAATTCGGTAGTGCGCATCTACCAGGACTGGAGTGCGGAGGTGGCTAAGCGGAGGGCCAGGTTCAACCGGACGAAGGCGGTGCTCCACAGCAGGCAGGTGAAATTCGGCATGCTGCCGCCTGCGTGCTTGTGGGTCACCTACAAGGACTGGCATCACTATTTTGAGTCCCCGGAGGAGGCGTGGGCCTTTATGCACGCTGAAACGTTGGACTCGAACTAGGGATTGGGGACTGTGGGGGTTTGTTGTATTACTGTTTATGCTGTTGCTGGTTATTCTGTTTTTTTTTCTGCTTTCGGATGGTGTTGGTTATGGTTTTGTGTTTTAAGGGGGGTGTTGGGGGTCTGTGGGTTTTTTTTGTACGGGGTTGGTGGATGGGTTGGGACTGCTATTTGGGAGCTGCGTTGAGGGGGTGGGGTGGGGAAGTGTGAAAGTCCGGGCTTTCCTCTGGTTTCCCACGCCGCGGGACGAGGGGGGTGGAGCTGGAGGCAAGGGGCGTGGATATCAGTTCCGTTTTCCCGCGCTGGAGCAATGCCAAGGAGCTGCTGCGGGGGGGGGGGGGGTAACCCCATATCGGGAGGGGTTGGAGTTAGGGCGGGAGCTGCCGGGGTCAGCAGAAGTCAGCTGGCTCACGGGAGTACTATGGAGGGAGTGTCGCGGCTAGGAGGGGTCCTAGCCTTGGGGGGGGGAGGGGGGGGGGGGGGGGAGATACCGTGTTGCTGCTGGATTGGCCAGGGAGGAGCTGGTGTGGGTCGGGGGGGGGTCGGGGTGAGGTTCTATCGCCATGGGAAACGGGCCAAGTGGGGGGTGCTGGTCAGGGGCGAGCAGTCGATGGGCTATGGCTACTCGGCGGGGGAGGGGGGGGGGCGGGGTGCCCCCTGATCCGGCTGATCACGTGGAACGTGAGGGGGCTGAATGGGCCGGTTAAGCGGGCCCGGGTGTTTTTGCATCTGAAGGGGCTGAAGGCGGACGTGGCCATGCTTCAGGAGACTCACCTGAAGGTGGTGGACCAGGTTCGTCTGACGAAGGGGTGGGTGGGGCAAGTTTTCCATTCAGGGCTCGACGCGAAGAACCGGGGGGTGGCGATCCTGGTGGGGAAGAGGGTGGCGTTTGAGGCGTCTGAGGTGGTAGCTGATAGTGGCGGCAGATGTGTGATGGTGAGCGGTAAGCTGCAGGGGGAGAGGGTGGTGTTGGTAAATGTATATGCCCCAAATTGGGATGATGCTGGTTTCATGAGGCGTATGTTGGGCCGCATTCCTGACCTGGAGGTGGGGGGCCTGATCATGGGGGGGGACTTCAATACGGTGCTGGATCCCCCACTGGATCGTTCTAGTTCTAGGACGGGCAGGAGGCCGGCGGCGGCCAAGGTGTGGAGGGGATTTATGGACCAGATGGGAGGGGTTGGTCCCTGGAGGTTTGGGAGGCCGAGGGCTCGGGAGTACTCTTTTTTTCTCCCACGTGCACAGGGTTTACTCCTGTATTGATTTTTTTGGTCCTGAGTAGGGGACTGGTCCCGAGGGTGGAGGAGGCCGAGTATTCGGCTATTGCGATTTCGGACCATGCTCCGCATTGGGTGGATCTGGAGATGGGGGAGGTGCGGGACCAGCGCCCGCATGGCGTCTGGACGTGGGGTTGTTGGCTGATGAGGTGGTGTGCAGGAGGGTCCGGGGATGTATTGAGAGGTACCTCGAGGCCAATGATACTGGGGAGGTCCATGTGGGAATGGTGTGGGAGGCTCTGAAGGCAGTGATTAGGGGGGAGCTGATTTCCATCTGAGCCCATAGGGAGACGGGGGAGAGGAGGGAGAGGGAGAGACTGGTGGGGGAGCTGCTGAGTGTAGATAGGAGGTATGCGGAGGCTCCGGAGGAGGGATTGTTGGGGGTGCGGCGTAGCCTGCAGGCTAAGTTTGATTTACTGACCACCAGGAAGGTGGAGACACAGTGGAGGAAGGCGTAGGGAGCGGTCTACGAATATGGAGAGAAGGCGAGCAGGATGCTGGCGCGTCAGCTCCGCAAGCGGGACGCGGCTAGGGAGATTGGTGGAGTGAAGGATAGGGGTGGGAATGTGGTGCGGAAGGGGGTAGAGGTCAATGGGGTCTACAGGGAACTGTACCGGTCGGAGCCGCCAGTGGTGGGGGAGGGGGGAATGGAGAGCTTTTTGAACAGGCTGCGATTTCCAAGGGTGCAGGAGGAGCAGGTGGAGGGACTGGGGGCGTCGATCGAGTTGGAGGAGCTGGGTAGAGGGATTGGCCACATGCAGTCGGGGAAGGTGCCGGGACCGGATGGGTTCCCGGTTGAATTTTATAAAAAATATGCGGACCTGTTGGGCCCCCTGCTGGTTCGGACCTTTAACAAGGCATGGGAGGGGGGAGTTTTGCCCCCGATGATGTCACGGGCGCTGATTTCCCTGATCCTGACGCGAGATAAGGACCCCTTGCAGTGTGGATCATATAGGCCAATTTCACTGTTGAACGTGGACGCCAAGTTGCTGGCAAAGATCTTGGCCACTAGAATAGAGGACTGTGTGCCGGGGGTGATACATGAAGATCAGACGGGTTTTGTGAAGGGGAGGCAGCTGAACACTAACGTGCGAAGGCTGCTAAATCTGATAACGATGCCGGCGGCAGAAGGAGAGGCGGAGATTGTGGTGGCATTAGATGTGGAGAAGGCCTTTGATAGGGTTGTGTGGGGGTACTTGTGGGAGGTGTTAGAGAGGTTCGGGTTTGGGGAGGGGTTTATTAAATGGGTGAGGTTGCTGTACGAGGCCCCGATGACGAGTGTAGAGACAAATGGGAGGAGGTCCGAGTACTTCAGTCTCTACCGTGGGACGAGGCAGGGGTGCCCCCTGTCCCCCTTGCATTTTGCGTTGGCAATTGAGCCTCTGGCCATGGCGCTAAGGGAGTCAGGGAGGTGGAGGGGTCTGGTGTGGGGTGGGGAGGAGCATCGAGTGTCACTTTATGCAGATAACTTGTTGCTGTATGTAGCAGACCCAGTGGGGGGAATGCCGGAGGTGATGGGGATTCTTGCTGAGTTTGGGAGTTTCTCGGGCTACAAGTTGAACCTGGGCAAGAGCGAGCTGTTTGTTGTACACCCGGGAGATCAGGAGGAGGGGATTGGTAGGCTCCCGTTAAAGAGGGCAGTGAGGAGTTTTAGGTACCTGGGGGTTCAGGTGGCTAGGAGTTGGGGGACTTTGCATAAGCTTAATTTTACTAGGTTGGTGGAGCAGATGGAGGAGGGGTTTAAAAGGTGGGACATGCTGCCGCTGTCGTTGGCGGGTGGAGTACAGTCCGTTAAAATGACGGTGCTCCCGAGGTTTTTGTTCCAGTGCCTCCCCATTTTTATTCCGCGGGCCTTTTTTAGGAGAGTGAACAGCAGCATCACGGGATTTGTTTGGGCGCACGGGACTCAGAGGGTGAGGGGGGTCTTTTTGGAGCGGGGCAGGGATAGAGGGGGGCTGGCGCTACCCAACCTCTCTGGGTACTATTGGGCGGCTAATGTCTCGATGGTACGCAAGTGGGTAATGGATGGGGAGGGGGCAGCATGGAAACGGATGGAGGTGGCGTCCTGTGGAGGCACGAGCCTGAAGGCACTGGTAACAGCGCCGTTGCCGCTCCCTCCAACGAGGTACACTACGAGCCCGGTGGTGGCGGCTACCCTCAAGATTTGGGGGCAGTGGAGGCGACACAGGGGGGAAGTGGGGGGCTCGGTGGAGGCCCCGCTGCGGGGGAACCACCGGTTTGTCCCAGGGAACATTGATGGCGGGTTCCTGGGGTGGCACATGGCGGGCAAAAGGAAGTTGGGAGACCTGTTCATTGACGGGAGGTTTGCGAGCCTGGGTGAGCTGGAGGTGAAGTTTGAGCTCCCCCCGGGGAATATGTTCAGGTACCTTCAGGTTAAGGCGTTTGCTAGGCGGCAGGTGGAGGGGTTCCCTTTGTTGCCCCCGCGGGGGGGTAAGGGATAGGGTGCTTTCGGGGGTGTGGGTCGGGGATGGGAAGGTGTCTGACATCTACCAGGTGATGCAAGAGGTGGAGGAGGCGTCGGTAGAGGAGCTGAAGGCTAAGTGGGAAGTGGAGCTGGGGGAGCAGATTGAGGAGGGGACATGGGCGAACGCCCTGGAGAGGGTGAACTCCTCCTCTTCATGTGCGAGGCTTAGCCTCATCTAGTTCAAGGTACTGCACAGGGCTCATATGTCCGGGACAAGGATGAGCAGGTTTTTTGGGGGTGAGGACAGGTGCATTAGGTGTTCGGAGAGCCCAGCGAACCATGCCCATATGTTTTGGGCATGCCCGGCACTGGGGCAATTCTGGCAGGGGGTGGCGAGGACGGTGTCGAGGGTGGTAGGGTCCAGGGTCAAGCCAGGCTGGGGACTCGCGATATTTGGGGTTGGGGTGGAGCCAGGAGTGCAGGAGGCGAAAGAGGCCGGTGTTTTGGCCTTTGCATCCCTAGTAGCCCGGCAGAGGATCTTGTTGCAATGGAAAGATGCGAGACCCCCAAGCGTGGAGACCTGGATCAATGACATGGCGGGATTTATTAAGCTGGAGGTCAAATTCGCCCTGAGGGGGTCGGTACAAGGGTTCTTTAGGCGGTGGCAGCCTTTCCTCGACTTTCTGGCTCAACGATAGGGAACTAGGTCAGCAGCAGCAGCAACCCGGGGGGGAGAAGGGGGGTATTGTTTATGTTAATTTAATTTATTTTGTTGTTCATCGGGTTTGGGGGGGTTCGTTATATGCGTTGTTACGGGTCCGGGGGGGGGGGTGTTTATTATTGTTATTATTATTGTTCTGTTGTTATACATTTTTCAAAAATTTCAATAAAAATTATTTTCAAAAAATAAATGTTATTTGCTTAATTTGAAGACTGATAGTTTTACTGAACTACAACCATCAGACCATTCTGGAAGTAAGCAAAAGAGTAACAACGTATTACAATCACGTAATATAACATCCTCAACATCCTTTGGCCACGCACCACCGACTTTTCCATCAATCTCTCCTGCCTTGCATTCTATCACAGATTGTTCATTAATCCCCACCCCGCTTCACAATTGCTAAAAGATATTACATTTCTAACGTTCCCCAGTTCTGATGAGATCATCAACCTGAAACTTTAACCCTGTTTCTCTCTCCGGGCACGGCCTAACCTGCTGAGCGTTTCCAGCATTTTCTTGGTTTAATTGCAGATTTCCAATGTTTGCAGTATTCTGCTTTTGTGTGAATAAAACATATCAAACTCCATTTGTCCCACTCTCAGGACAAATGTTTGGACTATCTGCAAAAGCCATTTACACCGACCTGTGTCAGCAACTGATAGCTCTGTCCCATATTGAGGTAAACATATCCTACTAGGCATCCAACAGCAATAACAATTCTTACATTACAGGGCCTGGATTCAGATGGAATGCAATGTCCAGAAAAGTGTGAAACCAACTTGGAAATTGAATCATTTTTTAGATCTGATAAGCTGTATTTTTCATGATGGTTGATCAATTGTATCTCACCAAATATCCAGGATACCCAGTATCACTAACATATTGAAGCCACACATCAATATGTATCAAATAACTCATCCAATACACAAACAACTCCAGAACTCTCAAATATGTTCTTGGCTTTTCTTAGTTTATTTCTGTAAGCTTCAAAACAGAAATCACCACATATAAACTCGTGTTAGCTGGAATATTGTGCACAGTTCTGGGAGCCACACTATAAGAAGGTTATGAAGACACTGGAAAGTGCAGAAGAGGTTTACAAGAATGGTTTCAGGAATGAGAAACTTCAGTTTTGAGGGTGGATTGGAGAGGTTGGGACTGTTCTTCTTGGAGAGAAAAAGGCCAAGAAGAGATTTGATAGGGATGTTCAAAATCAGGAGGGGGCTGGAGAGAGCAGATAGGAAGAAACTGTTGCTGTTTGTAAGAGGATCGAGAATGAGAGGGGGCAGACTAAAGTGATTTTCAAAAGATGCAAATGTGACGTGAGAAAAAACATCTTCACAGAGCGAGTGTTTCGGTCTGGACTGCACTGTATGGAAGTGTGGCGGAGGCAGGTTCAATCAAGGCATTCAAGGGGACATTGGATGATTATATTTGAATAAAAACAATGCGCAGGGGTATGGGGAAAAAAGCAGGGTAATGCACTAAGCCATGATGCTCATTTGAAGAGTCGGTGCGACACGATGGACCAAATCATAGAATCCCTACAGTGCAGGAGGCTATTCAGCCCATCGGATCCACACAGGCCCTCCGAAAGAGCACTCCACCCAAGTCCTCCCCCCTCCACTCCACCCTATCCTCATAACCTAACCTGCACATCCTTGGACACTAAGGGGCTATTTAGAATGGCAAATCCACCTACCCTGCACATCTTTGGACTGTGAGAGGAAACTGGAGCACCGAGAGGAATCCCACGCACACAAGGCGAGAAGGTGCAAACTGTACAGTCAACCAAGACTGGAATGGAACTCAGGTCTCGAGTGCTGTGAGGCAGCAATGCTAACCACTGTGCCCTCGTTCTGCACCCTTCTGTGAGTTATTGCATGTTTTAGCTGGTTGATGTTCACAACTATTGATACCAGCCCTTGCCATTTAAGAATCAGTAACTGTAAGTGGGATGTTCCACTTCTGCACTCATTGAATCTCCGCAATTTTACATCCATGAAAGAATCTGAGCATAAATTGATGGACTGGTTTGCACATTCATACATTTCAGTGCCGATCACCTAGATGATGTGAGCTAATGAGAGCAAATAACTTGATTATACCCCCCAGACCCAGAATCTAAACCATTACAAGAATTAAAGTACAGTCAGGTCCAGGATTAAATCATGCAATCCAGATATTTGAATCTACAGAGGCACAACCCCACAACAGATTTCCATCAACTGTGTCACATAGATGCAACAAACGAATTGATTTTAAGCGATTGCTTGGAATTTCGACTGGAGTCCCTCTGATGATGCTGCTTAACAATACATCACAATCAAAATTGTACGTAATCATAGATAGCAAATCTCAATCATGATCTGCAGGAATCTAATTTCAATAAATGAGTTAGTTTTACATAATCCTATATTAATGAGCTGCAATCATTTACAATTCCATTTTCTTTATTCTTTCATGGGATGTGAGCTTTGCTGGCTAGGTCAGTATTAACAGTGGTTAGCGCTGTTGCTTCATAGCGCCAGGGACCGGGGTTCGATTCCTGGCTTAGGTCACCTCCTGTGCGGAGTTTGCATGCTCTTCCCGTGTCTGCGTGGGTGTCCTCTGGGCGCTCCGGTTTCCTCCCACAAGTCCTGGAAGACGCGCTGGTTAAGTGAATTGGACATTCTGAATTCTCTCTCTGTGACCCGAACAGGTGCCGGAATGTGGCGACTAGGGGCTTTTCACAGTAACTTCGTTGCAGTATTAATGTAAGCCTACTTGTGACACCAGTAAAGATTATTATTAATTACCCATGCCCTTGCTAATTGCCCTTGAGGTGCTGAGCCACTTTCTTGAACCGATGCAGTCCACATACTGTAGGCACACCTACAGTGCTGTTAGGGAGGGAGTTCCAGGATTGCGACCCAGTGACAGTGAAGGAACCGCGATATATTTCCAAGTCAGGATAGTGAATGGTTTGGAGGGATACTTGCAGGTGTTGGGTGTTCCTATATGTCTGCTACTCTTGTTCTGCAAGGTGGTAGAGGTTACAGGTTTGAAAGGTGCTGTTCAAGGGTGGAGGGTGCATGGTCCTAGGCCCCTTACTACCACGTTGTAATCATATAGTCCCTACTTTCAAAGTGAATGTATGTGTTGACAGTAAGATGCATATTGCTTTCAGAAAAGTTTTAATCTCTTTCACATCTGCTGATTGTTAAGCCAAACAGAACACATGCATGTATACATTGATTTGAATATTTTATAACTCAAGTGAATAATGAAGAAAACATCAGACCTTGAAAAATGGTCATATGCACTCAAAACATTAACTCTCATTTCTCTCTCCACAGATGCTAGCAGACCTGCTGAATGTTTCCAACATTTTGTGTTTTGACGACTCAGAATTTTTTTACACTGAATATTTCCTTCCAGCTTTTCATTGTCAATTGTTCGTGAGTCGCAGGCTTCAACCGGGATTTCACTAGAGTAAATATAAAGAGACACTTATTGAAATTGTGTCTGATTTGGGTGGGAGGTGAATGCTTGTAAATATTTCACGAAATAAAGACTAATTCCATTACTGTCCTTCACCAACTCGCTTTCCAGATTATAATATTCAGTAGGTATTAAGAGGGCTAAGATCATCTGGTGAGAAGAAGAATCTTTTGTCTCAGCCACGCCAAGTTAACCAGCTCCAATGCAGTACTGGGAGAAAGGAACAAAGAATGAAAACGGGTTTGCACTAAAAAAAGGTGTTCGGCCAAGTTTGATTACTTGACTGAAAAGAAATATTCGCGCAAATTTCAAAACAGCTGAATTATCTCAAAATGCTACTGAAGTCCCACTCCACACGAGGTGCAATTTGCATTACAAGGTAATAGATCAGTCAAAGCTCACTGGATCATATGTACCAGATGTTCAAACACAATTCGCTCTTGTGCAAATTGAGGGTGCATTTGTTTGTGAAATCCAGTGGCAGATGAAGACTGAAGCGTGAGCTTTTAACAATGAAATCCAACACCATTCGTCAATCCCAATTCTACTTCTCTATTGAAGAATCAGATGAAACACCAAAGATAGACTTCCCATACGTGTAGATTCTGGATGAATGGGGAACGAAACCTTCTTTCACAACAACATTCATCCTGACAGATTCGCTGGTAGTTCGCTCGTGAGGCACAAAAGTGATTTCCTCTTGGAGTTCAGCTTGGCCGTTGGCATCTAAAGAAAAGAAAACAATTAACGCGTGTAGACAAAAGGCCATTTTATCATTATCCCCCAAACATGGGTTGGAGGAAGATGTTCCAAGTCATGATCTTTGAATGGTTTAAGATTGTGGGTCATACACATGACACACAAAGCAACCTGGAGAAGGTTAAAAGCACACTGTGTGAGGAATTGGTTTGAAAAAACAATCTGCATTCATATGGCACCTTTAATGTGGTTAAAGACCCAAGGCTCTTCACAGGAATGATTAACAAACTAAATTTGGCATTGAAATAATAGAGCAGATGACCAAAAGCTTGGTCAAAGAACTAGATTTTAATGAGAGTCTTAAGGGAGGAAAGTGAGGAAGTGGGGGGGTGGAGTGGGTTAGGGAGGAAGTTGGTTGGTAAGGGCCTACCCTCGATATCTCATCAATGTGGGCTGATTAAAATCAAGATTTGTTGCGAGGCCAGAGTTATCAGACAAGGATGTGCAGGGTTCCGGAGAGAAGGCGCGAAGGTGGCATGGAGATCCAGCGCAGACACGGCTGACTGAATGGCCTCCTTCTGAGCTGAGTAATTGTGATCAAAGAAGGCACACAATCTGGGACGGCTGTAGGACTGGAGGAAATTAGAGAAACAAGAGAGGAGTGGCTATGGGTGGAGGTTGCGAGATCATGATTGCTGGGTAAAAAAACTAGAACAGGGGCGCAACAGAGCTAGAGACTCTGCCAAGTCCACGTACTCGAGGATATAGATAGCCCACGACTATAGGTGTGGCTCCATTAAGTGCAATCTGTTCAGCTTGGTGGAGGAGGTGAAGAGGGACCTACGGAGACGGGACTCGCTCGCTGTCAGGAAGAGTGCAGATGGTAAAAATGATTGTGCTGCAAAGGTTTCTCTTCCTATTCAGATCTCTCTTGATCTTCATCCCCAAATCTTTCTTCGCCAAGGTGGATAAATTGATCATGGCCTCCATCCGGGCGGGAAAAAACTCTAGAATACGGAAAAACGCCCTACAAAGAGGGTGACATGGGCTCTGCCAAACCTCCTATTCTATCACTGGGCAGCAAATAGAGAGGGCGCGGGGTGGGTGAAAATGTCAGAGGCAGAATGGGTGAAGATGGAGGAAGCCGCCTGTACGGGAACGTCGCTGCGGGTGCTGCCAACCGCTTCACTCTCATTTCCCCCAGCCAAGCACTCGACGGGCCCTGTGGTAGTAGCCGCATTACAGATCTGGAACCAGCTCAGACACCACTTTAAACTGGGTGACATGGGTGGCACAGTAGCACAGTGGTTAGCATTGTTGCTTCACGGCACCAGGGACCCAGGTTCGATTCCCGGCTTGGGTCACTGTCTCTGCAGAGCCTGCACGATCTCCCTGTGTCTGCGTGGGTTTCCTCTGGGCCCTCCCCTTTCCTTCCACAAATCCTGAAAGACGTGTTTGTGAGGTGAATTGGACATTCTGAATTCCCCTCTGTGTACCCAAACAGACGCCAGAGTGAGGCAACCAGGGGATTTTCACAGTAACTTCATTGCATTGTCAATGTAAGCCTACTTGTGACACTAATAAAGATTATTATTGCAACCTCATCTGCAGGAACCGCAAATTTATCTCAGTAACTCGAAAACGTGGGAAGAGGATAGAGGGGTATTGACTAAGAGACATGTATACGGATTGCAGAGTAGCAATGCTGGGGGAGATAACGAAGAAGCTCCAGCTCCCGAAAGAAAATGATCTTCGGTACCTGCGGGTGCGAGACTTCCTCCGCAAGGACACCACGCCGTTCCCCCGGATACCTGGACATACCCAAACAGACTACTAACGCCAGACATGCTAGGGGATGGTAAATGTGGCGACATAACTGTATGTTCTATATACGGATGTTTTTTTTAAAATAAATTGAGAGTACCCAATTACTTTTTCCAATTAAGGGACAATTTTAGTGTGGCCAATCCACCTAACCTGCACATCTTTGGGTTGTGGGGTGAAACCCACGCAGACACGGGGAGAATGTGCAAACTCCACACGGACAGCGACCCAGAGCCGGGATTCAAACCCGGGTCCTCAGTGCCATAAGCAGCAGTATTAACCACTATGCCACGTGCCGCCCCCTTTACGGACAATTGTTAGAAGAGGTTAGGGCCCCAGTGGAGAGACGCGAGAGAGATGGGGGTAGGAAATGGGCATGGGGACAGGGGGAGAACTCTGGATCGAAGGTCTGCACTGGGGAAACTTCACCTCCTCATGCTCAGAGCTAAGCCTAACACAACTAAAGGTGGTGCACAGAGCACACCTAACCATGAGTGGATTTTTCCCGGAGGTGGAGGATAAGTGCGAGCCTTGTCAGGGGGATCCGGCCAACCACACCCATATGCTCTGGTCCTGCCCCAAACTCAATCGGGTTCTGGACCGTCTTCTTCAAGGTCATGTCCAGAGTGGTTTGGGTGAAGATAGAGCCATGCCCATTAGTGGCAGTCTCCGGGTTATGGAGCACCCAGAACTCTTTGTGGGGAGGGAGGTCGACGCCCTGGCATTCACCTTTCTGATTGCCCGGCAGAGACTTCTGCTTGGATGGAAGTCGGCAGCACTACCCAGAACATCAGACTGGCTATCCGACCGAGCAGAGTTTCTAAAACTAGAAAGAATAAAATTTGCTATTGGGGTATCAGAGGGTTTCATCACACATGGAAACAATTAACCAGCTTCTTTGAAGACCTGCTCGTGAACCAGCAGTGGTGGTGGGGGGAAACAATCTAAGAGACAAAGTAGGTGACGAGGGACAGGTGAGGAAGAGGGAACACCCACACTACAGTGAGGAGGAGAAAACTGCACAACAGCTCCTCAGGCTACAAAGGGTCTATACCTACACTAAGCTGGTCACAGCAAGGTAAATAGATCACTTATCTTTTTTGTCATATTTTTTCCTTTATCTGTTTTTGTTTGATAACACTCGTGTAAATTTTGACCACACAAATAGTAAAAGGGTGCAAATTATTTATAACCTCAGTTATGATTAATGCAACTGGAGAATTGAACTGTATGATGATTAGACTTACCTGTCATAAATTAAAAACTCACCTCACAGCGCCGAGGGTCGGGTTCAATCCCGGCTACAAGTCATTGTCCGTGTGGAGTTTGCACATTCAGAACATACAGTGCAGAAGGAGGCCATTTGGCCCATCGAGTCTGCACCGACCCACTTAAGCGCTCACTTCCATCCTATCCCCGTAACCCAATAACCCCTCCTAACTTTTTAGTCACTAAGGGCAATTTATCATGGCCAATCCACCTAACCTGCACGTCTTTGAACTGTGGGAGGAAAACGCAGCACCCGGAGGAAACCCACGCAGACACGGGGAGAACGTGCAGACTCCGCACAGACAGTGACCCAGCAGGGAATCGAACCTGGGACCCTGGCGCTGTGAAGCCACAGTGCTATCCACTTGTGCTACCATGCTGCCCAAGAGAAGTTAATAGATGAATGATTCATTCCATTAGTTTCACAGAACTTACAGTTTGCCCCGTGTTTGCATGGGTCTCACCCCCACAACCCAAAAAAGATGTGGGGGGGGGGGGGAGAATTGGACATGCTAAATTGCCCCTTAATTAGATAAAAATAATTGGGTACTCTAAATTTAAAAGTAAAAAATAAATGAAAAACTCCAATACATTTTTAAAAATCCAATTCCATTTTCAACACCTCAATTTGAATCAGGCTCCACACCACACTATCAGGCCACCGGTAATTATACACAGGGTAAGGTTTATTTTGCACGCGGTACTTTTACCTGTTGTTTCCTTGGCGCTGCTTCCATTGCTCGCTTCTTCTCGCTTCTTCTTCAGGTGGAAGAAGCCATAAGTGCCGAGCATTGTCCAGATGCCAATCGCATAAACCAGGGAAACCCTGACATTCCAGCGGGCAATGTCCTTCAGGGTCATACTGACAGCACGTGACCAAGAGCAGTCAGCCACGCCCCCAAGGGATCGTCCACGCCCCCTAAGCACGGTGCCCGAGACTGGAGGACACACCCACTTAGCCTCGCCCCACCCCACCTGAATAAGCCCCGCCCCCTCAGCACGGGCCCCACCCCTATCCACGCCCTCAGCACAGACCCCGCCCCTACACGTCCCCTCCGCACAGACCCCGCCCCTGTCCACGCCCCCTCCGCACTGAACTCACCCCTGTCCCTGCCCCATCAGCAAACTCCTTTGGGAGTCAATTCCTCGGGCAACCGGCCCCGCCCCTTTTCGCTGAACTTCGCCCCTTTGCCCTCGGGCGTGCAACCTCCCCTCGGGTCTTCCCCAGTTCAATATCCGCGCTTCCTGCCGAGGCAATTCCAACTCGAGTTCCGGTTCAAAGGTCTTGGGTTTCACGCTCGATCGACCCGAAGATTAAGTGTTTAAAGAGGCTACCACCTTACCACCCTCCGCTCTCAACAGCGCTTCCAGGGTGGTGGGTACGCGGCCCAGTGGCACACCCACCGCGGTGCTCACTCCTCCCACTGCACCTCAATCCTCCCGCCGCTGCGCCCCCTCTGCTTGGTCCTCCAACTGCAACACCCCCTCCGCCCGGTCCTCCCGCCGCAGCGACCCCTCCGTCCGGTACACCCACTGCAGCACGTCCTCTGCCCGCTCCCTCCACCGCCTCAGCGTCCCCTCCATCCGGTCCTCCCTCCCTCTGTTCTACTCCATCTTCCCGCCGCTGCCTGGACTCCTGAAACCAGCAGTTATTTCCCTTAAGTGGCTTCCCTTTTCAAATCATCGAAGTAATTACTTCTTCCACAATACAAGTTTACTGCATTTGCAGAATTAATAGCCCATGATTTATTTTACTTTAAAAAAAGTTTCCCACGTTTTCCTTCTGCAATGTATTCCTATGTAACAGGTCAAGGGGCGGAATGCCCCCCCCATATTTCTATATTTAAAGAAAATGACTGATTAGCCTCCTATATAAATGTAACCAGGCAAAGGGCTCTGAGCATGATGTCAGGTGTAATGTCTGGATCTTGTAGGTCTCTCTTGGATTTGATTCAATTTGAATTGGTTTTTGGAGCATGCAGGGAGCTGGATTAGGGGTTTGCCCCTGTCCACACTGAACTCTGGCTTTGTAACTCTGATAAAGTAATTTAAAAAAAATAAAATTTAAAAATAAGCTGAGAAATCAAATGGCCGCCTGTTCCTGTGTAACAGGTCAAGGGGCTGAACAGCTGCATTCTTTTCAGGTCAAGCATTCCATCAGCCCCATTCCACTAATTCCTTATGATGTGGCGATGCCGATTCTAATTACGGAAGCCAACGTGGAACCAAGCAGTGCAGACACAAAAGTCCTGGATTCCCAGCCCCTGGAGGTGCTCCCAATGTGCAAGACTCATTCCTGCCTCGGGCCCACCACACTCCACAGAAACGTGAATTCACCACTGCAGCACTTTGTGAATTCGAATTTGCGTTTTGGGCAAGATTAGAGACCAGAAAAGGTAAAAGTACACATAGAAGATGAAACTTTGACAGACAAACTTTGTTACCGAGGAAGTAAGCTCACACCGGACGGAAAGTGTGACCAAGAATGACATGAAAATCGCTTATTGTCACGAGTAGGCTTCAATGAAGTTATTGTGAAAAGCCCCTAGTCGCCACATTCCGGCACCTGTCCGGGGAGGCTGGTACAGGAATCGAACCGTGCTGCTGGCCTGCTTTAAAAGCCAGCGATTTAGCCCAGTGCGCTAAACCAGCCCCTGGTGGTGGCACGGGGAATTGGAATGGTCATCAAAAGATGCATTTTTAAAAAAAATTTATCAACTCAAAGTTAGCCGTGAAAATAATGTTGAGAATCCCGGAATGCTACATCACACCAATTTTGAGTTACAGTAGTGTGCTGACCAATCAGTAAAGCAGAGAATTGAGGCTGCAGAGGTTTTTGAGGCGAAAAATAAGATCATGTAACTTGGGACTGAACTGGGATTTTATAGCTCCACCATCTCACTTGTGTGTACTACGTTCGGTATACCTTTGTCTAAATGACTATGCGACTTCCCCACTCCATGTTCATGCTCTTTTGCCAAATCCATGCGAAAAGTCTAATTCACACAAACGTGGTACAGCATTAATGATAACAATAAGATTACAATATTTCAAGAGATTGCCATGAGTCACTCATGGGCTTGATCTTGGAAATAATCCCTTGTTTAACACACATTGATTGATGTTGCATTCATTAAGATGTTACCGGTGTGATTCCTTCTCTCCCTCAGTGATTAAAACAAATCTGAACAATGGGAGATGCTTCCAAAGACTAGAAACAACAGGCCATCTTTAACTTCATAAAATGAGTACCAGTGTTTCCAAAAAGGAGTGAAACATCGACAGGGATGGTATTTCCTTCAGAGAGGCTGAGCACAAGTATGAGGAGAGATAAATTTATGATTTGGTTCGAAAGAGATTTGGAATATTATGGAGTAAGACCATCAATGCTAGAGCTGAAGTTGGCTAGAAACTAGCAATTTCTGAGATAATTTATGATGCAGCGCAAGTTCCAAATACATGGAATGGACTTTGAAGAGTTTACATTAGTTGTAAAGGGATTCAAAGCAATCAGCGTCTTGTGGAAGCATGTGTTGGTGTAGTGGTCGTCTTACTGGATCAATAGTACAGAATGAGTTCAAATCGTGATATGAGAATTTGAATTGTGATGACACTTAACGTCGAAGCTTTGCTGTAAGGAAAACTTGCAATTTCTTTAAAAGTCTGGGGAGTCTGCAATTGTTATAAGGGTGTTTGAAAATTATTTTGAATAGATTGTAAATTTCTTGGATAAGATAGTAGTCCTCGTGACCTTGAGACTCTTGACATGGAAGTATTATCAACAGATATGAAGTTAAGACAAAAGTCAGACGGTCAGGGGGCAGCACGCATGAAGTTGCAGTGGTTAGCACTGCTGCCTCAAGGCATTGAGGACCCGGGTTCGATCCTGGCCCTAGGTCACTGTCTTTGTGGAGTTTGCATATTCTCCCCGTGTCTGCATAGGTCTCACTTCCACAACGCTATTGGAAAAAAATAATTGGGTGCTCTAAATTTATTAAAAAGTCATGCAGCCAGACACAAAGTGCTATAAACAGGACACATATCAAAGTCTGGTCATGTATGTATCAGCAAGCCGAGCCACTACCAAAAAAGATCAGTTTTGTGATTGGTGGTAAAAAGAACATAATTCAGCTCTTCAGAAGGCAATGGACAGAATACCTAAAGCAGTATGGATAGCTTACATGCAAAAAAAGCTAAGAGTTTGTATCAGAGGACCAGATCAGGAACTGGGTATTATCAGTTGCAAAGGATCTCTGAAAAGATACCCCATTAGGACTTGCGTTATTCCAGGTGAGACGGTTCAGATACGGGCTTTGTCCATGTTAACTATATCCAGGAACCTCAGCTGGAATATGACTGTCACTGAACATGACTCAGGGGCCAAATCTATTGGGTGGAAAAGTGAGAGATCCTATATATCAGAGGCAGAGTTGTAAAGACAGATTGCACATGGCACCACATTTGTGCAGAGAGTATTGTGGATGTTTGTATTTGTATAAGAAATATTTTTTAAATAATGAAATGAAAATCGCTTGTCACAAGTAGGCTTCAAATGAAATTACTGTGAAAAGCCCCTAGTCTCCACATTCCAGCACCTGTTCGGAATGTGGCGACTAGGGGCTTTTCACAGTAATTTCATTTGAAGCCTACTTGTGACAATAAGCGATTTTCAATTTTCATTTCAAGTTTTGATTCAAGTGAAAGTTACAAAAAATAAAATCTTGTTGGTAATTACTGTACCTTGAGAATTCAAATAAAAAAGCTGGTATCTGTAAATGGGAGCTTGACGCTGATGGATTATCATAATAATCCAACTGTCTGACTAATCTCCTTTAGAGATGGAAACCTGCTGTATGTATCTGGTCTGGCTCGTGGTATTCCAATCCCTCAAAGTGGTTGACTCTTAACTGTTTTCTGAAATGGCCTAACAAGCCACACAGATGAATCGCCACCTCTTAAAGCGAAAAGGGCTGTGCAATAAATTTTCTTCTTGCCGGCAACATCCATGTCGTGAGAAATGAATTGAGAAGTGTACTTTTTACATACAAGTGTATGGAGATCGTTCTTAGAAAAGCCAAAGACAGTCTGCAAGAAAAGGCAGATACTTTTCAAAAACAAATTGTCACAGTAAATGTTTTCTTTGATAGGAACGGTTTGAAAGAAATAGCTGCATTTATATAGTGCTTTACACAATCTCAACATGTTACAAAATGCTACACAGATGAAATACTGTGTAGTCACGGATGTGGGAAATGAAGCAATTAATTTTCATACTGCACATTAATTTTCACAGCAGCACTGTGATAATACCATACAAATTAGCAGCAGCAGCAACCTCAAGCCTGCTCCATCCTTTGATAAGGTCATGGCTGACTTTCTTATGGCCTCAACTCAACTTTCTGAAATTGTGGGCAATTTGGAAAATTACAACCGATGCATCTACTGTCTCTGCAGCCACTTCTTTTAAGACCCTAAGACGATGCCCTTGAGGACCTGTCAGCCTTTCCCTGGTGATCATAATCATTCAAACTTCGGCTCTCCTTTCCACCTCTTGATTTAGAAAGTATTTATGGGATGTTATTCGTGTCTTCTACAGAGATGAGATTATTTGTATGTAGGTGTCGATTATTGGAAAAAGATTGACCAGGACACTGGGGAGAGCATCTTGACTCTTCTCAAATTGTGCCATTGAATGTCACATCTACCCCGGAGGGCAGACTCTCTTCTTGTTATCACATTTGAAAGACAGTACCTTAGACAACGCAGCACTCTCATGGTGCCACTGAGCCATGACCGAAATACATTGAAAATGTTAGTGGGAATCTGTACTTCGTAACGCAAAGTGGAACTGATACTGCTGACGCCATTTCAAACTTAATCTTCACAATTTTCTGTGGCAAGGTTGAACAGTAATCTTTGATCTGATTTAATAAAGCTTGATTAGCAATCCTAACTTTCAAAAGAAAGGCAATCTTAAAGAGAGGGCTAGATCCCCAGCCCGTGTTACCCTTCTCAGTTCCAGCATTCCTGACGGCAGATAGGTCATGGGCTATATTACATTCTTCTTGCCCAATTCAGAGCTCATTATCTCTTGACTTTAACCAAAGAAATGGAGATTTGATAAAGATTTAAGATGTTCAAGTATCACCTGTGGCTGAGCCAAGAGCACTGTTGCCTCTGGAGCTGAACGTTATGGGCTCAATTCCCAATCTAGGACTGGAGAACAAAAATCTAGACTGACACTCCAGGCCAGTACTCTCTTTTGGACAAGACGTTAAACCAAAGCCCCATGCTCGATGTCCGGTGGATGTAAAAGATCCCATGGCACTATTTTAAAGAAGCGCAGAGGGACATTATCTTCGGTGTCTCGGCCAAAACCAGATTATCTGGTCATCATCGCATTGCTGTTGGGAATTTGTGTACAGACTGGCTTCCACATTTCCTAAATTACATCAATTTTTTTTTCTCTCTTTTTAAAAAAAATTTAGATTAGCCAATTATTTTTTCCAATTAAGGGGCAATTTAGCATGGCCAATCCACCTACTCTGCACATTTTTGGGTTGTGGGGGCAAAACCCCACGCAGACACGGGGAGAACGTGCAAACTCCACACGGACAGTGACCCAGAGCCGGGATCGAACCTGGGACCTCAGCGCCATGAGGCGGTTGTGCTAACCACTAGGCCACCATGCTGCCCTCTAAATTACATCAATGACCACAATTCAAAAAGGCACTTAAAATACTGCAGATGTTGAAAATCTGAAATAAAAACAGAAAAGGTTAGAAATACACAGCAGGTCTGGCAGCATCTGTGGAGAGAGAAACAGAGTTAACGTTTCAAATCTAGATCTTTCAGGCGAGTAGTACGGAGTCCTTCCAGCATTTTCTGTTTCAACTTTGAAAGTACTTCCTGGGCTGTAAAGCACTTTGGGACATCCAGTGGTCACGAGGCAAGTCTTTCTTTCTTTCTTGTACTGTCTTTATATAATTACCAGCATGGCGTTCTCCCAAACTACAGATGAAGATATTTTTAAAAAGTACATTCGCAGTTTTAGCTTGCAGGAAGTGGGTCCATTAAACCTGACATAAGACATAGTGGGTCCATTAAACCTGACATAAGACATAGTGCGAATTCCAGCCCTTCAGCTCATGGTATTACACAAAAAATTCAGCAACTTAATTTTTGTTTCATGTAAAAAGTTAATAATTAAAATGGAATGCATTTGAATTAAACAGTCGTGTGCAACTATTAACCCTGGTCTATGCAATGTAACGCATATCAAACCCATTCATGAGAAGCTAAGACCACTCAGTGGTGTTTGTTTAGACTACTTAAAGACTGCACATCAAAATTACTTATATGGCACACATTTTGGATTCGGACATGTCTGTTATATATCATATAAATAAAACTTCCTCTCAACATTGCCCATCCTAAAATCCAATGTTTATAATATAAAGTATGCAAGCCTTTCTTTTTTTAAATGAATTTTTCATGGAATGTGGCAGTCGCCGGCAAGGCCAGCATTAGGGGCCTAACCCTAATTGTCCGTAAATGGAGTGGCTTGTGAGGCCATTTCAGAGGGCAGTTAACAGCTGTGGGCCTGGAGTCAAAGGGGAAGGATAACAGACTTCCTTCCCTAAAGGACAATTCGGCAGTTTCATTGTCACCATCACCGAGACTAGCTTTCAATTGCAGATTTTATTAATTGAATTTAAATTGCACCATTTTGGGATTTGAACCCGTGTTCCCAGGGTATTAGCCTGAGCTTCTGGATTACTGGTCCAGTGACACGATCATTGTGCCACCATCTCACCAGTATATGCAAGGTTGTGATTTCCGTCCTCCAAGTAGCAGTGCAGCATCACCACAGGTGGAAAGGTTCAATCCCAGTCTGCTGGATCTCCATTCCAAATATGGATGCAGAAATTAATTATGGGAATACAATAGTAAGTGCATGATTTACAACGTTGAGAGAGGGAGAGGGTAAATTACATCTGATATATCTAATTATTTTCCACCACCTAACTTTGCTTTACTTGAAGATTCCACTTGAGTCTTGATACCTTGTCAAAGCCAATGGGGAAAGCAAATATATATCGCTAAAAAATTAAATTTTATCTTTGTCTCGGTGTTGCGATTGAACTGAGATTTCTTCCAAATACAACATCTTGATTACTCTTAAAAATCGTAATTAGCAACTGACATTGTATTCAGAAACTAAACTGCATTTGGAAAACAGCACTCAATTCAGTGTCTCACTGTGCAAAACAGAGTTTAATACGCAGTTTAACAAAAATGTATGTTGATTGCTTTCCTGGAGACTGAGCAGAAGGTTCATTTTGTTTTATGCAGGCTTGGGGCTGTATGCTGAAGTACTTATCAAAATTTCAAGCACCTTTCGTAATTTCAAATACACCACTTCTCAGATTAAACATAATCAATGTCTGCCGCGCGAGTGTATTTTCCAGAAAATTGCAGAATTAAACACCTGGCTAGTGTGACAGAAGAATTCAAACTTCCAATGGGATCTTGTTTGTTCTGAACACAAGATCAGACAAAATAAATTACAGCCAGAATGTTCTAGTCACATTTCGGCCGATTGTGTACGAGTGGCATAATTTGTCCAACAGGTGGACAATTGGCGGTTAACATCGGAAGGATGCCAGATTCACGTTCTGAATGTCATAGCAATACAGTGATGTGTTGACCAGAACTCCTGCACCTAGTGGATTTGCAGAGGACTGCAATCTGAGTGACGTGGATACCCAGCACAGATGTCCTAGGGTTGACATGCGAGGAACCACCAATATTGGTCCCAGTGTGCATCATGGAATCACTCTTTCCTATCTAAATATTGGGAAGATTGTGCAACAGTTGGTGTGTTTGGCAGCAACAAGATGTCATCAAAGCCAGCCTGTTAAGGTACTATATGTCTCCCCAAAGCAAGCCACAAGGTACATTCATGATACACCTGGGTCCTCTTGATGGCTTACGTTTAGGAGTTTCTAATTAAATAGGAGGAATTGTTCTTTGATGCTTATTGTTCTTTTTTTTCTTGTGCAACCCCAGTAACCAACACCAGATTACAGGCCATAAACTGCACACTCAAAAGGTTACTGGTCTGTCCCATATATACGCCCACCAGCTCACTGGAAGAACCATCCACCAATGAATTTGCGTAGGCGTTACGAATATCCCAGACACGAACCGAATTATCAATGGATGCAGAAACAATCAAACTGCTATCTGGGCTAAATGCAAGGTTAGTTATGTGGTCAGTATGCCCTCTCAGCTCTTTGAATAAAGTACCCGATGCAAGGTCCCACAACTTCAGTCGCTGATCTTCACCTGCTGAAGCCAAGTACTTCCCATTCGGAGAGAAAGCCAATGCCAACACAGGTCCACGATGTCCCGTGAAGAGACGTACAGTATTCCCTTGCTGTGTACTCCACAGGCGCACAGTTTTATCTATTGAGCCTGTGGCTATGTAGTTAGAGTTCGGGTGGAACTTGACACAGTCTACATCCGCTAAGTGACCCGCATAAATGCGTAATGGGTACGTTCTGTCAAGTGCCCAAAGTCTTGCTGTCCGATCATGTGATCCACTTACAAAGTAAAGGCTCAAGGGACTAATATCGACATCCCAGACTGGATAAGAATGGCCTTGGTACAAACCAGTGTTCTTGAAACTGCACAAATCCCAGTAACGGACTGTTGTGTCTTCCGAACATGACAAAAGTCCCGAATTATCAGAAAGGAATTTGGTGCCATATACAGGCCCACAGTGTCCTCTTAGGATTTTCATTTCACTGCCCACATCATCTTCCACCTGCATTAGGGAAAAAAAGTATGCAAAGATCAATAAATATCAGGAGTAGGTAGAAAATAAATAATATTAAGTTTCAATTTATCATGCGAGCATGTAGGATGCAAAAGGTCCCTTTACATATGCGTCTGAGGTTCTACACATCTCACTGTGGTCTTGGGCATGCAATGGCAAAACAAGAGACATATTTATACTTTTCCTTTCTGCTGTTCTCCTGTCGGTCAACAGAGGATTCAGAACAAGACATGGTGCTTTGCACAAATGGGTTACTTAAATCAGCTTCCAATGGACAAGAGAGCAAAGGCAGTGGACAACAGGATGAATTTCCTTCTCAAAACTGTCCTGGGAACCAGGTGCAGCTGGTTTGGGAGGAGTGCATTTGTGACAAGTAATGTTGCAGGCGTGGAAAACAGCACAGAGCCTGTCTGTGACAATACTGCCCTGTGTCAGAGGCTAAGCACCTACAGCTGGTGTAGCCTATTGAGCAGGGAGCAGCTGAAATTAACAACAGAGCAGTAAAAGGGAGTTCTCCAGCTGTGGAGCCCAGAGGTTTACAGCCAATAGTAGTCTAGTAAGACAAGGCCAAGAGATCTTCACCACTACCTCTGATCCTAAAGTGTAACGGTGACTTTTCAAAATTATGCTAATTCTCCCCTCTACTAAAAAGAATCTATATAATCAGCAATTCCAAAACTAGTAAAATGATATAATAGTGTCACAGAACCCTCATGATGGTGGAAGCTCCCTGAATTTCACCACACAAGGGCACAGCATGTAAAACACAAAAGAATGCTTGCAGCATTCACATCACGTGCCTCAAGAGAAAACCAATTCCACACCTGGTAACACTCGAGCTTCAGATTCAGAAGGTTGTGCATGCAAGTCCCATTTCAGAGACCTGAGCACATCATCTGGGCTAACTGCCCCCAACTTAAGCTGCTTTTACACTGAAGCCTTGGTCTTGGGAAGAGCTGACTGAAGTACTTGCACGTTTGTTTTAATAAGTAGATTCAACAGCTACAAATATTGCAGGCATGGGAAATCTAGAATAAAGACAAAATGCCACAGACACTCAAGAACTTCCAGCAGCACCTGGTGAGAGGAAAAGCTTGGGGAACTCTTCTGATGAAAGGTTATTGACCTGAAATATTTAACCTGAATGTTCCTCTCACCACAGTCTATACACCGTATACCAGTGAAGATAGTGTCACTGCTCTACTGCCTCAGTAGTAGTTGGGAGACCAAACAAAAAATAAATTATGCTGGCATAGACTCAATGGGCCGAACGGTCGGTTCGTGCTTTGTCGCACTCCAGGAGTCAGTGGCCAAAACAATACAAAAAAATCTTTACTCATTCATTACAATTTTAAGGCTTTTAAAATTCAGTCTGAGGTTGTGAGGAGGATTGACCCAGTTTGCATCACTCCTCACAGGCTCAGTACGACAGTGGATTAATCACTGTTACAAGTGGTCAGGTTACAGATTACATGATTCACATCTCTATGGATTCATAGATGTACCTGGGATTTAACAATCCTGTTACAAACCAGTAACTCCTCTATTAAAAAAAATCCAGAGAACATTCAAAATCCCACCACAGCAGTGACATTTATTGAGTCGATGCCCAATAAAATGGTCTTGAGGAAGAAAAACCTGACCTAGTTTGACCCAAATGTGTCCGTGATGATTGACTTAAGTTCTCTGAATTGACCTAGCAAGTTACTTAGTTGTATCGAATGGAAGCACCTCAAGGGGAACTACAGATGAGCAATAAATGTCAGTATTCCAGATAATGAGAAAAAGAAACACAACACACAGAACCCAATCACAGCCATTTTTCTGTGGAACAGCACCCAGCGTGTCTGCCTCGGACAGACTCCGCTTCCCTTGGTCAACTCCGCCACAATATAGAGGATGACTCCCAACAAGCAAACCTTGAAGCCACCTTGTCCCTTCTCCACATGCTTCAGTTGATTGGGGTCAACTTTCAAACATTTGCCACGTCTAAAAAACCTCATGTGACTCGTTGATCAGTTCTGATTTGCCCAATTTAATATCAAAGCAAAGTTCGCCACCCACTCCACTGCCTGGTGCACAGGTCACATGGGTAACCTTAAGTCTGCAGGCCGAGACTTGAACTCTGCTTGATTGATGGCCCATCCACCACCTTAAGTCTCCACCATTAAAACAAAGTGTGATTGCAGAGTAAACCATCTACCAGATTCAATGCAGCAATTGGAAAAGGCGCCTTTCAACCCTCCACCAAAGGGCAGAGGGTACTTGGGAAAAACATCAAGTTCTCCTCCAAATCTTCCACCATTCCTACTTGGAAAATACAGTCATTGGATCGAAATCCTGGAACGCCCTAAAGTGTGGGTGTACGTACATCACATGGATTACAAAGTTTGATGGCAGCGACTTACCACCACCTTATCCAAGGTACTCAAGGAGTTGTATTAAATGCTGCCTTGCCAGCAATGCTAATGTTCCATGAATTAATAATTGATTCATCTTGGTGACTGATGGGACCACCTCAGGCGGTGCTTGCTTTTTACACAGAACTTCCAACATAGTAAATCACCCCAAAGTACTTCACAGGAGCATGGTCAGACAAAAACTGACATCAGTGCAGATAGAATCATAGAATTTACAGTGCAGAAGGAGGCCATTTGGCCCATCGAGTCTGCACCAGCCCTTGGAAAGAGGATTCTGCTTAAGCCCACATCTTCACCCTATCCCAGTAACCCCAGCTAACATTTTTGGATACCAAAGGACATTTAACATGGCCAATCCACCTAACCTGCACATTTTTGAACTGTGGAGGAAACTGGAACACCCGGAGGAAACTCACACAGACATGAGGAAAACGTGCAGACCTTGCACAGACAGTGACCTAAGCCGGGACCATGGAGCTGTGAAGGAACAGTGCTAACCATTGTGCTATCGTGCCACCCACGATGTTTAAATGATTGGTCAAAGAGGTAAAGTTTTAACAGGAAGGAGCACAGGAATGGTCTAAGGAGAGAATTCCAGAGTTTTAGGGCTTAGACAGCTCAAGGCCTGGGAACCAATGATGGGGTGAGGGATTTTGGGATACAGCACAAAATCACTCGCTCTCATTTCCGCATTCTAGAGAGTAAAACAGCCCAAAACACATCTTAAACCCTGCATCTTCAGCTCCTGCCTTTCTTGATGTTAAAAATAGAAGCCACCTGTTTAGTAACCCCTGGTCTCCCCTTTCCAATGTCTCGCATTTATGGTCTCTTTTCCCACCCCATTCCATTCTACCCCTCTCTTCCTTGAAGCCTCTCAGCTAATTCCTCAACCTCCTCTCATCTGACCATTCCCTCCGTCTTTATTGACATCACACCAACTGGCATTGCACCGTTCTGCCCCAGTCTTCACTAATATTACTTTGCTTAAAACTTTTTTCCAAAGACGAAGGAGGACCCATCCCCAACCACCTGTCCTGACAAACTACTTTTCCCATCCTAGCCATGGACAGAAAAGGCTGGTTATTTCTGCCACAAACTCTCAACAGGCATCTTCCAATCTTACTTCTGAAACAGACCAAGACAGAGACCCCCACCGTGGTCAATGTCACAATGGCATTCTGTGTAACCCTGGTTAGTGCTAACTGTCCTTTTCACTATCCTTGACCGCTGTTCAATCGTTGCAACTGCTGATTACTCCACTTTTCACCACAGACTGCATTGTGCCTCCACAGCACCAAACTTTTATTTCCACTTTAATATATCCCAGTGTTAAATTCTCATCTCCCTCCAAGCTATATTTTCACTTTGATATATCCTAGTGTTAATTTTTCATCTCCTCCCAAGCCCCTCATTCATCAACATACTATTCCTCAACATCCTGTCCACTGAGCAAATTATACTAAAATACTGAATAAATCAGTTTGCTGCAGTTTAGCAATGGCTGAATCCATCCTGTTCAGCTCTAGGAAATACATACTTGTTAAAATTAGGATCTTCCATCCCTGGGATTCTAACTGCTTATGCCGCACTCACCTCAACGTTCCTTTGAGTATTCCTAAAGGTGAGTACAGACCATATTCAGCCAGCCCGCATTTGCAAAACCCAAAACAAAAAGTCTACTGTCAGATGCCATTCCACGGCAGGGCAGCACTTGCTGAACAATCCTGAGTGCACTAATGGCTACACTAAAGCTAAGTTAAGATAATTAATCAAGCTCATGATGTGGGTGACACGGTAGCATAGTGGTTAGCACTGTTGCTTCACAGCTCCAGGGTCGCAGGTTCAATTTCAGCTTGGGTCACTGTCTATGCAGAGTCTGTACATTCTCTCCAAGTCTGCATGGGTTTCCTCCGGGTCCTCTGGTTTTCTCCCATAGTCCAAAGATGTGACTAGGTGGATTGGCCATGCTAAATTGCCCTTAGTGTCCAAAAAAAAAAGGGTAGGTGGGATTACTTGGTTACGGGGATAGGGTGGAGTTGTGGGCTTTAGTAAGGGCCAGTGCAGACTCGATGGGCCAAAAGGCCTCCTTCTGCACTGTAAATTCTACACTTGCTAGAAGCAACAAGCATCTTTAACAGGGACTCGTTCTCTGGAAATGAAAAGAATATGTTCAAGCTTTATGCCTTTTTTGAATTGCTCAGGTTGAGAAGCCTATTAGTTCCCTTTTGCTTTCTCCTTGGCAATGCTTCCACCAAATTGAGTCAACTTGCCAATCAATCAATCAGGATCCATTCCTCCTGCAGTATAAATTGTGATCATTTGAAATTTGGCATTCTTGCATTTGTCCTGACGAGTACAAGACAGAAAGCTTCAGTGACAGGTCTCTCTTTTCAGCAAAATGCATAACCCTTTCACCAATACTGACCCCATTTGTCTTTCATTTCTCCCATTCCAATTTTCTCTTTACCTGTCCATTCCAAAGGCAAGAATTGACCCTGCCCGAATGTGGGAGAGAAGGTATCCTCACCTAAGAAGTCTCTCCAGTTTTATATTCCTGAGGACATTCCTGAGTGCACACAGGTGGCACCAATGCATGAAAATTGGGGGTGTTAATATTACCAATGCTACCCACCCCCCAACTTGTTTACAGAATGTTTGGATGATAATTGAGCTGCAATGAAAAAAAATAATACATTTCACTGCCAGCTGCTAGTAAGTCATCTGCTGCACAAACTCAAGCTATAGATGAGACTATTGCATTCATTATGGAGAAAATTAATTTTGGGTTATATACACCTCAGGACATCCCACGGTGCTTGACAGCCAATGAAGTAACTTGGTATTCACTGTTGTACTACAGAAACTGGGACAGCCAGTTGTGTACAGCAAGGCCCCACAAACAGCAATGTGATTATCTGCTTTATTGAAGATGTTTGAGGGATAAATCATCAGGTGACGGGGATAACTGCCCTGCTCTTCTTTAAAATAGTGCCAACGAATCTTTTATACCCACCCACGAGAGCAGGCAGGGACCAATTTAACATCTCATCAAAAGACGGCAACTCAAGAAAATGCAGGACTCCCTCAGTGCTGCACTGGGGTGTCAGCCAAAGCTTTTGTGCTCAAGTCTCTGGAGTGGAGTTTGAACCAAAAACCTTCGGAGTTTCAGAAGAATATCAACTAAGGCACAGCTGGAAGTCAAACCACGAGATGAAATGTGGAGTTTGCCAATGGTGCATCATGGAGCATACAGTGTGTGAGGGAGGAGGATAATTGAGGAAGGGCTCTGCTACGAGGGTATGTTGGGAAGAAGAGGGGCGGCACGGTGACGCAGTGATTAGTGCTGCTGCCTCATGGCACCGAGGACCGAGGTCTGTGTGGAGTTTGCACATTCTCCCAGTGTCTGCGTGGGTCTCACCCTCACAACCCAAAGATGTGCAGGGTAGGTGGATTGGCCATACTAAATTGCTCCTTAATTGGAAAAAAAGAGGGCACTCTAAATTTATAAAAACAAAATAAAATAAAAATGTTGGGAAGAAGAGAGGGTGAAAGTGAAACACGAGAAAGGGGGATGTTGTAAAGCAGGAGGGTGCCACGTCCTTCAAGCTGCATTCTTCCCTACCTGCCATTGGGAAGTCTGACCGGCTGCACTCAGAAGGTTATCTTCCCCGCACACCACCCAAAAAGAAAATAGAAATACAGAAAGAACAGTGGAGAAAAAGAGAAATTAAAAGAGAGAGCAAGGACAGGGCAATAGACAAGAACAGACCATTTTCTAGCACCAAGACCTTCATACCTCATCATCCAAGATATCACAGGCGAGGTTGATTCGAGAAACATCCACCTGCTGCGGTCCAAGCTTGAGCTTCTTTGGCCTCAAGCTCCAGAGTTTGATGCAAGAGTTGTCAAAGCCAGCACTTAGCAACTTGTTGTCCGGTGAAATTTCTGCAGTATTGAGTAGCTGGTCTGTGTTGTAGAAAGCATAGAAACAAATAGTTGTGAGAGAAGGAGGTCCATCTTTTACCCGTTTTATAGTGTCCTGCAACATGTCCAGTGCGGCTTCATTCTGCAACATGGTAGAGGGTAGTTCTGAGGGCTCTATGCCCACCCCCTCACTGCGCGATTGTGTGCCAACACTGTACAGCTGATAACCTGTCTGCGGAGAACACTGAACGTCTAGCTGAACCCGAGAGGCAAGAATCTTGCACAAAGCACTATTGTTGTCACTCTGGAGGTAGCGGAGGAGATAGTTGTAGCTTTCTTCAGTAAGGCTAACAACATATTTGTTTTCAATCAGGCTACGCAGCTTACAGTTTGAATAAATATCCTGGCTATTCAGAGTAGTCCGCAGCTGTTCCATGATGTCCTTCTGATCTGTATTTTGTAGGAACATCCCGTGAAACCGACTGTAGAAGCTGTCTGCTGCACTCTTCAAACCACTGTGCACCATGTCAAGGTGGAGGTAGATGAATAAAGGGTAGAGCAATTGTTTCACTTCTCGGCTGTACTTCGATTCTGTATCTGGAATAGAAATGTGATAGTGAAGTGAGTAAAAACACTTTCAGCACGCGTTAAAACTCAAACTTTATTTTTCTCCCCTGGATTACTGTTGGTGCCGTGCACAAGGGTGTATAGCAATAGGAGGAAAGAGCAGATGAACGCATTGCTGGAGAGGGGTGGAGTTGTGGTATATTCCCACAAGGGAGAAAGATAGGGTTACCAAAGATCCCTGCATGACAAAAGGAGATATACAGAGAAAAAGATGCATACGACAGATATCACGTTGCTAATACAAATTAAAACCAGGCTGAATACAGAAAGTTCAGAGGGGAAATGAACTAGAAATGAGAGAGTAACATAGAGAGTGAGAAGAGACTGTCAAGCCAACATAAAAGGGAACAAATATCTTCGATAGGCATATAAACAGGAAATGGGTATAAAAGGATGGGTGTTCAAAATAAAGTGAGCAATGATAAACCCGGCAACCATAGGCCAATCGGTTTAACTTTGATGGTGGGGAAGCTTTTAGAAACAATAATATGGGACCAAGTTAACAGTCACTTGAATAATTCTGGATTAATTAAGGAAAGCCAGCAAGGATTAGTTAAAGGCAACTCGTGTTTAACTAACTTGATTCAGTTTGACAAGGTAACAGAGACGATTAATGAGGGTAATGCAGTTGATGTGGTGTGCATGGACTTCCAAAAGACTTCTGATAATAAGCCACATATTAGGCTTCCCAAGAAAGTGGAAGTTCATTGAATACAAGGGAGAGTGACGGCCTGGTACAAAGCTGGCTGAGTGATAGGAAAAGGTAGCAGGTAAATGGTTCTTTTTCAGAATGAAAGGTATACAATGATATTCCCCAGGGGTTGATCTAGGACCACAGCTTTTCTTAATCTAGATTAATAACTTTGGACTGGGGTACAAAGGGCACGATTTTAAAATTTGCAGAAGACAAAAACTTGCAAGTATAGTGAACTGTGAGAAGGATATTGACAGGTTTCAAGAAGACATAGACAGGCTGGTGGAATGGGCAGACACATGGCAAATGTAATTTAATGAAGTGCAAAGTCAGCCATTTTGGTAGGAAGAATGAGAAACAGCAAAATGAAATAAAGAGTACAATTCTAAAGGGGCTGCAGGAACAGAGACTCTTGGGGTTATGTGTGCACAAATTGAAGATGCCAGGACAGGATGAAAAAGTAGATAGAATAAGTTGTAAAAAGAGAAGCAGAGTACAAAAGCTAGGAAATTGAACCTTTATAAAAAGGTTTGGTTTGGCTTCAATGGAGTATCGTGTTTGATTCAGGGCGTCACCCCTTAGAAAGGAGGTATAGTTATCAAGAAGGGGTGCAGTAAAGATTTATGAGAATGGTTTCAGGAATGAGGATCTTCAGTTACGTGGACAGATTGGGGCTGTTCTCCTGAGTGAAGTAAAGGTTGAGAAGAGATTATTGATAGAGGTGATGAGAATCCTGAGCGGTGTAGACAGAGTATAAAGAGTGCAGCTGTTCCCATTGGTGGAAGAGTTGAGTACCAGAAGGCAGTGATTTAAGTGAAAGTCAAAAGGATCAAAGGAAAAACGATGTAAGCAATGAGTAGTTCGGATCTGGGTGTCATGGAGGCAGATTCAATCATGGCTTTCAAACAGGGAATTGGATAAGTACCTGAAAGGAAAGCAAATTGCAGGGAAATGGGGAAGGGGGGGGGAGCCTTGCTCGTCAGCACAGATGGGTCAAGCTGAATGGCCTCCTTCTGTGCTGAAGCCATTCTAGGATTTCCGACTTGTGTTCAACAGAAAAAGGAGCTTCCATTGGCAAGTCCCACTTTCCAAGACCAAAACCATAATCACATGAGTCCACTGGGTAAGTGAAAGGCAAACCCTGACTCCACTGATGCAAGCATGGGAAACAGTCAGCACCAACGTTCCTTCCAAAATGTTGTTGTTTTTTCAATGTGTAGTACCTTTAAATTTATTTGAGTGGATGCACAATGTGTTGTATTTTTTAAAATAAATTTAGAGTACTCAATTCTTTTTTCCCCCAATTAAGGGGCAATTTAATGTGGCCCATTCACCATGCACATTTTTGGGTTATGGGGGCGAGACCAAACCAACACAGGAAGAATGTGCAAACTCCACATAGTCCGTGACCCGGGGCCAGGATCGAACCCGGGGCCAGGATCGAACCCGGGGCCAGGATCGAACCCGGGGCCTCAGCGCTGTGAAGCAGCAGTGCTAACCACTGGGCCATCGCGCTGCCCTAACGTGTTGCATTTAATCTGGATCAAGTCCTGCATGGTCACGCACAGCTTTGTGGGAACACTGGTTGAAACCCTCCTGGTATTTCTAAATGTCTCGCTGTCAGACAATGCTCTTCAGGTTAACAGTATTTATTAGGTCTATCAGATGGACTGGCAGATGGATACCTAGAAAAGAACAAGCAGTAACATGTGCTTCTAAACAGTGGAAGTCCCAATATCTTTGTCATTCTCTTCAGTAACTTTCTTTACCTGTGAGAATTTGAGTGATTGAACGAATACATTTTCTGCATTCAGGGAAGGGAGTGAAGTGAACTCCGACAACTATTTTCCTGGAATTCAAAATCCAGGAAAATTCAAAATCCTATAAGCTCTTGAGAATGGATCAATTGACTCTCCACAAGGACCACTTGACTCTCTATATGCCAGATTTTTCATTATCATTCTTTACAAATGAAACGGTTATTCAAGTTAGAATATATAGTACACCATCTCTCACACTGTTATCTTTCCCATTTTCATCTCCCGTGGTGAATAGCAAGATAAATTTCAGATAAATCTAGAATCATGCTGAACAAGTATCTGACAGTGGGTTAGTTCATCGATATAAAAGCAGGTGACTGCACTCCTCATTTCCAAGACCTCTGGGAGAACTGCTTCAATATCAATAGGAAGAAGAGTTTTCTCCTTCCAAATAACTCCTCTCAAAAAGCAGAGTGTTGATTTAAGGAGGAACAAAGTATTTATAATAAAGCTTTGTTCAACCAAGACACTCAATTAACTAAACAGGAGACATAACTTAAAATCTTTCTACAAATAGAGTACCTGTGACTTAGTCACTAATGCCCATTCTTAAATATTCATGGGACATAGACATCGCAGACAAAGCCAGAATTTTCTGCCAATCCCCAATTGTCCTTAAAAATGGCACTGGGCCACCTCCTTGAATGCAATTGAGTGTCTTGTGTGACCATTTTGGAAGATGCTAAGAGTTGTTCACATTGTTGTGCGTCCAGCCTATGGTATGGGTGTCACTGAGTAAGGACTGCAGATTCCCTTCCCTAAAAGACAGCAGTGAACCGAATGGGCTTTTACTGTGATCTGGTAGCTTTCTGGTCACTATTAATTATACTAGCTTTTGATTCCCGAGTTTTTTAATTAATTGAATTTTTCCCAATTGTATTGGTGGGATTTGAACTATGCCTCTGAATCATTAAACCAGGCCTCTGGAATACTAATCCTGTAACATGCCACGCGGCTACCCATACCTCCCTAGCCTCTCTTCAGAACTCGAATGATGAGTTTTAAGTATGTTTGGCAGCACCAATAAGTCAGCTGTACTGATAGAATACCTTCCCTTTGATTTTAGAATTGCTCAATAGTTATTTAACTAATCTTATAATAATTATAATCTTTATTATTGTCAGAAGTAGGCTTACATAAACACTGCAATGAAGTTACTGTGAAGAGGACAAACTTCAAATAATACTTTCCTTTCAGGTAAAAATTTGTACGTCACACAATTGCAGCTTTCTAACGTGATCTATTGAATTCAAAAAGGGTATCAAGTAGAGAACGAGACACAAACCCAGCGCATGGGCAATTTTACATAAACTAAACAAATTTAAACAAGCCTGCTTCTATCCAAACTTACCGAAAAGGAAGATTTTCAGCCGTGCAAACTGTATTTCATACTGATTAGGATCCGCTTGACAGGGAGCTGCAGACACTACGTTGGGAGAGCCAGACTCTGCCTGAACTGTTTTTTAAAAATATAAATGAATGTGATCAGCATCAAGGACCTGACACATGTGGTAAAAGCCATGTGGACATCAAATTTCCCAACCGAAAACAAAGTGCAGCAGCAAGCTGAGATCACTTATAAAAGGGGCAAGGCCAATTCAGCTGGTATAGATGAAATTGTAATTAAATTGAACCAGTTTGACTAAGGTGTGACAAAGCAGTTGTTTTATAATTACAGCCCAACGTCGCAATTTTTCCAAAGCATCCTCAATTCCAGTCACGAACTGGGAATGTTTTGCAACAAATAACATGCTATTATATATACACACACCTATATATGCAAAGAAAATATTTAATATATAAATTATATACACACTGTCATGAGTCCACCTGGAGACAGCAGCACAGTATTCAAAGGGCCTCAATTGGTATGCATGTCTCTCCCAGTAAGGGGCTTAGAATTGCAGTTTAGATAATCAAGTGTGAATATCTTATGGAGGAGAAACTGATTATTGACGATTGGGAAGGTCCCTGAGATATACATATGTATAGTCAAGGAAGCTGATGGGGGCAGACAGCCAAATGCACAGAAGGCATAATCAAAGAACAACAAAGGTATAATTTTAAAAATAAATTTAGAGTACCCAATTCATTTTTTACAATGAAGGGGCAATTTAGCGTGGTCAATCCACCTAGCCGGCACATCTTTGTGTTGTGGGTGCGAAACCCACGCAAACACGGGGAGAATGTGCAAACTCCACACGGGCAGTGACTCAGAGCCGGGGACCTCAGCGCCGTGAGGCAGCAGGGATAACCCACTGCGCCACCATGCTGCCTCCACAAAGGTATAATTAACTAGTCCCGGAGAAGGAAGGCAGGCAGTTACCATATAGCAGTCTCAAAGTGGACAGGCCAGTTTCCAGCCACCAGGCCTGAAGGCCACGTTAACAACAAACAAACTTCGAAGTCTTAGTGCCATTGTGTGCAGCAACCTACGTAAGAGCAATTTTAAAATATCTTCGCTGGACCAGGAAAAAGATGGTTATTCAATTTGGATGTTGTTGAGGAACGGGGGAAGTCATACAGAGTTCAGGAATCGTAGATATATTTGTGACAAGGGATACACTCTATATAATGTGTGTGTTTAGTAATTCATACATCTTAAATTGCGAGAGTAGAGTTTGTGCATATTTGTTTCTACTTTAATAAATAATCTTCAATAATTGTGACCCGTTGAATGGGCTATTTGTCACTGGTATTGCACTTGTTTCCCTACACCAAAACAGAACAAAACTACACACCACCACAAATTGGTGGGACACCCTGGCAAATTAGCATGCTTCATCACAAAACACACACAGTACTGATTTCTACACTCCTGTGGCACTAACTGCACATATGCAAAGGCTGCACACATCATTGTGTGCCTAGTTGCCAAAATGTGGGTAAAAACATCAATATGTGGACTGGGCAGAATAAAGCACATGACTGGAAGCAGTTGAATGATCCTTGGGCACACGCGAGCAACCTGACATTTTATTTGCCACGGTCCAATATTCCACTTGCCCAAGAACATTTTAAATTCCAAAATGCAACTTGAACCTTCAGCCTGCAGGTTGCTGATCCAGTACTATGATCACTTGTTCCTGGAATATGGGAGACAAGCACAAGGCTTTATTTATTACCCATCCACAAATGCGCATTAAGATTCAACCACATTGTATGGGATTGGTGGCAGGGTCACTTCCCCGAAGAACATTAGTCAGCCGTGGTAATTTGCTGCAGTTGGTTCACTAATTACCAGATTAACAGAATTGAATTGCCCTCATCCAATTTGGACTTGTGATTTTGGATTGCTAGTCTAGTACCATTATCACTGGGTTATCACACTCTGCTGGGTCCCATAAAAAGCACACACACATCTTATCAAATATAACAATAAGCCCCTTTTGCTAAATTTTGTTTAATCATATCCTGTGGCCATCTTCAGCACCAGCGTAGTTTGTTTATTTTACTGTGACTGTTGCTCATTGACATTAGAAGTGGGAATGGGCGGCAAAGAGACTTCCAATCCACAATGAGGTAGATTCAAACCAGACCCAACACAGACATGCAACCTACATCTCAAATGCAACTTGCATGTATTATCTATTCCAAGTCTATTAAAACCTTTGTCTACAATATATGCTTGCTTATGAAGCCCAGGAGGTCAAACCCACTTCCTCAGTTTACAATGTTTGTATTATGTACAATAATTACACTATCCAAAGTACCACTCACTTTGCAATATGTATTATCTGGCATTTCTTGGTATTAACGTCAACTAACCTGCTCAATGACTTCAGGACTATCAAAAAGGCCTTATCAAACCAACCCAATTTCAAGTATAAATCATGCCTTTTTAAAAACCAAAGCGCATCAAATTCAATATTTTTCAAAGTTAGAGTTCTCATATTCCCTGGGAGATGCGACTGCCCAATTACTACAGTGTGGATAATTACAGAGTTGCATATCACGAGTTAATTACCATTTCAAAAAACTCTGCGTCCCACGTATTTTATTTTTAGCCACAACGCCTTTGTGAACTAACACTCACTATAGCTGCTTTTATACAGCTACTTGGTTCCAATTCTGAAGAAAAAGGTGATTTATGTGCCTACCGTTCTACTGCTAAGGTAAGAGAACTGCAATTGAGTGGGGCCACAAGAAAGCATTGGTTTCCCAAAATCCAAACAAGCATCCACATAAAACCCATTTGTGACATTCCTTTTTTTTTATTTTAGAGGGCCCAATTCATTTTTTCCCAATTAAGGCGCCATTTAGCGTGGCCAATCCACCTACCCTGCGCATCTTTGGGTTGTGGGGGCGAAACCCACACAAACACAGGGAGAATGTGCAAACTTCATACGGACAGTGACCTAAAGCCAGGATCGAACCTTGGACCCCGGCGCCGAGGCAGGAGTGCTAACCACTGTGCCAGCGTGCTGTTCCATTTGTGACATTCCTAACTGGAACTTGGTGTTTGCATTTTGTAACATTTTTACCATAAAATCGATTCCCATCTCATTTTATAGATGCCATCAACAATGGGGTAAATGTGAAAGAAATTAGATATTTATAAACACGTGGCAGCACGGTGGCGCAGTGGTTAGCATTGCTGCTTCGCGGCACCGAGGTCCCAGGTTCGATCCCGGCTCTAGGTCAATGTCCGTGTGGAGTTTGCACATTCTCCCCGTGTCTGCGTGGGTTTCACCCCCACAATCCAAAAGGATGTGCAAGGTAGGTGGATTGGCCATGCTAAATTGCCCTTAATTGGAAAAAATTAATTGGGTACTCTAAATTAAAAGAAATAATAATATTTAGTTGAACTGCAATTTCTGATCATCCAGTACTACCTGCCAGACAAGCAGTCTGACAATTTGGAGACAGCGAAGAGGGGTGCTGAAGTGATGGTCAGTATTGCAGCAGAAAATAGGAGACCAAGCATTGATTGATCCTTGGGGGACACCAGAGGGAACAAAGTGGTGTGGCAATGAAGAGAAGCCACTGTAGTCGATTCACAAGTGTGAGTGCAATTCTAGCCAGCTGGACGACAGTGGAGGATGCTGTGGTTAAAGGCTGCAGTCATGCCGAGAAGGACAAGGAGAGGTAGTTTACCCTTGTCACTGTCATATAGGATATTATTTGTGACTTTGAGTAGTCTTTTATTATGGTAAAGAAAGGGAGCTGAAATTCAAAAGTGGCACTGAGAAAGATCTGCTCAAGGACATTGAAGAAAAAAGGGACTTTGGAAATGAAGCGGTGGTTTACAAGGATAGAGAAGTCGGATTATTTTTGTGGGATGGGATGGTGATGGTAACAATATCAGCATTAAGAAATTATGTAGTGGTAATGTCACTGGACTAATGATGCAGGGAGTCTGGCTAATGCTCTGGGGACATGGATTTAAACACTACAACAGTAGCTGATGAAATTTTAATTCAATTAATAAATCTGGAATTTATAAAGCTAGTATCAGTAATGGTGACCATGACAAAAATCAATGATTGTTGTAAACCATCTGGTTTATTAATGTCCTTTGGAGAAGGAAATCTGCCATCCTTACCAGGCCTGGCTTCAGACCCCAATAAAATGGTTGACTCAAACTGCCCTCTGAAATGATCCAACGAGCTACTCATTTCAAGGGCAATTAAGAATGGGCAACAAATTCTGGCCTTGCCAACAATGCCACTTGCCATGAAAGGAAAAGAAACAAATAATTGGAACATAAAAAGGACAATTGAGTGGTCAGCATTTTATTGAAATAAAGAGACTGGGAATAAGATTGAGGGAGCAAGTGATGGGTCTCATGGACAAGATGGTCTTGAAGGGGAGATAGAAGAAGAAGTAGTAGAGAAAAATGCACTGACAGGGCTGTGACAGGGGTGCATCTTAGAGGAGGTTTGGAAGGTAGTAGGGAAGCTCAATCTTCGTAACAAGGAAGTTCACAAGCTTCTTCCGCCTGTTGTTGGAGGAGCGAGGGTAGAGAGGATTAAGACGTGAAAAGACACCTGGGGGGACTTCCGGTTGCGGTGATGCCCAAGGCGAATGAACCCCCGCGGGCGGTGCTGGTGCGGTTCCATCGGTTCAGTGACCGGGAGTGTGTGCTGCGCTGGGCCAAGAAGGAGAGGAGCAGCAAGTGGGAGAACTCGGTAGTGCGAATCTACCAGGACTGGAGTACGGAGGTGGCTAAGCGGTGGGCTGGGTTCAACCGGACGAAGGCGGTGCTGCATAACAAGCAGGTTTAATTTGGAATGCTGCAGCCTGCGCGTCTGTGGGTAACATACAAGGACCGGCATTACTACTTCGAGTCCCCGGAGGAGGCGTGGCGCTTTGTGCAGGCGGAGAAGCTGGACTCGAACTAGGGTTTGGGGGCTGCGGGGTCTTGTGTACTACGGTTGTTTCTATTTTTGCTGTTGCTGTTTTTGTAACTTAGATATGTGTTTTTTATGCTGGTTCTTGCTCTGTTTCCGGGTGGTTCTGTTGGGTATGGTTTTGTGTTATTTGGGGAATGTTGGGGGTTTGTTTTTTTTTCTGTACGGGGCTGGGGGAAGGGGTGGAGCTGGAATTTGGGAGCTGCGTCAGAAAGGTGGGGTGGGGCAGTGTGAAAGCGCGGGCTTTCCTCTGGTTTCCCGTGCTGCGGGGCAGGAGGGGTGGAGCTGGCAGTGGAGGCGTGGCCTCTACTAGTTTTTTCCCGCGCTGAAGCGGTGGCAAGGAGGAGTGGCAGGAGGGGGGATGACCCCATGTTGGGAGGGGCCGGGTTTTGGCGGGAGTTGCCGGGGTCAGCAGAAGTCAGCTGACTCACGGACGTACCATGGCGGGTGCGTCGCGGCTAGGAGGGGTCCTAGCCTGGGGGGTGGGGGGGATGATACCGGGTTGCTGCTGGACTGGCTAGGAAGGAGCTGGTGTGGGCCGGGGGGGTAGGGGAGAGGCGCTATCGTCATGGGGAACGGGTCGGGCGGGGTGTGCTGGCCTGGGGCGAGCAGTCGATGAGCTATGGCTAGTCGGAGGAGGGAGGGGGCCGGGGTGCCCTCTGATCCGGCTGATCACCTGGAACGTGAGGGGCTGAATGGGCCGGTTAAGTTGAGTATTTTCTCATTTGAAGGGGCTGAAGGCGGACGTGGCTATGCTCCAGGAGACCCACTTGAAGGTGGCGGACCAGGTTCGCCACCTGGGGCAGGTTTTCCACTCAGGATTAGATGCGAAGAACCGGCGGGTGGCGATTCTGGTGGGGAAGAGGGTGGCGTTCGAGGCGTCTGAGGTGGTGGCGGACAAGGAGGGCAGGTTTGTTATGGTGAAGGGTAGGCTGCAGGGAGAGAAGGTGGTGCTGGTAAACGTGTATGCCCCGAATTGGGATGACGCTGGCTTTATGAGGCGTATGTTGGGCCGCATTCCGGACCTGGAGGCAGGGGGCCTGGTCATGGGAGGAGACTTTAACACGGTGCTGGATCCCCCACTAGTCCAGTTCAAGGACGGGTAAGAGGCCGGCGGCGGCCAAGGTGCTGAGGGGGTTTATGGACCAGATGGGAGGGGTGGATCCCTGGAGGTTCGGGAGGCCGAGGGCGCGGGACTATTCCTTTTTCTCCCATGTGCATAGGGTTTACTCCTGAATAGATGTTTTCGTCCTGAGCAGGGGATTGATCCCGAGGGTGGAACATAGAACATAGAACAGTACAGCACAGCACAGGCCCTTCGGCCCTCAATGTTGTGCCGAGCCATGATCACCCTACTCAAACCCACGTATCCGCCCTATACCCGTAACCCAACAACCCCCCCCTTAACCTTACTTTTATTAGGACACTACGGGCAATTTAGCATGGCCAATCCACCTAACCCGCACATCTTTGGACTGTGGGAGGAAACCAGAGCACCTGGAGGAAACCCACGCACACAGGGGGAGGACGTGCAGACTCCACACAGACAGTGACCCAGCCGGGAATCGAACCTGGGACCCTGGAGCTGTAAAGCATTTATGCTAACCACCATGCTACCCTGCTGCCCCAGTATTCGGCGATAGCAATTTCGGACCATGCTCCGCACTGGGTCGATCGGGAGATGGGGGAGGTGCGGGACCAGCGCCCGCTGTGGCGTCTGGACGTGGGGTTGCTGGCCGATGAGGTGTGTAGGAGGGTCCGGGGAAGTATTGAGGGGTACCTTGAGGCCAACGATACGGGGGAGGTCCAGGTGGGGATGGTTTGGGAGGCTATGAAGGCAGTGATCCGGGGGGAGCTGATTTCCATCCGGGCCCATAGGGAGAGGAGGGAGAGGGAGAGACTGGTGGGGGTGCTCCTAGATGTGGATAGGAGGTACGCGGAAGCCCCGGAGGAGGGATTGTTGGGGGAACGGCGTAGCTTGCAGACCAAGTTCGACTTGCTGACCATCAGAAAGGCGGAGACACAGTGGAGGAAGGCGCAAGGCGCGGTTTCTGAGTATGGGGAGTAGGCGAGCAGGATGCTGGCGCATCAGCTCCGCAGGCGGGATGCGGCTAGGGAAATTGGTGGAGTGATGGATAAGGGTGGGAATGTGGTGCGGAAGGGGGCAGAGGTCAACGGGGTCTTTAGGGACTTTTACGAGGAACTATACCGGTCGGAGCCACCAGTTTGGGGGAGGGGGGGGGGGGGGGGGGGGGGGAGAGATGAAGATCTTTATGAACAGGCTACGTTTCCCAAAGGTGCAGGAGGAGCTGGTGGAGGGGCTGGGGGCGCCGGTTGAGTTGGAGGAGCTAGTCAGGGGGATTGGTCAAATGCAGTCAGGGAAGGCGCCGGGGCCAGATGGGTTCCCGGTGGAATTTTATAAAAAGTATGCGGACCTGGTGGGCCCCCTGTTGGTGCGGGCCTTCAATGAAGCATGGGAGGGGGGGGCTTTGCCCCCGACGATGTCACAGGCGCTGATTTCTTCGATCCTGAAGCGGGATAAGGACCCCCTGCAGTGCAGATCATACAGGCCAATCTCGCTCCTCAATGTGGATGCTAAGTTGCTGGCGAAGATCCTGGCAGCCAGGATAGAGGACTGTGTGCCAGGGGTGATACACAAGGATCAGACAGGATTTGTCAAGGGAAGACAGCTTAACACGAATGTGCGGAAGTTGTTAAATGTTATGATGATGCCGGCGGTGGAGGGGGAGGCGGAGATAGTGGTGGCGCTAGATGCAGAGAAGGCCTTTGATAGAGTTGAGTGGGGGTACCTGTGGGAGGTGCTGGAGAGGTTTGGATTTGGGGAGGGGTTCATCAAAAAGGTGAGGTTGCTTTATGAGGCCCCGATGGCGAGTATAGTTACTAATGGAAGGAGGTCAGAGTATTTCAGGTTCTACCGTGGGACCAGGCAGGGGTGCCCCCTGTCCCCCTTGCTTTCTGCACTGGCAATTGAACCTCTGGCTATGGCGTGGAGGGAGTCAGGGAGGTGGAGGGGTCTGGTGCGGGTTGGGGAGGAACATCGGGTATCGCTGTATGCGGACGACCTGCTGCTGTGTGTGGCGGACCCAGTGGGGGGAATGCTGGGGGTGATGGAGCTGTTGGCTGAGTTTGGGGGCTTCTTGGGCTATAAGCTGAATCTGGGCAAGAGCGAGGTATTTGTAGTGCACCCAGGTGATCAGGAGGAGGGAATTGGTAGGCTTCCGTTTAAGAGGGCAGTGAAGAGTTTTAGGTATCTGGGGGTGCAGGTGGCCAGGAGTTGGGGGAATCTCCACAAGCTTAATTTTACCAGGTTTGTGGAGCAGATGGAGGAGGAATTTAAAAGGTGGGACATGGTGCCGCTATCGCTGGCGGGTAGAGTGCAGGCCATCAAAATGACGGTGCTCCCGAGGTTCTTGTTCCTTTTTCAGTGTTTGCCCATCTTTATCCCTGGGGCCTTTTTTAGGAGGGTGACTAGCAGCATCACGAGCTTTGTTTGGGCGCATGGGACCCCGAAGGTGAAGAGGGTCTTCTTGGAGCGGGGCAGAGATGGTGGGGGGCTAGCGTTACCCAACCTCCCGGGGTATTATTAGGCAGCACATAGAATCATAGAACCCCTGCAGTGCAGGAGGAGGCCATTTGGCCCATTGCATCACTACTGGCCGTCCAAATGAGCACCCTACCCATGTTCACTCCCCCGTCCATGCTGCCCTATACCAGTTACCCAACCTGAACATCTTTGGAGACCAAGAGGCAATTCAGCATGGCCAATCCACCTAACTTGCACATCTTTGGACTGTGGGAAGAAACAGGATCACCTGGAGGAAACCCAAGCACACATTGGGGGGGGGGGGGGGGGGGGGGGGGGAAAGAAGAGGAAACATACATATTTCACACAACTAGTCACCCAAGGTCAGAATTGAGCCCGGTTCCCGGGCAGTGTGAGGCAGCAGTACCAAGCACTATGCCACCCTCGGAACCTAGAATTAGAAATCTAGAACAGTGAATGCCATCAACATGGAAACGGCACCCAAATTATTCATGCTTTAATGCACTGTATTCCCCAATTTCAGAATTGTGGCAGTGGTACATCCAATACTTTTGTTACTCATTCTGAATTACAATGCCTCTTTCACACAGCTGATCTAACAGCCTGAACCCATGTGTGCTGACCCTCAGTTACCACACATACAGCCTAATTCAATAAAAGCAGGGTACACCAGCTGGTGGTGTTGGTGCAATGGTATTGTCACTGGACCAGTCCATAAAATAAAATGCAACCATTCACATCATTGCTCAGCTTGGTCTTTGCTATACCTGTTAAATTAGTTGCCATTTCCTCTGCAGTCTGAGAGAATTTGGGTCCTTGCTTCATGGCTCCATCGGTGTCTACATATTGTCTTCTTCGGAGGTACTGAGCCACTGCAGTCTGAATCTGTTCTGTACGCACTCGCTTCATGGTCTAATTGTTACAAGCAAACAAAATCAACATGAAGGGCTGTACACAACAGTTATACTTTTAAGGCCAGTATTATCAGTAACATTTAGGGCAGCACGGTGGCACAGTGGGTTAGCCCTGCTGCCTCATGGCGCCGAGGTCCCAGGCTCGATCCTGACTCTGGGTCACTATCCGTGTGGAGTTTACACATTCTCCCCGTGTTTGCGTGGGTTTCGCCCCCACAACCCAAAGATGTGCAGGTTAGGTGGATTGGCCACACTAAATTGCCCCTTAATTGGAAAAAATTAATTGGGTACTCTAATTTATTTTTTAAAATAAAAATTATCAGTAATATTTCTTCATGTTACCCAAGTGCTGAACTGCAGCCTCACCTTTTCGTTTGAAGCCCCAGGTCCCCCTCTCACCATTGCCATTCACCCAGGTACAGCCCTCTATTCCACTTACTCATAGTTGAACAAACATGGCAAAGATTAACCATTCAACTCCAGATTTGGCTGAGGCCTGGTTGGGGGCGGTTATCCCAGGTTCAGGGGTGGGGTGGGGTGTTTAACGTGAGCTGGGAGGGGGAGATTAACATGGGTTTGGTGGGGGTCAGACCTTTTTGGGGGTGGGGTCAACCCGGCTTGGCAGAGGGGGGAAACGGATCAACCCGGCTTGGAGGAGAATGTGGCCGGGTCAACCCGGCTTGGCGGAGAATGTGGGAAGGTCAGCCCGGCTTGGCGGAGAATGTGGGCGGATCAACTGGCTTGGCGGAGAGGGGGGCAGTTCAATGCGCCTTAGCAGAAGGGGGGGGTCAACCCAGATTCGCAAAGGGGGGGGGCGGTAAACCCAGCTTGGCAGGGAATGTGGGTAGGTCAACCCAGCTTGGCAGGGGGGGGAGGGGGGGGCAGGTCAATCCAGCTTGGCGGAGAGGGGGCAGGTCAATCCGGCTTGGCGGAGAGGGGGGGGGGGCAGGTCAATCTGGCTTGGCAGAGGGGGCGGGTCAATCCAGTTAGCGGAGAGGGGGTGGGTCAACCTGCCTTGGCAGAGAGGGAGGGGAACGAGTCAACCCGGCTTGGCAGAGAGGGAAGGGGTGGGTCAACCCGGCTTTGCGGAGAGGCGGGGCTGGTCAACCCAGGTTGGCGGGTCAACCCAGGTTGGAGGAGTGGGGTGGGGGCAGGTCAACTCAGGTTGGCAGAGAGTGGGTAGGTTACCTGAGTTGTGGGGGGGGGGTTACCTGAGTTGTTGGGGGGGTTACCTGAGTTGTTGGGGGGGGGGGTACCTGAGTTGTTGGGGGGGGGGGTTACCTGAGTTGTTGGGGGGGGGGTTACCTGGGTTGTTGGGGGGGGTTACCTGGGTTGTTGGGGGGGGGGTTACCTGGGTTGTTGGGGGGGGGGTTACCTGGGTTGTGGGGGGGGGGTTACCTGGGTTGTGGGGGGGGTTACCCTGGGTTGTGGGGGGCGGGGGTTTACCCTGGGTTGTGGGGGTTACCCTGGGTTGTTGGGGGGGGGGGGGGTTACCCTGGGTTGTTGGGGGGGGGGGGGGTTACCTGGGTTGTTGGGGGGGGGGGTTACCTGGGTTGTGGGGGGGGGGTTACCTGGGTTGTTGGGGGGGGGGTTACCTGGGTTGTTGGGGGGGGGGGGGGGTTACCTGGGTTGTTGGGGGGGGGGTTACCTGGGTTGTTGGGGGGGGGGGTTACCTGGGTTGTTGGGGGGGGGTTACCTGGGTTGTTGGGGGGGGTTACCTGGGTTGTTGGGGGGGGGGGTTACCTGGGTTGTTGGGGGGGGGGGTTACCTGGGTTGTTGGGGGGGGGGGGGTTACCTGGGTTGTTGGGGGGGGGGTTACCTGGGTTGTTGGGGGGGGGTGTTACCTGGGTTGTTGGGGGGGGGGTTACCTGGGTTGTTGGGGGGGGGGGTTACCTGGGTTGTTGGGGGGGGGGGGGTTACCTGGGTTGTTGGGGGGGGGGGGTTACCTGGGTTGTTGGGGGGGGGGGGGTTACCCTGGGTTGTGGGGGGGGGGGGTTTACCCTGGGTTGTTGGGGGGGGGGGTTACCTGGGTTGTTGGAGTGGGGTTCCCGGGTTATGGGGAAGGGGGGGGGGGGGGGGGTTATCCGGCTGATGTGAAGTTGCGCCCGGGATCCTACAGGCCCGAAGCCTCGGCACCGGCCGATTCCTCTCAAGCGCCCTCGGGCCGGGGAACTTACTGCATGACGGCCGCTCGCTTACACAACAGAGAGAAATCTATGGTCAGGGGGAACGGCCCCGGGGCTCAGGCTGGCCTCGGCTTCGGCTTCAGGCCCGGGCCCGGGCTCGGGGCCTCTCCGCCGCTTTGGCGCCTCCGCTCGGCTTCATGTTGATTGGCTGGGTGAGGGGTCACGGGTCACAGCGGGACACCACGTGGTGGAGCAGAGCCTGAACCTGGAGAGCAAGAGGAGAAGCCTGTGTGTAACTGGAGTCTGTATGTAACTATATGTAGGAGCAGGAACCTTGTTTAATTGTATCTATAGGGGTTTGGGAACTCTGTATAACTATACTTATAGAGGTATGAAACACTATAATATATGTAAAAAGGATTAAGTTATATAGGGGAGTCTGGGACACTGATTATAAGGGGTATTAAATATTGTTCAGTTACATGTGGATAGCAGTTGTGGAACACTGACTGGATATAGATAGGGGATCTGAGATACTGTATAGGGCTATTGAACACTAAATTACATGGGGGGGGGGGGGGAGATTCTCGGACACTTACTGTCTATCTGGGATATTGGACACTATTAACATACATGGGACACTGTGTTGCTAGATATATGTAGGGGCCTGATACATTGTATAACCATACATGTAGGAATATTGCGCATGGTTGGATGCCTAAGTAGCGCAGTGGTTGTGTCCCTTCCCTTGGATCAGAAGCTCCACATTCGAGTCCAACATCAGGACTTGTTAACCAGAAAAGGAGCATTAACTCAGTTCAACGAGCTGCTAATCCGGTTGGGAATCCTTCCATCACTTGTACTGTGTGCAGTTCTGGTCACCTCATTTTAGGAAGGATGTGGAAGCTTTGGAAAAGGTGCAAAGGAGATTTACCAGGATGTTGCCTGGAATGGAGAGTCGGTCTTACGAGGAAAGGTTGAGGGTGCAAGGCCTTTTCTCATTAGAACGGAGAAGGATGAGGGGCGACTTGATAGAGGTTTATAAGATGATCAGGGGAATAGATAGAGTAGACAGTCAGAGACTTTTCCCCTGGGTGGAACAAACCATTACAAGGGGACATAAATTTAAGGTGAATGGTGGAAGATATAGGGGGGGATGTCAGAGGTAGGTTCTTTACCCAGAGAGTAGTGGGGGCATGGATTGCACTGCCTGTGGAAGTAGTTGAGTTGGAAACATTAGGGACCTTCAAGCGGCTATTGGATAGGTACATGGATTACGGTAGAATGATGGGGTGTAGATTAATTTGTTCTTAATCTAGGACAAAAGTTCGGCAGAACATCGTGGGCAGAAGGACCTGTTCTGTGCTGTATTTTTCTATGTTCTATGTTCTCCCGTTATTCCTCAAAGAGAAAAAAGAGACAGTGTGGGTGCAAACATTTTCTTTAAAAATTGGACACTGTGTTAAACTACATAGAGGGTACAGAGCACTGTGCTATATTTTTATGGGGATCTGGGTAACTCAAAGGTCACTGTTCCTTTAGGGGCACTGAAACTCTGTATAATCGTATGGGACAATATGTTGTTACATATGGGGTTCTGGGACACTAACCATGTGTAGCAGTATTGGACGCTATTGATTTACATAAGGGGATAGGATCTCTACAGTGCAGAAAGAGGCCATTCGGCCCATCAAGTCTGCACCAGCCCTCAGAGAGAGCACCCCACTTAAGCCAATGCTTCCACCCCATTCCCGCAATCTAGCATCCCCACCGAACCTTTTGGACACTGAGTGGCAATTTAGCACAGCCAATCCACCTAACCTGCACATCTGTGGACTGGGGATCTGGGACACTAACTGTCTATATGGGGTATTGGACACTCTGTTAACTTGTATGGTCTGCTGTTAAGCTACTAGATGGATCGGGGCGCTATTACTATATATGTGGGGATCAGGGTGATGCAAAGGTCAGTTTCCTGTTTCTGTGTCTCCCAGGGGATTGGACCAGGTTCCCAGGTGCATACCCTTTGGACAGGGTAGTACCTAACACTGCTGGTGCCAGCCTGACACCCTGGCAGTGCCACTTGGGTGCCAGCCTAGCACTGCCAAGGTGCCCAGGTGGCACTGCCAGCTGGCATGGGCACTACCAGGTTGGCACTGCCAAGGTGCCAGGCTGGCATTTCTTGTGCGGGTGTGATCTGGCCAGGGTGCTCTGCGCAGGTGTTGAGAGGGAGGGGGGAGGGGGGGGGGGGGGGATGCGGGGTGTGTAGGGGACCTTCCCATTGTGCGTTGGGACTGCGGGGTCGGGGATTGCTTCGGGGGCTTCGAAGATCAGGAAGGCATTTGAAAATGGCGTTGCGATCTCTTGCTATACTGAGGAGTGCCGGCAAGCAGAATTCCTCGGTGTAGAAAACAGGGCTATGTGCGTTCCCCGCTGAGGGCCCTTATTCAAAACGAGTGCCGATGTATAGCCATGTGTTTCTTAGCGCTGCGGGCACCGGGATACACACGGCTAAACATGCCGGCTATGGAACATACCCCATGTTTAGGTGTATTGGCACAATGTGATTATATAGATCTATAGGACACAGATCTTTGGGATCATCTATCCATGTAGATAGGACACTATATACTATGATAATATGGTGATGTCATGGTAATGTCACTGGACTAGTAACCTGGAGGCCCAGACTAACACTCTGGGAGCTAAGGTTCAAATCCCATCACGACAGCTGTTGGAATTTAAATTCAATTAATAAATCTGGAATATAAAGCTGGACCCAGTAATGGTGACCATGAATCTGCCATTGATTGTTGCCATATTTCCAAATTTTCTGACAACACAAAGCTGCGTTGGAGAGTGAACTTTGAGGAGGATGCAGAGATACTTCAGTGTGTTTTGGGCAAGCTGAGTGAGTGGGTAAATGCATGGCTGATGCAGTATAATGGATCAATGTGAGGTTATCGAAGAAAGCAGATTATTAACTGAATGGCTATAGATTGAGAGAGGGAAGTGTGCAATGAGAGCTGGATGTTCTTGTACATCAGTCATTGAAAATAAGCATGCAGGTGAAGCAGGTGGTAAGAAGGCAAATGGCAAGTTGGCCTTCATAACGAGAGGACAGGGATGTCTTGCTGCAATTATACAGGCCCTTGCTGAGGCCACACTTGGAATATAGTGTGCAGTTTTGGTCTCCTTATCTGAGGAAGGATGTTCTTGCTCTAGTGGGAGTACAGCGAAGGGTTACCAGACTGATTCCTCGGATGGCAGGACTAACATATGAGGAGAGATTGAGTCGGTTAGGATTATATTCGCTGGAGTTTAGAAGAACGAGGGGTGCTCTCATAGAAAACTATAAAATTCCAACAGGACTAGACAGGGTAGATGCATGAAGGATTTTCAGTGTTCCCCGTTGATGCCCCCTATCTAACTCAGGTGACGTTTTATAGTGTGTTTCTTGGCGCTGGGAAACACATGGCTAAACGCTCTCACTCCTGTTTAGTTAAATCCTACCCTGTATGTTTTCAAGAAAGAATTAAATGTGGCTCTTGGGGCTAGAGGGAGCAAAGGATATTGGGGGGGGGGGGGGGGGGGAAGCAGGTACAGATTACTGAGTTGGATGATCAGTCATGATCATAATGAATAGTAAAGCAGGCTTGAGAGGACGAATAGCGGCCTACTCCTATTTTCTATGTTTCTAACTACATAAATACAGGACACTATATAGAATTTACAGTGCAGAAGGAAGCCATTCTGCCCATTGAGTCTGCACCGGCCATTAGAAAGAGCACCCGACTTAAGCCCACCCCTCCACCCTATCCCCGTAACCCAGTACCCCCACCTAACCTTTTGGACATGGCCAATCCACCTAACCTGCACATCTTTGTACTGTGGGAGAAAACCGGAGCACTCGGAGGAAACCCACACAGACACGGGAGAAACTCCGCAGACAGTCACCCAAGGCCCGATTTGAACCCTGGTCCCTGGAGCTGTGAGGCAGCAGTACTAACCACTATGCCACCGTGCCGCCCACTATACAGGGGTGGGATTTTGTGTATGTTTTGTATATTGGAGCTTGTGACACTGTACCTAAAAATAAATAATGGCAGGGAGACCAAGGAGAAATCCCTCATTCAAATATGTGGGATCTTTCACCGAAAAGGGCAAATAGGGCCTTGTTTCACATCTCATCTGAAAGAGAACACGGATTGTGAACATCGCTGGCAAGGCCAGTGTTTATTGCCCAAATCTAATTGTCCTTAAAGAGGTGCCTTGAGAAGCTGCAGCGCTCCCTCAGGACTGTCAGCCTAAACTTTGCGCTCAGGGTCTTGGAGGGGGCCTTGTGTAACCGTAGGCAAAATAGACATTGCTGCAATAATTCATGTTGAACCGTACAGAGTCCTCTCTCTCTCTCGCTCTCTCTCTCTCTCTCTAAGTTAACTCTGTTAAAATGTCGTTCCCTTGATTTCAGATCATGGCTGCAATTTATTCTGGAATTCATCAAAAACTAAAAAGTGCAAAGGCCCCCTGGGCAGACAAACTGAAGCTGGCTCGATTTGCTTGGATTTCACACCAGTGTTTTCTCCCCAACAAGGAACAGGTGTGTATTTGGTAAACCTTCTCATCTTTGTTGTAATTTGCTTTGAAAATCCTCATCCTTGTTTCCAAATTCCTAGGCCTCTGGTTTGCCTGTCCAGTGATGTTACCACCATGTAATGGTCTCCCCAATTGTAAATTCTTGGATGTAAGAGAGGGTGTAATGGCCTTTCCTTGCTTGTTTACTCGTCAACAAAATATTTTTAAACTGCTGGGCACTCTTTAAAACAAAATCACATATCCATAAGTGAGTGTAAATGCTGTTTGGGAGTCGTTGGTCACTGATCATAGAACGTGAGTTCAAATCCAGCCTTACCTTCTAGTCAGACTGAACTGCGTTCTATTAGTGGCATGATGGGTATGTGGGATACGACAACATAGTGGTCATGGCATTGGAACAGGAAACCATAAGTCTAGGTAACACACTGGGGCAGGGGTTCAAATCCTACCATACTGGAATTTAAATTCAATGAATAATTCAAGTTAATAAATTTGGAACCTATAACTAGCTACAGCAATGGTGAAATTGCCATCGATTGTTGTAAAAAAACCTTATTTGGTTTACTGATGTCTCTTTTCGGGAAGGAGATCTGCCGTCCTTACTTGGCCTGGCCTACATGTGACTCCAGGCCCACAGCAATGTGGTTGACTCCTAACTGCCCCCTGAAATGGCCGAGCAAGCCACTCCTTCCAAGGGCAATTAGGGATGGGCAACAAAAAATGTTGGCCGTGCCAACGATGCACCATCCCATGAAAGAGTAAAGACAAAAAAATGTCCTTTTGTCAGCTGAGTATCAATTCAAATCTCTTTTCCCTCCTCCAGAGTTAAAAGGTGAAAAATAGTGTTAAAAGGAGCTGTAAAAACCTATCTTTAATATGTTGAAAAATATTGTATCTTGCATGGAATTTCATCCTGTCACTTTTAACATATCCTCTGAATCATCTGAATTTGGTGCAGTGGTAGCAATTTTTAAGATTGTAATCCACTCCTTTTCTCCCCAATACTAAGGTTTTAGTGGATTGGGCGACTCACGCGTTGACTGCATATTACAGCAAGAAGCTACAGTTCGGAGATGAAATTGTGGAGGGGTTGTGGATTTACTTAGATGATATTCTTCATAGCAAGAATCTGCAGAAGTTGATCGCAAAGAAGAAGATCATCACTATTCGCGCCACGATTGCACAGGTGAAATGACTCAAAGTACAGTGACAGAAACCAGTTGTATTTGCAACCGTCTCAATTTGATTTGATTTGATTTATTATTGTTACATGTATCAGTGTGCAGTGAAAAGTATTGTTTCTTTCATGCTGTACAAACAATGCATATCGTACATAGGGAAGGAAGGAGAGACTGCAGAATATAATGTTACAGTCATAGCTAGGGTGTATAGAAAAGATCAACTTAATACGAGGTAGGTGCATTCAAAAGTCTGATGGCAGTAGGGCGCTAAATCTGTAAGTAATTGAATTAGAACATGGTTAGAGAATGAAGTTTTAGAAGCATAGAATGAGAGTAAAAGATAGAATTAGAGAGTATGCTGTGCACAGCTTGTAAGACGTCGCCGCGCTCCGGCACCATCTTGGTCAACAGAATGCAGTTATTAGCGGAAATGAGCAGAGTTCTTCCCGTTTAGACGGAAGTGGACATTAGATACCTCTAATGTTAGGCTTCGGTTGAATTATTTGAAGGTCTCCACCCTCTGTAGCCTCCCAGTCCCCAAATGATTTTCCACCACTTCTTTTAAGAGAATAATAAAATTTAGCCTTGGTCCCAGGGAAGCTGGAATGTAAATGCCAGGCTGAGAATTGCCCAAATCTTGGTGCTGATCCAGAGTTCACCTGTTATAGCAACAGAGCTGCCGTTTACACTCTGGATAACTTGACGCATTGAGGAGGCTTATCGGCCTTCAAACTTACATGCCCCATTTCTTTTTTTCCCCCATAAATTTAGAGTACCCAATTCTTTGTTTTCCAATTGAGGGACAATTTAGCGTAGCCAATTCACCTACCCTGCACATCGTTTAGGGTTGTGGGGGTGAGAGCCACGCAGACACGGGGGGGGGGAAGGTGCAAACTCCACACGGACAGTGACCCGGGATCGAACCTGGGCCCTCGGCGCCAGGAGGCAACAGTGCTAACCACTTCGTTACCGTGCCACCTCACATGCCGCATTTTGTGGTTTTGATTTTTTACTTTAGAAATTTCATAGAATTCCTACAGTGCAGAAGGAGCCCATTCGACCCATTGAATCTGCTCCGACCTTCTGAAAGAGGCCCAATCCCACACCCTATACCCGAAACCCCACTTAGGGGCAATTTAGCATGTCCAACCTACCTATCCTGCACATTTCTGGACTGTGGGAGGAAGCCGGAGCACCTGGAGGACACCCATGCAGACAAGGGGAGAATGCAAACTCCACACAGTCACCCAAGGTCGGAATTGAACCCAGGTCCCTGGCACTGTGAGGCAGCAGTGCTAATCACTGTACCACCGTGCTGCCCTTTCAGAATTTCCTTCAACTATCTACAATACTATCGAGCCAGAAGGACATGCAAGATGGAACTTGCATTTGAGTAGCACCTTTTATAACCTCAAGATGTCCCAAAGCACTTTACAGCCACCAAGGTATTTTTATAGTCACCGTTATAATGTAGGAAATACAGAAGTTAGTTTACACACAGCAAGCTCCACAAACAGCAATGTGATAATGACCAGATCATTTGTTTGTTAGTTGGGGAATAAATATTGACCAGGACCCTGGGGAAAGCTCCCCTAACCCTTTCCGAAATATTGCCATAGGATCATCTACATCCACTTAAGAGGGCAGATGGGTTCATCTGAAAGACAGTGCAGCATTCCCTTGATATTACACTGGAATGTCAGCCTAGATTATGTGCAGCAGTCTCTGTGGCAGGACCTGAACCCACAACCTTCTGACTCAATAGTAAGAATCAATCACTGAGCCAAGGTGACAAAGATCAATGGCTAGTCGATTTGAGTAATTTTGTTTAAACACCTTAAACTGAGACATGTGGCACAGGCTTAAAGGGCTGAATGGCCTCCTCTCGTTACAGTGCCTCAAAGCAAGTCCTGTGGGTGTGGCAGGAAAAGTTGGGTGTTCTTCTGATGAGGAGATATCTCCGTCCGCACCTCACAGTCCCTGATCACACATAGGCTCTGCAGGACTGCCAAGGGTTCAAAAAAACAACTAATGTTAGCAAAATGTTAATGTAAAGCACATTTCATGCTTGCACCGATTGCGAACATCCTTTTAAACTTTTATGATATTGAGCAGTCTGGAATGGAGAAGGCTGTGGAGTGACCTGACATTTCTGTTGCTGCGACTTGTAGCTATTCCTACCTGGAGATCTGCTGCCCAGGGTATGTCCTGCTTGTCTGTCTTAGGCAATCCTCACACATCCGCCGCAGCTCGTCTGCAACCACTCCGTGTCATCCATCATCTTTTTAAAAAATAAATTTCGAGTACCCAATTTTGTTTTCCAATGAAGGGCCAATTTAGCGTGGCCAATTCACCTACCCTGTACCTCGTTTGGGTTGTGGGGGTGACACCATCGCAGACACGGAAAGTATGTGCAAACTCCACACAGACAGTGGCCCAGGGACGGGTTCGAACCCAGGTCCTCGGCGCCATGAGGCAACATTGTTAACCACTGTGCCGCCTGTGACATCCGTAATCTAACTACACCTAGGCTGACCCTCCTCTCTGCTGCCCTCCACATTTCCCTCTAGGAGAGATTACTGTAGTTTTTCAGCTCTAATCAAATTGCTGGAATACCCACATTTCTGGATGTTATTTTTTAGAATTTACTTTGCTGTGGTAATTTCAAGCACCTCTTCATTGGTCTTACGGTCTGGGTGTGGAATTTTAAGCATAGCGTCTACATTTCAGAGGCCTCTGTTTCCTTCCACGAATCTTTATCCAGGGATCTGATCGAATGTAGGATCCTTATGGGTTTTTCCCTTGTTAGAAGCTTGAGTTTTCTTGTTGCTGACACATTCTTCATCTTCACAAAATTAGTTCTGGCACTTCAATCCTTCTTCTAACTTCAGCATCACATCCACCATCGTCTCTTAGAGGTTTTTAAACTTATGAAGGGTTTGTGGTGGAGTCCAAAACTCATGGCCATGGATAGAAGATAGTTACCAATAAATCCAAAAAGCGAATTCAAGAGAAACATCTTTTCCCAGAGACAGGAACTTGCTACCACAGGTGTAGTTGACATAAATAGCGTAGAGGTTTATAGGGAAGCTGGAAAAATATGTGAGGAAGAATGGGATAGGATATATTGATTGGGTGAAATGAAGTAGGGAAGGAGACGGCTTGTGTCGGGCCTAAAAGCACGAACAATTTGGCCAAATGGTCTGTTTCTCTGTTGTAACTTTGTATTCTAAAACATGTTTATGAACTTTAATTTGAGAACTACTCCCTTCGTATTCAGTGCACAAAGTCTAAATCTGTGTAAGAATTATTGCCAATGCCTCTTTTAAAACTTTCATTTCAGATTCTAAATGACAGGATCTGGGAACATTCTGGCAAAGTGCCACTGACTGACTATGTGTCAAGCCTCACCGTGGTGCTGAACTGTTGTCAAGGCATCCTCACGTCTCCCACCTTTTCCGTCATTTATACCAGCAAGTGGGAGCTGCTGGTGGATCTCCTCTGTAAACTTATCCTGCTGCTCTGCGGCAGGTTGAAATCCCCGGTGGCCTTGCGCTCCACGCAGCTCTTCGATGTCCTCCTGTTGGCTTTCAATCAGTACCTCGTCGTTCAGCGGCAACAGCACAACCAGTCCCGGGTCTTCCTGCAGATCTGCGGCTCTCTGCTCCAGCCCTGTCTCCTCCTGAGGCACCTACTGACCTCGAGGTGCTGGAAGAGTGAGGACGATGGTACCGTGCGACAGCATCTCAGCAAAGAGATATGTAATAAAATCCAGGTGGCCCTTCATAGCGGCCTGTTCCACGCCAATTTCTTGAACTCTTACAGAGAGGAACTCCTGCAAAGTGACGGATCGCCGCAACGGAAGACAAACTTTTCGAAGGCAATGGAGGCCCCCGTCGAAACGCTACTCCTAAAGTTAACTGACGCTGACTTCTTCGGCCAGGACTTGCATTCCACCGTTGTGGCAGGGTCGGTCCCGCTGCTTTACAGACTCGCCCTCGAGTCCTACTGCCAGGATGGGAATTACCTGCTTGGCTTTCACTTCTTCACCAGATTGTTTGACTCGTTGGGATTCCCGCGGCTAAAGGATGGCATGACTGGGGTACCTGCGGACTGCAGTCCTGGGTTACTAGCACTGGACCAGCTATTGAACTTGGTCGCGAGCAGTAACATTTACAACATCGCAGTGGATAAAATCCGGTGCGGGGGAGTGCAGTTCACCCTCTACAGCAAAGTGGCAGAAATGTTGCTCACTGATCCCTGCCCGGCCACACCGGCCTGGTTCAGGTGTCTGAAGACATTGATCCTTTTAAACCATATGATTGTGGAGCCGAACCTAGATGACCTGGTGTCGTTGGCGTGGATTGATGCCAACGTCACTGACTCGCGGGTCAGAAGAGCCCAGGAAGCACTGCTGACCACGCTGCTCGAGACTTACACCAAACTGCGGCAGTTGCCGAGGCTGTTTGAGGTGGTGTTGGCAGTTATTTCTCGTCCGGCTGCCGATGAGTTCAGGCAACCCATCCTATTCATCGGCCTTACCAAGCAGCTCTGTGAATGTCTATTGGAAGTACCAGCCAGTCAAGTGCTGGATATCTGGGACCTTATCTTGAAGAGTCAGGAAGTCTTGATTTTGGATCTAGCTGGGAACCCGGACATGGCGCTGAAAGTTCTCACGATGAGCACTCTACTGAACTCTGTTCTTTTTAATATGAAGAGTCTCGATAGCAAAACGCCAGCGGGAATAATTCTACGCACGCAGCTTCTAATGGATAAAATGGCGCGGATGGTGGCGATGCCACTCTTTCACACGGCCAAAGATCCTGATTGCAAAGACTCTTCCTTGTGGGCTGAGAGAGCCGTGAGCTCGGGGCTGATTCTCAGCTACACCTGGGTGGAAGTCGATCACATGTTGAAGGTGAACTGCGGCACATACGTCTCGCCTGGAAGCGAGGCGGGCAAGGCCGAGTCGGAAGAGTGGAATCTTCATTGTTGCCTTCCTCGGGTGAGCTGGGCTGACAGGAGGCTGATGGCAGAGGTCTCGGGACGGAGCAACGAGTTGAGTCGCCACTGCCTCCAGCTGCTCGCGGTCCAGAAGATGAAAAGGATCATGCTTCAGCCCGGGGCACAGGCAGAAACAGAGGCGACAGCGCTGAGAACCGCCGCGGTGTTCATCGTGCAGTCCGGGAAACCTGCCGTTAAAGGTGCAGAGGAGGCCCGAGGATGGGACGGAGGGATCGGCACAATAAACAATGAAACATTTGCCATCGCACACTGGCATCTGGTCACATCAAACCTTGTCCTTCTGGTACCCCATCTCCCCGATGAAGAGCTCGCCTACTTAGCGGATGTGGTGATGACCAATCTATTACTGAGAGAGACTTGGGAGGTGGGCCAGGACCCGGAAAACTCACTTTCTATTCCAACAATGTGCGAGAGTTTGCTCAAGAGCACTCTTCTTCCAGAAATGCAGCCCTTGCACCAAGCCATTTTACTTGCACTGTTGGAGAGGGTGAAGGGCTTGATATCTATCCCAGTGCTCAGCGTGCCCACACGTTTACTAGAACAATTAGGAGACAGTAGCGATGCCAGTCAAGGTGGTGGTAACCAGAAGGGCAGCATTTCAGAGTTGCTGGTCTCTCACCCTACGCCATCTCAAAGGAGGTCACTTCTTGTTGCCCAAGATGCCCTGTCAGTAAAAAGCCCCTCATTTTGCACCCTTTCTGAGCAGCAGTTGGATCTCCTGCTGCGATCATTGGACATTCTCTCTGCGTTGAGGCTCGACAGCCTGTCATGCACCGATCATCTCCATTGCTTTCTTTTGCTCGTGTCCCTGGTCACTGCCGTCAAACCCAGCTCGGAGAAGACCAAAGCCTTCAAGTGTCTGCAGGCACTGAGCAAGTGCTACACCCTCCTCACCATCCTGCAGACTGGGGCCAACGCGAATGTGGTCTTTAAATTGGCACACGCTGGCGATATCCTGGAGAGGGTGATGGCTCCTTTGTTCCATGTGAGCGATGAGTTGGTCGGCTGTGAAGGGTATCCGGCCTGGCCAGAATTTCTTGGCACCATCCAGAGGTTTCTGACTGATTTCATCCAGACCATCATTGAAAGGAAGCAAAGTGCGTGCCTGAACCTGGAGCAGTTTGTTGCTTTCCTATCGAACGCCTGGTTGTCTTCAAAGGTGGAAGGAGAGTGGAAGCCGGTGGCTGAGCAGCTGTTAAGTGTCGCCTTGTCAACATTGAGCCGGATCATTGTGAATACTCTGCAGCGCTCTGAGAAGGCCAGGCACACGAGCACTGCTGAACACTCCCTGCTTGCCCAACTCACTGGACTCTTGGGTCCTGTTCTTCAGTCCTGTTTCAACAGAGGTGGAAGGTTCAAACCAATCCTCACTGTGCCCTGTGTTGCTGGCCTCCTGGAAGTGGAGCTGTACCTGAGAGGGGTGAAGGATGGTGCGGCCAGTGAGGGAGGGAGTCGAGATGTGCAGGGGCTGCAACACCATGACTTGTACCGGAGGACATGTCTTGAGGTCCTTCACCAGCTCGCCTCTCCCACTGATGATCTGGAATTACTCCGAAAGGAACTTGAATATTTACAGCTGTTTTGTTCAGCTTCAGAGCTTTGGTCTGATTGTGATCCTGGGGCTGAGGTCATCTCTGTACTCTGCGCTGTAAAGGCCCTGCTCGCAGGTAAACAACTCATCTGATCCCTAATTTAAAGCATGCAAATATAAACAATGATAACAACAACTAGTATTTACATAGCACCTTTAACATAAAATGACCCCGCCTCCCCCAAGGCGTTTCGGAGAAGCCCAATCAAAGAAAATGTGACGCCAAGCCACCTCAGGAGATAATTGGGGCAGCCAAGCAAAAGTTTGGTCAAAGAGGTGGGTTTTAGGCAGTGTCTTAAGACAGGTGGCGAGGAGCACTGGTTAGCACTGCTGCCTCACGGCGCCAAGGACCCGGATTTGATTCCGGCTCTGGGACACTGTCCGTGTGGAGTTTGCACATTCTCCCCGTGTCTGCGTGGATCTCACCCTCACAACCCAAAGACATGTAGGGTAGGTGGATTGGCCATGCTAAATTGCCCCTTAATTGGAATTTTCTTTTTTAAAAAGACAGGTGGAGAGGTTTATGGAGTAAATTCCAGAGTTTAGGGCTGTAGAGGCTGAAGGCACAGCCGCCGATGATGGAGGGATGGAAATCAGGGGTGCTCCAAGTGCCGAAATTGGAGGAGCCCAGAGATCTCCGATCGGGCTGGCCATTACAGAGATGGGAAAAGGGACAGGGCCATGAGGAGTTTGAAATCAAAGCGGAGAATTTCCAAATCGAGGTGATTTTTTGTTAACCGGGAGCAAGTGTGAGACAGCAAGTACAGGGATGATGTGCAAGTTAGAGCACAAGCAGCAGGGGTTTGTACGACCTGAAATTTATACGGGAAGCATGTGAGTGTCCAGCCAGGTGTGTGTTGGAATAGCCTCGTGGGGAGGCAGTGGTGTAGCGGTATTGTCACTGGACTAGTAAGCCAGAGACCCAGAGTACTGCTCTGGGGACCCGGGTTCGAATCCCTCCATGGCAGATGGTGACATTTTAATTCAAAACAAATCTGGTGACCATGAAACCATTGTCGATTGTGTAAAAACCCATCTGGTTCACGCATGTCCCTTAAGGAAGGAAATCTGTCGGTCTAACCTGGTCTGGCCAACATGCGACTCCAAATCGACAGCAATGTGGTTGACTCTTAAATGCCCTCAGGGATGGGCAATAAATGCTGGCCCAGCCAGCGACGCCCATATGCCATGAAATAAGTTTTTAAAAAGCCGCGTCCAGAGGAAATTCTTGGATGAGGGGTTCAGCAGCAGATGAGCCACGATTGGTTTTGAGTCGGCCGATGATACTGAGGTGGAAATAGGCGGTCTTAGCAATGGCAGAGATATGTAATCAAAGCTCAACTTGGGGTCAGATACAACATTAAGGTTGTGAACAGATGGATCAGCCTCGAGACAGGGAGGGGGAATCAGTAGCCAGGGAGTTTATTGCGGGGACTGGAGACAATGGCTTCAGTTGTCCCAACATTTGCTTGGAGGAAATTTCTCCTGATCCAGTATGGGACGTCGGATAAGCAATCTGACGGTTTAGAGAGGGCGGAGGAGTCAAGAATGACGGTGCTGAGGTAAAGCCGGGTGTTGTCAGCAGACATGTGGGAACGGATATAAAATAGAAAGTGCCGGAAGTACTCTGCAGCTCTGGCAATATCTGTGGAGAGAGAAACTAGAGTTAGCGTTTCAAAGTTGAATATGACTTCTTCAGAACTGGAACTGATGCTGTTTTCAGATGGCGTCATTGACTGGCAACATTTGGTAAGAAATAGGGATGGAGTGACGGGGAAGGATAGATCCTTGGGGGACACCAGAGGTAACAGTGCATAAGCAGGATGGGAAGCCATTACAGTTCATACTCTGACTGACTAGTTGATAAGAGTTGATCCTAACATATTCCGCCCCACGTAGCTGGATATTTGAGGAGAGGCATCGGATGAGGATGGTGTGTGGTCAACTGTGTCAAAGGATGCAGACAGATTGAGAAGGAGAGAAAGTTTGCCTGTGTCACAGTCTCAGGATAGGAACATAGAAAATAGGAGTAGGCCATCGGCCCTTTGAGCCTGCTCTGCCATTCAGTGTGATCATGGCTGACCCTCTGTCCCAACACCATACTCGCAGTCTCTCCCTGTACCCCCTGACCACATTCAGTGATTTGGCCTCCAGAGCCTTCTGTGGTAGAGAATTCCACAGGTTCATTACCCTCTGGCAGAAGACATTTCTCCTCCTCTCAGTCTTAAATGGCCCACTCTGTATCCTGAAACTGTGATCCTTTGTTCTAGGTATTCCCCCCCCCCCCCAACCCCCCTCCCATGCACCAACCCCCAGTCAGAGGAAACAACACCCCAGCATCCAGTTTGTCCAGCCCTGTCAGAATTTATTATGTTTCAATTAAAACCACTCTCCTTCTCAATTCCAGTGAAACTCTGGTGGCACGGTGGTTCGCACTGCTGCCTCATAGCACCAGGCACCGGGTTCAATTCCGGCCTTGGGTGACTATGTGGAGTTTGCACGTTCTCCCCTCCTCTGTGTCAGTTTCCTCTAGGTGCTCTGGTTTTTTCCCCACAATCCAAAGATATGCAAGTTAAGTGGATTGGCCATGCTAAAATTTCCCCTTAGTGTCCAAAGATGTGCAGGTTGGTTGGGGTTACGGGGATGAGGTGGCCAGAGTGCGAGCTATGAATTGAGTGCTCTTTCGGAGGGTCGATGCCGACTCGATAGGCCGAAGATCCACCGTCTCAACCTTATAGGATTCCATGAATACAGGCCCAGTCGACCCACCCATCTCTTCTCAGTATTTGTGCAAATTAGCAAGGGGTGTTTCAATTACTCTTAGAAGGAACAGAAACATGAGTGGAGGTGAATTTCAAACAAAGGAGTTGTGGGAACGGTGGTTATAGGACATGGAGATGACAAAGTTAAGGACTCTGCAGAGGAAAGGGAGATTGGAGATGGGGCACCAGTTTGCAGGAGGAGGGGTCAAGAGTTGGTTGTTTGGAGGAAAGGAGAGTCAAATTTTTTTTTTTCCTTTTTAAAAAATTTAGATACCCCAATTATTTTTTTCCAATTACAGGGGCACATTTACCGTGGCCAATCCACATACTCTGCCACATTTTTGCGTTGTGGGGTGACGAAACCCACGCAGACACGGGAGAGAATGGAGAGAGAGACAATGTCCAAGGAGAGGGAACCATTAACAATATTGGCTAGCATAGGGACCAGGAGGGGAAATTGGGTAGGCAGCAGTTTAGTGGCATCAGGATCAAAGGAGCAGGAGGTGGGGCTCATGAACAAGATGAGCTCAGAGAGGGAATGAGTGGAGACAGGAGAGAAACTAGAGAAAGATTAGTTAGTTCAGGGCTAGGGCTGGGGAAACCTGGGAGGCTGGTGGATAGGCTAAGGGAGAGAAGTCTTAAAGGCAGCTGAACAGATTGTCTCCAAATTAGTGGCCAAAGAAGCCCATGAGCTCCACCCATTTGTGAAGGTGAGGTTGGAAGAGGCAGGAGGGTGGGGTTTAAGAAAGGCAGTTTGCAATAAAGAAAAGGGAAAGCTTCTGGTGTTAAAAAGGGTTAGCTATGGGGGTTTAAAAAGGGTTAGCTTTGCATTCCGGGAGGATCCGGGAATAGAGAGGAGTTTTAGCAGTTAAGATGATCTGTTAATCTTTGTGTGGTCCAGCCATGTCTGGTTGTGAATGGTAAACCATTTGTTCACCACATACATTCATGTCTGCATCACTTTGACTTCGCGGGGTGGAGGTGAGGGCTGTACCGGGGGGAAAGGTCAGGGTGAGAGAGATAATGATGGTTTTATTGGTACAAGAGCACTGAACGTAGCGGTGAGGGTGTTGTTGAGATCATCAGTGATTGTAGAAATGTTGTGGAGGGCAGAGGGCCAGAGGCTAGACAGCTTGGATTTTGAAAATGTGACTGTAAGCGGATTGGGGGATAGCTCTTTCCAGGGCCGGACACAGAAGTAGGAGGTTGTGAATGGTAAAGAACGGACGGATGGAGAGGGAGCTGAAGAGGTGATCAGAGATGGAATTCCTGTGATTGATATGCTGGGACTAGCAAGAGCACATGAGATGGCAAGGTCAGAGGGCAGCTGTGAATACCATAGATCATGGCGCATAAGCTTCTTAAACTGATCTTCATTTCACAGTACAAATCTAATCACACTGCTCTCTGTGCTGCCCCAGCTCCATGGCTGACAACGCAGTTAATGCAGCTGCTGGACATTCAGCTCATCGGGCTGCTCCGATGCTTAGCAGAAAGGTGTACCGACCAGCAGTTTTACCTCATTCTGAAGTCCATCACACAGGGCCTTGAAGTCAGTAACCTTTGGAAAGGACGGCACCAGGTGAGTGGACCTCTGGCCTGACGCCCAAACCTCTCACTGAGCTGACTTGTATTCTCGCTGACGCTGTACTTTGGTCTGCTTTGTCCGTTTGATTCAGGATGTTGTGTCGTCTCTGACTCTGACCACCCTCCTCTTGAAATGTTCACTAAGCGGCGATGTCGGAAAGGCTGTTTGGTTTACAGCGCCACAGATCATCACAGCGCTCCTGGTAAGTAATGGCGTTGAGTCCCCCTCTTACACTGTTTTGGGGAGAAATCGAGAGGTGGGTGCATCCAATGTTTGGAGATCGCATGAGTATTGAGGAATGCAGAATTTGAACAAGAAAGAGCTTGCATGTTGGGATGGGGAATGGTGCTTTACTCTCGGTAAAGCACGCTTTGAGGGGCAGTCACCACTTTGCAAGCAAAGCAGCATTCCACAAACGGTAAATTAGATAAATTACCAGACAATTTGTTTTAATAATGTTGGCTGAGGGATGAATATTTGCCAGGTCATCAGGGAGAATTAGGTTTGAAGGGTATGCACTACTGTGGAGGCAAAAGACAGCCATTTTACACACAGCAAGATCTCATTACAAGCAAATCGGATAAGCGACCAAGTCATCTCTTTGGTGATCCCTAGAATGGATAACAGCTGAATCTGCTGATTCCCAAATGATTTTGTCAAAATATTCATCACATCTCACGTCTGCCGTTATTTACCTGCAGGTTGTTCAACACCTAAGGACACAGCTACTGAGGCAAGGCCCCCGCGTCCTGACCATTATAGTCTATGTCCATCACCATAACTTTCAACCCTAATCCTAACCAACAGTATAAGGGCAGCACGGTAGCACAGTGGATAGCACAGTTGCTTCACAGCGCCAGGGTCCCAGGTTCGATTCCTCCTTGGGTCACTGTCTGTGCGGAGTCTGCACGTTCTCCCCGTGTCTGAGTGGGTTTCCTCCAGGTACTCTGGTTTCCTCCCACAGTCCAAAGATGCGCAGGTTGGGTGGATTGGCTATGTTAAATTGCACTTAATGCAAAGGTTAAGTGGGGTTACGGGGATCGGGTGGAGGTGTGGGGATGGAGTGGAGGTGTGGGCTTAGGTAGGGTGCTCTTTCCAAGGGCCTATGCAGACTCGATGGGCCGAATGGCCTCCTTCTGCACAGTAAATTCTATGATTCTATGATACATCCGGCTCCATTATGAAGGAGCTAATCAATACGGCATCAACTGTTTGAGCTGCGATTTAGTTCCTCAGAAGGTCTACTCAATGCCTGGGAATCATAACCCATTTTTTTAAAAAAAGATCAGTGGAAGCATTATCTGTACAATTGTCAGTACAATATTTGTTAGGTGATACAGAACTTGAATATCGCTGAAGAGAGAGCCATGTTGCCGAAGCTTTCCATCCTTACACTCATCTGAACAAATGCCAAATTTCAAATGATCACTCCAATCTATGCTAGATTGTATTCTCGCTGACGCTGTATGGTGGGCGGCACGGTGGAGCAGTGGTTAGCACTGCTGCCTCACGACGCCAGGTCCCAAGTTCGATCCCGACCGTGGGTCATTGTCCGTGTGGAATTTGCACATTCTCCCCGTGTGCATGGGTCTCACCCTCACAACCCAAAAGATGTGCAGGGTAGGTGGATTGACCACGCTAAATTGGCCCTTAATTGGAAAAAGAAATAATTGGATACTCAAAATTTATTTTAAAGAACAATCTATACTACAAGAGGAGAGGGTGCTGATTGGCTGGCAAGTCAACTCTGATTGGCCACGGCATTGCCATGGGGAAAGCAATTATTGCCTCCCCAAGCTCTTGGTTAATTCATTAAGTAATTCGTACAGGCAAAAGGCATTGCGCTTTTTATGAATAAAAAGGTGCGGGACACAATAGTTCTCTGGTGCATTCTCATTGGCAACGCTTCAACCAATGATATTCGACTTGTCAACCAGTTAGCACACTTTCTCATGTGGTGTAAGTATTGCTCCCTTTGAGATTTGGCATTGTTGAGTCTGTCCTGTCGAGATCAGGATGAAAAGCTTCGACAGTATGTCTCTATTTATACTCAATACTTGTTCTTGAGATGTTGGTTGCACTGCTTAGCCAGAAATTCCAGCCCATCCCGAGCTGATCCAGGGAAATGAGGAGTCGACGATATAGTGCGTGACTGGAGTCATGTGGAGACCAGACCGGGTGAGGATGGCCGGTTCACTTCCCTAAAGGACATTAATAAGCCAGCAGGGGTATTGACCCGATCTGGCAACTTCTCAGGATCATTTTCTGGTGTCAGCCACTAATTACCATACTTATTTCACAACTTGCTCTGATGGGATTTAGAACAAAGAACAAAAAAAAGTACAGCACAGGAACGGGCCCTTTGGCCCTCCAAGCCTGCGCAGATCATGCTGCCCGTCTAAGCTAAAACCTTTTACACTTTTGGGGCCCCCATCCCTCTATCCCCATGCTATTTATGTATTTGTAAAGATAACTCTTAAACATCACTATCACATCAGCTTCCACCACCTCCTCCGGCAGTGGGTTCCAGGCACCCACTACCCTCTGTGTATAAAACTTCCCTCTCACATCTCCTCTAAACATTTGCCCCTCGCACCTTAAACCTATGCCCCTCTTCCACCCTGAGAAAGAGCTTCTGACTATCCACTCTGTCCATACCCCTCTTAATTTTGTAGACTCCTATCAGGTCGCCCCTCAACCTCCGTCATTCCAGTGAGAACAAACCAAATTTATCCAACCTCTCCTAATTGCTAATGCCTTTCATACCAGGCAACATCCTGATAAACCTGTATCCTCTCCAAAGCCTCTACATCCTTCTGGTAGTGTGGCGACCGGAATTGAATACTATATTCCAAGTGTGGCCTAACTGGTTCGGTATAGCTGCAGCATGTCCTGCCAATTTTTCTACTCAATGCCCCTCCCGATGAAGGCAAGCAAGCCATATGCCTTCTTGGCTACCTTCTTCACCTGTGTTGCCACTTTCAGTGACCTGTGGACCTGTACACCCAGATCCCTCTGCCTGTCAATTCTCTTAAGGGTTCTGCCAATTACTGTACATTAGACCTTCGAAAATGCATTACCTTACATTTGTCCGGATTAAACTCCATCTGCCCTCTCTTCGCCCAAGTCTCTAACCGATCCATATCCTGCTGTATCCTCTGACAGTCCTCATCGCTATCCGCAATTCCACCAACCTTTGTGTCATCGGTAAACTTTACCAGTCAGACCATTTACATTTTCCTCCAAAACATTTATATTTTCTACAAACAGCAAAGGTCCCTGCATTGCGGAACACCACTAGTCACAGCCCTCCAATTAGAAAACCACCCTTCCACTGCTACGCTCTGTCTTCCGTGACCGAGCAGTTCTGTATCCATGTTGCCAGCTCACCTCTGATCCCATGTGACTTCACCTGATGTACCAGTCTGCCATGAAGGACCTTGTCAAAGGCCTTACTGATGTCCACGTAGACAACATCTACTGCCCTACCTTCATCAATCAGCTTCGTCAGTTGCGCAAAAAACTCAATCACATTCTTGAGACACGCCCTCCCCTTCACAAAACCATGCTGCCTCTCGCTAATATGTCCACTTGCTTCCAAATGGGAGTACATCCTGTCCCAAAGAATGCTTTCCAATAATTTCCCTACAACTGACATTAGGCTCACCGACCTGTAATTTCCTGAATTATCCTTCTTTTTTTTTTAAAAATAATTTTTATTGAAGAAATTTTTCAAAATACAAACATTTTAACCCCCCCTACATTTACATTTAAATTATAGCAAAACAAAGTCAAACCCCCCTACTTAACAAAAAAAAAAAGTCCCCCCCACCCCCTAATCGCGCGTCCCCCCCGCCCGCCCCCCCCCCCCCCCCCCCCCCCCCCGCCGGCGAACCGACAGTCAGACCAACTTATCATTTCTGGCAGTGTCCTCGGGCAGGCCTTGCCCGTGCCACCACCGCTACCGTACTTCCTTCGTTGTTGTCCTCCCTCCCGCCCTCCCCTCCCCTCCCGGGTTGCTGCTGACACGGCCTCAGTTTCTATCTCTGATCTAAGAGGTCCAGGAAGGGTTGCCATCGCCTGAAAAACCCCTGCACCGACCCTCTCAGGGCGAATTTGATCCTTTCCAATTGGATGAAGTTTGCCATGTCGTTTAACCAGGTGTTAACACTCGGAGGCCTTTCGTCCCTCCACTGAATCAAGATCCTCCTCCGAGCCACCAAGGATGCAAAGGCTAATATTCCAGCCTCCCTCGCCTCCTGTACCCCCGGTTCCACCCCAACCCCGAAGATCGCAAGTCCCCATCCTGGCTTGACCCTGGACCCCACCACTCTCGACACCGTCCCTGCCACCCCCTTCCAGAACTCCTCCAGTGCCGGACATGCCCAAAACATATGTGCATGATTCGCAGGGCTTCCCGAACATCTAATACACCTGTCTTCACCCCCGAAAAACCGACTCATCCTTGTCCCCGTCATGTGGGCTCTATGCAGTACCTTAAATTGAATGAGACTTAGTCTCGCACATGACGACGACGAGTTGACCCTCTCCAGGGCGTCTGCCCATGTCCCGTCCTCTATCTGTTCCCCCAGCTCTAACTCCCACTTATCTTTCAGCTCCACTACTGGTACCTCCTCCACCTCCTGCATAATCTTATAGATGTCCGAGATCTTCCCCTCCCCGACCCAGACCCCTGATAGCACCCTATCACTCACCCCCCTGTCGGGAAGCGCGGGGAACCCCTCTACCTGTCGTCTGGCAAATGCCTTCACTTGGAGGTACCTGAACGTGTTCCCCGGGTGGAGCCCAAATTTCTCCTCCAGCTCTCCCAAGCTCGCAAACCTCCCCTCTATAAACAAGTCCCTCAGTTGTCTGAATTATCCTTCTTAAACAAAGGAATAACATTAGCTATTCTCCAGTCCACTGGGACCTTACCTGTAGCCTGTGAGGATACACCGATTTCTGTCAAAGTCCCAATAATTTCCTCCCTTGCCTCCCTCAGTATTCTGGGGTAGATCTCATCAGGCCCTGGGAACTTATCTACCTTAATGTTTTTCAAAATGCTCAACACCTCCTCCTTTTTGATGTGATCCAGAATATCTACACTCTCTACCCTATACTCCTCTTCCACCAAGTCCTTCTCTTGATGAATATCGATGCAAGGTACTCATTTAGTACATCGCCCATTTCCTCTGGCTCCATGCATAGATTCCCTCACCTGTCCTTGAGTAGGCCAACCCTTTCCCTGGATACCCTCTTGCTCTTTATATACGTATAAAAAGCTTTGAGATTTTCCTCAATCCTGTTTGTCAATGACTTTTCGTGACCCCTGTTAGTCCTGACTCCTTTTTAAGTTCCTTCCTACTTTACTCATGGGCTTCCTCTGTTCCCAACCTTCTAACCCTTACAAATGCTTCCTTTTCCTTTTTGACTCGGCTCATATTAGCCCTCGTTATCCAAGGTTCACAAAACTTGCAAAATTTATCTTTCTTCCTCATGATCCTGAATTCCTATCAACTGCCATTTGAAAGCCTCCTACATGCCAGATGTTAATTTACCCTCAAACACCCACCCCCATCTATATTGTTCAATTCCTGCCTAATATTGTTAGAATTAGCCTTCCCCCAATTTAGCACCTTCACCCGAGGACTACTCTTATCATTATCCAACATTACCTTAATACTTACTGAATTATGGTCACTGTTCCCAAAATGCTCCCCTGCTGAAACTTGGACCATCTGGCCGGTCTCATTCCCCAATATCAGGTCCAGTATGGCCCCTTCCCTAGCTTGACTATTTACATGTTGTTTCAATAAGTCCTCCTGGATGCTCCTTACAAACTCTGCCCCATCCAAGCACCTAGCACTGAGTGAGTCCTATCAATATAAGGGAAGTTAAAATCACCCACCACAACAGCGCTGTTGCTTTTACCTCTTTCCAAGATCTGCCGACATATCTGTTTGTCTATCTCCCCTGGCTGTTGGGAGGTCTGTAGTAAACACCCATCATTGTGATTGCACCCTTCCTATTCCTGAGCTCTACCCATATTGCCTCGCTGCATGAACCCTCTGAGGTGTCCTCCCACAGTACAGCTGTGATATTCTCCTTAACCAGTAGTGCAACTCCCCCATCTGTTTGACATCCCCCTCTATCCTGACTAAAACATATAAATCGTGGAACATTTAGCTGCCAATCCTAACCCTTCCTCTTTTTTTTAAAATATAATTTTTATTGGAATTTTTTACAGAAAATATAAAACATAACGACAAACAATGAAATGCAACAAAATAACCCATAATACAGTAGCTGTACCACCCCCAGACCGTATCGACGCATGTATCCCATCCCCCACCCCCCCAACCCCAATGAACAACAAAAGAACTTAAAAATAAATTTAAATTAAATAAACAAACATAGTCATCGTCCGCCCTCCACCTTTTCCCACCCCCTTCCCCCACTCCCCCCCCGGGTTGCTGCTGCTACTGTCCCAGTACCCTATCGTTGAGCCAGAAAGTCGAGAAAAGATTGCCACCGCCTAAAGAACCCTTGTACCGACCCTCTCAGGGCGAATTTGACCTTCTCTAGCTTAATGAAACCCGCCATGTCATTGATCCAGGTCTCCACGTTTGGGGGCCTCGCATCCTTCCATTGTAGCTCTCTCCTAACCCTTCCTCAATCAAGTCTTTGAAATGGCAACAACATTTGAACCCATCGGATCTCTGGGTTGTAAGTCCAATAACAGAACAACTCAGTCCACTATATTTTATCAGAATCTAATATGTTTTCTTATGAGGAAGAAAACAAGGCCTTCCATTTATATAGCACTTTTCACAGCCACTGGATGCCTGAAAAGCTCTTTACCCGCAATGAAGTACTTTTGAAGTGTGGTCACTGTTGTAATGTAGGAAACACAGCGGTCAATTTGTGCACAGCAACATCCCACAATCAGCAATGTAATAATGGCGAGATAATCTCTTTTTTTTTGGTGCTGTTGATTGAGGGATAAATGTTGGCCAGGACACCATTGATAACTCCCCTGCTCTTCCTTGAAATACTGCTGTGGGATCTTTTACATCCACCTGAACAGAAGCCTCAGCTTACCATTTCATCCAAAAGACAGCACCTCCGACATGCAGCCCTCTCTCATTGCTGCACTGGAGTGACAGCCTTGATTTTTGTACTCAAGGCCTGCAGTGGGAATCAAACCTGCAACCTTGCGATTTAGACAGAGTGCTACCAACTGAGCCACAGCTGACACTTGAAATATTCAGTAGAATGATAGAACTTACAGTGCAGCCCATTGGTAGATAGCTCACCGTCATCACATTTTAATCTCTTGGCTTTTCAGGTCTTGTGCAAGGAAGCAGTGCTGGATCAGCCCTGGGGCTATAAGGTCACTTTGCTCAGTTTGGAGACCTTGGCAGTTCTCATCCAGCAGGGAGAAGGCATACTGTCAAACGCATATCATGTGACACTTGCATTTGATGCTTTGTTATGTGTTCCACTTGACCACCTTAAGCTGGCTGAATATGGAACTATTTTCCGAGCTATCCAGGAGGTGCTGTTTTCTATTTTGCAGTCTCAGCCTAAGGTAAGCGCTGCTACTGGGTATAATAAGGGTTCTCTCCTTAATGCTGCAGCTAAATTAGTCTGTTGAACCCTGACATTGGTGAGGGGAGGAGGGTAGGGCACGCTGCAGGACAGGACTACCTTCAGCCTCCCAGACTCTGCCGGTAAGATCTTGCCCATTCCAGCCTTTCCTTGCACTGTGTTTGATGAGGCACTCGGGAGCACAGCCTGGATGTGCCACTGTGAGCTGGATTTAACATATCTCTGTCAGTGGGTTTGAAGACAAAGGAGTCTCGTTAAATCTAGCACGTGGTTTCCCTACCGCCGACGTACCTGCCCCTGGCCCCTACTGCAGTTTTCCAGCAGCCGGGGTGGTGTTGGATGCCATCCATCAATGGACCAGTTGAGACCGTTAAGTGCAAAATTAATGCCCACCTAAGGGCCTTGCCCCCGCCGCCGGCATTTAACCAGCTTCCCTGTGCAGACTGATGGTGGGCGGAGGATATGCTCCCTCCTTAGATGGAGGGGCATTCCCAATGGTGTAGACTCCCCCAGGCTGCCCTCCCCATGTCCACACAAATCCCAATAATCAATCCCTGCACTGATCTCCAAGCACTCACAAAGTTCCAATACACCCTTGTCACATGAGTGCAGTACTGTCAGTGGCCACCGCTGTCCCATAGGCTCTACTAATACACGGGAGTGCGGCCAGCCTCTGATTGGTCAGCAGCTCTCTGAGGCAGGACCTCCTATTCCTGAGCTGTGGAATCCCTCCTCAAGTCTATTAATCGCAGTTGGCTGTTAAATTACTGTGGGCCAGCAATTCCTCTCCTGGGCAGACTCACCTGTGCATCTTTTTCTCCAGAGAGTGAGGACCACGGTGCTGCCTATAAATTCAGCCCAGTGTGTCCAATGTCCATCTCCCTCACCCTGCCACTGACGTTCCCTGAATCCGAGAACATGGCCTGTGGGTTTTATAGCCGTGAAGGGACATTTCCTTTCCCTGATGCACAGATTAGATGCGATGGGTGATTTCAGAGAATTTTCCTATTGCACTCAGATTTCCAACAGCTTCTTCCCTGCTGCCATCAGATTTTTGAATGGACCTACCTCGTATTAAGTTGATCTTTTCTCTACACCTTGCTATAACTGTAACATTATATTCTGCAGTCTCTCCTTCCTTCCCTATGTACGGTATGCATTGTTTGTACAGCATGCAAGAAACAATACTTTTCACTGTATACTGATACATGTGACAATAATAAATCAAATCAAAAATCAAAGATCTCGAGTGTATTCACAAAATAAACTCGGTGACTTTTAAAAAAGTTGGATCGTTAACAACCATATTTGCCATTATCATGGAATCATACAGTACAGAAGTCGTTCAGCCCATCAAACCTGCACTGGCAAAAACCTACTCTAAATCTACACTAATTCCACTTCCCAGCAATTGGTCCATAGGTTTGATTGGTATGACATTTCAGTGCTTATTCAAGTAGAAACCTGTTATGGTGCGGCACAGTAGCACAGTGGTTAGCACTGGTGCCCCACAGCACCAGGGACCTGGGTTCACTTCCAGCCTTGGGTCACTGTGGAAGTTTGCATGTTCTCCCTGTGTCTGCGTGGGTTTCCTTCGGGTGCTCTGGTTTTCTCCCAGTCCAAAGATGTGCAGGTTAGGTGGATTGACCATGCTAAATTGATCGGTAGGTTAGGTGGGGTTGATGGGATAGGGTGGGGGAGTGGGCATATGTAGGGTGCTGTTTCAGAGGGTTGGTGCAGACTCGATTGGCCGAATACCCTTTTTCTGCACTGTTAGGGATTCTCTTCTATTCTGTTCTGTAAGTATTTTTAAAAGATTGAGATTTCATGCCTCAACAACCCTCCCATGTAGTGCATTTCAGATCCCCACCACCCTCGGGGTGAAAGTTTTTTTCCCTCAAATCCCCTCTAAACCGCTTGCCTTTCACCTAAAAATTATGCCCCCTCGTTACTGACCCTTCAACTAAGGGGAACAGCTGCTTTCTATTCACCCTGTCCATGCCCCTTGTAATCTTATACACCTCAATCAGGTCCCCTCTCCGCTTTCTCTGCTTCAAAGAAAACAACCTGAGCATATCCAGCCTCTCTTCATAGCTCAAATATTCCATCCCAGGCAACATCCTGATGAATCTCTGCACTCTCTCTAGTGCAATCACATCCTTCCTATAGTGTAGTGACCAGACTGAACAAAGTACTCCAGCTGTGGCATAACCAAAGTCCTGTGCAGCTCCAACATAAGCTCCCTGCCCTATAAACTCTGCCATGACTCATAAAGGCAAGTGTTCCATGTGCTTTCTTAACTACCCTATTAACCTGTTCTGCCCCCTTCAGGGATCTTTCTTGTACATAGACCCTGTATTATAAAGCTGCTTTATTTGCTGACTAAATGACTTTCATGTGGAACAAAAGTGGAGTTTATTTGCAAGGGGGCGTTTGCACATTCTTCCAGTGTCTGCATGAGTTTCCTCCAGGTACTCTGGTTTTCTCCCACAGTCGAAAGATGTGCAGGATAGGTGGGTTGGTCATGATCAATGGGTGAGGGCAGGGAAGTGGGCCTAGGTAAAGTACTCTTTCGGAGGTTGATCCAGACCTGATGGGCTGAATGGCCTCATTCTATCATTCTACACTGTAGGGATTTTATGGATATAGGAGGGGCTGAGTGCAGATTTCTATGGCCTGTGAGTATGCTCAGCTGCTGTTGGCCAGGTTCACCGACTGGCTGTCCGTATCTGGGATCTTACTACTGCCTAATCTGGGAGTGATGTGACTTGTCTATGGAAAGAGAGCCTGGCTCAATATTAACTTAATATTAACATTTTTGAAAATGGGAACCTTTTTGGATGCCCTGAAACTCCAGCTTTAGTTATTTCTTGTTGCACTGATTGAATTATTGTCGCTGATCAGGATCTTTTACTTTGGTACACAGGTTTTGCTCAATGCAGCACCCTCCTTCCTCAAGTGCTTCAATCGCCTGGTGCTTTCTGTTATGCATAAAGGTCATCAAAAATGTGTTGGAGAGAAAGGTAGGTGCAGAAAAAGTTTGTCCTGAATTATTCCACCTATTGATGAAGTCACTGGCTCTGGAGTGTCAGCCTTGTGTCACAGAATGTTGGTGTTGCAGGTGAGGCCAGCATTTGTTGCCCTAATTGCCCTGGAAAGCAATGGCTTGCTAGGCCATTTCAGAGGGCAGGTAAGAGTCAAACCAAACTGTTTGGGTTGGAATTACAAATAGGCCAGACCAGATAAGGATGGCAGATTTGTGAACCAGATGGTTTTTTTTTAGGACAACCGATGAAATTTTCATTGCCTAAGTTTATATTCCCATGTCGTTAATTGAATTTAAAATTTAGGGAGAGGCACGGTAGCACAAGTGGATAGCACTGTGGCTTCACAGCGCCAGGGTCCCAGGTTCGATTCCCCGCTGGGTCACTGTTTGTGCGGAGTTTGCACGCTCTCCCCGTGTCTGTGTGGGATTCCTCCGGGTGCTCCGGTTTCCTCCCACAGTCCAAAAGACGTGCAGGTTAGGTGGATAGGCCATGATAAATTGCCCTTAGTGACCATAAAGGTTAGATGGGGTTATTGGGTTACGGGGATAGGGTGGAAGTGAGGGCTTAAGTGGGTTGGTGCAGACTCGATGGGCCGAATGGCCTCCTTCTGAACTGTATGTTCTATGTTCTAAAACATTAGCCTGGGCCTCTGGATTACTGGTCCAGTGACATTACCACGAGGCCATCCTGTATATGCCTCGGAGTGGGGCTGGAATCTATAATCTTCTGAGCAACGGCACATATTCGTTCATTGAGCCTCAATACTGTTTCCACGCTTTTAAACATGCAGTTTTGAAGTGTGATCTAAAGCAATTTCCATTTATACAGAAAGGTAAAATGTTGCTGGAAAATTTGAAATAAAAGCATAAAATGCTGAAAAAGTTGGTATCAATGAGGAGAGATACAGTTAACATTTCAGGTTGATGACCCTCAGTCAGCATTTTGGCCTGACTTATTGAGTACTTCCAGTATTTTCTGTTTTAACTGCATTTATATATTGCCTTTAACATAATTGTCTCAAGGTGTTTCGCAAGAGCATAATCAGAGATTGTTTAACACTGAGTCGCTTGGATAGGTATCAGTACAGCAGGTTTGGTTTTGAGAAGCATCTCAAAAGGAGGATAGGAAGACAGAGGTTTAGGAAAAAATTCCAGAGTTCAGGGCCGAGACAGCTGAAGATATTTTTCGAGAAGTTAAAACTGGCAGTGCACCAGAGGCCAGAATTGGAGGGACGCAAATATCTGCGACTTGTATGAGTGGAGAGAGTAATAAAAGGAGGGACGAGATCATGTTTTCACACAAGCAAATATTCAACAAGAATTTCAACCTCAAACACTGCAGTCAGATGCTGTTTAAACCACCGAGGGAGAATTCAGAATGTCCACATATTTCGGGAGTTGTGGGAGGAAACCGGAGGACCCGGAGGAAACCCACACAGCCAAAGGGAGAACGTGCAGTCTCTGCACAGTCAGTGACCCAGGCAGGGAATCGAACCCGTGTTCCTGGTGCTGTGAAGCAACGGTGCTAACCACTGTGCTACCGTGCCCCCAGTCTCGTGATGCGGTGAGTTTCTGACGGTGGCATTTCACCCCTGTGATTTGGCTGTGAAACCAGCTGCTACCTTTTTGGTTGGAAAAATTAGTTTAAGGTGTTCAACTCAGTTTGGATTGTGGGTTCCCAAACCACAAAAGTTGCAGAGCTGCAATGTCAGTGGCTGTTCTGAGGCTGGAGTAGAAGGAGCTTTATCGAAAGAAGAGTGAGTGCCCACATTAGGAAGATGTGGAGATGCCAGCGTTGGACTGGGGTGAGCACAGTAAGAAGTCTTACAACACCAGGTTAAAGTCCAACAGGTTTGTTTCAAACACTAGCTTTCGGAGCACCGCTCCTTCCTCGGGTGAGTCACATTAGGAGTTATCCCTCACCATTACCATCCACCAGGTGAACACAAGAGGTTATCAAAAACAATTTCTATATAGTCATGAGGGCCAGTTTTTGGGTTGGTGTGTCAATATATTACATGAGGGTGAATCGACACGAGGGTGAGTCAGTACTGTTATAATGTAACAGCAAAATATCAAAACAAGGCATTCATTTATGATCCAGTAACGCTTCCCCTTTGGCTGGAGACCTGAAATCTCTAATTATTGTAATTTTATTACAGGTACAACAGCAGTCAGTGAAGTTGTCTTGGAATGTGCACGTCTGGTGGAAAGAATGTACACTCACATTGCATCAAAAGCAGAGGAATTTGCAATGTTTTCTGCCTTTGCAGTGGCAGAGTACATCAATGAGCTACAAAAGGTAATCATCATCAACAACTAATTCTACCTTCTAATTGCAGGAGTTTACTAGCAATGGATGATTCAGCCAAGGCTCAATTGTAGGACATGTTTCACGGCAGGGTGTCCCTGGAGGATTATGCGGTGTCCACAGGCACCATCGAGGCCTTGGGAACTGGGGTGCCTTATTGACCCTCTTAATCACACTTTAATTTGATGCTTTAAGTTTCATTTGTCATTCGTTTTTTTTTGTTCTTTGAGGCAGTATCCCTTCAAGGGGCTACCCCTTTAATTTGTCCCTCAGTTTATTTGATTTAGTTCAATTGGTTATCTATTTTACCTTAAAATAGTAGAACACTTGCTTGAGTCAAAGGTTTAGGGTTAGATCTCCACTCATAAGACTTGAGCAGAAACTGTATTTGCTGGACTCACTGTTACAATATGGCTGCCAATTAGACCAAAACACAATCCCACGAACAGCAATGTTGCCTATTTCCATGTGTTGGTGGAGGAATAAATATTGACCAAGACACTGGGAATAACTCCCTCCCCATTCTTCAATTTAGAGCCTTGGTATAGTTCACATCCACCTAAAAGAGCCGACATCTTAACGCCTCATCTGAAAGACAGCATCACTGCAAATGCATTTGGACTCTGTGGTCCTCTCGTGTAGGACTTGGAAGCCACAGTCTTCTAACTCAGAGTTGAGGGGTGCCATCAGCTGAGCTGACACCACATCGCACCCTGTCATGTTGTGCCACAGAGTGCCAGGAACCTGGTTTATGCCTATGATTCCCGGCCTGTTGAGTTCTCAAATGTCCTCCTAATCCACTTGACGCAAATCACACTTCAACAAAGGCGGCAAACTAAAGAGACTGCTGTTGTCTGCCTGTTCTCCTGCTATAAGCAGTTAGTTTGAATCCTTGCAACCCTAGTTCCAGCATATTGGAGAGTCACAAGTAGCCGAGCACTGCAGAACATCGGAGATGAATGCAGATTGCTGTTAGGCCAAACAGCCTCACACTCTGAGCACCTCCCAAAATGGAGTTCAGAATGCTGTAGTTACCTGCAAAATAGCAGCTGCACCGTATCCAAAGGCTTCTCTTATTCCTGAAATACTGTTGTGCTCCACAATGAAAGGTTCTGTCATACGTTTATTTTAACATGAGGGGCTCCTATCAGTCTGTGTTCTTTATTTTCAGGTTACCCTCAATGCAGACGTGAAAAGACACTTGACAGGAGGAATTTATCACCTCATGGATCTGATCTCTGAGCGCGATCTCCGCTTCCTCAATGCATCATTACAGACTGGTGTGAGGGAGGTGTTTAAAGAGTTGTACAATGATTATGTGCACTACCACAAGAGTAAAAGACAAGGCGAGGAGAAGTACACAGCCTAAACTGGATGGAACTTTTGTTTTCTTTTGGCTCTGCAAATTTTCATCTCTTCCTCTCAACGCTGGCCTCTCCCGATGGTGTGTTGCCTTGGTGACCCATTGCCCACGTGACAGGATAATTCATGGTTAGATCCTTGTAAGTTGGTGGGAATGACCACTGTCTTCAACCATGTGGTTCCCAACAGGCAAGCTGGAAAGTAAAATCTTGCTAATTTCTGCAACCCCCTCCCACCCCTCTGTCTGTAAGAGAGGCACTGTCACTGCTTTTAGCTGCCCAGCTGAAATCAGCTTAGAAAACATGCCCTCAGAACATTCCCAGTCAGTGCTGTTCAGTCGAGCGACTTTTAAAAAGATCTGAAAATAGCTGGGACTTAAAATGGAGACTCCTCTCTCATTACTACATAACATGAAACAGTGTGTGGAATCAAATATCCAATTAAATATATGGGGCAACGTGACCCTAGTATAATTTTGGTTGTGAGCCATGGATGAATACAGTACTTGATGCAGACTGAAGATTATGTTAAGTCATTCTCTCATTGTTTGTTTAGCTTTTTCAAAGAAATAGCTGAGCATCAAAGCCATTCAGAGTGGTGAATATATTCTGTTCTGGTAAAGTCCAGGTTCTGCAGGCAAGTTAAGATTCGTGTATACTCAGTCTGACAGACTACAGACAAGAAACCAAAAATCAGCCTGCTGGTAAACTGATTAAGAGGCAGCTTGTTCATATGGGCACATTAGCTCCTTATTGACCAGGGGGCAGCACGGTGGTGCAGTGGTTAGCACTGTTGCCTACAGTGCTGAAGACCCAGTTTGATCCCTGCCCTGGATCACTGTGTCTGTGTGGAGTTTGCATATTTTAAAAATAAATTTAGAGTACCCAATTATTTTTTTCCCCCCCAATTAAGGGGCAATTTAGCGTGGCCAATCCACCCAACTGCCCATCTTTGGGTTGTGGGGCTGAAACCCACGCAGATGCAGGGAGAATGTGCAAACTCCACACAGTGACCCAGGGCCAGGATTCAAACCTGGGTCCTCAGCGCTGTAGGCAGCAATGCTAACCACTGTGCCACCTTCTGCCCCCTCCCCCTGTCTGTTTGGGTTTCACCCCCACAACCCAAAGATGTGCAGGTTAGGTGGATTGGCCACACTAAATTCCCCCTTAAGCTTTTAAAAAAGCTCCTCCTGGTCCGATTAGAATTAACTTCCATCAGTATTGTATTGGTTAGTATTGTCATGTCTTTTTATATATGAGCTTTTGTAAATAAATCTGGAATAATTTAGCTTTGTGGTGGTCTCAGGAGGGTGATTTTTTCACTAGGACTACGCAATTATCCAGGGTTAGTGTGGTCCCATTTAACTCTGATCAAGTGTGGCAAAGAATGTGGTTTTCAGCTGCAGTCAAATCTATTCAAGGGAAAGGTCATCAGGGAAACTGCTTAAAACAAACAATCACTTAGGAATTGTGTGCATGAGACTTTTTTAGAAAGTAGTGTCCAGCTTTAGTCTGCAAGATTAGAAAATACTCTATAGATTCACCTTAATATTCTTGGTCTAACAGATCTATTGATTTTAGTTTTGAAATTTTCAATTGACTTCAACTTTGAGAAATGTGACATTTCCATAACCTTTTGTATGAAGATACGGTTCCTGATCTTACCTTTGAACAGACTAGCTGTCATTTTAAGGCTATGCTTTGTTAAGACTGTGCTCTGTTGTACTGAACACAGGAAATAGTTTTCATCTGGTACCTGATCAACACTTTTAATCATTTTTAAATACCTCAATTAAAGGGTCCAGAGGAGGTTTACAAGAATGATCCCTGGAATGAAGAGCTTGTCGTATGAGGAACTGTTGAGGACTCTGGGTCTGTACCCGTTGGAATTTAGAAGGATGAGGGGTATCTAATTGAAACTTACAGGATACTGTGAGGCCTGGATAGAGTGGATGTGGAGAGGGTGTTTGCACTTGTCGGAAAAATTAGAACCAGAGGGCACAGGGCACAATCTCAAACTAATGGGACAATCCTTTAAAACTGAAATGAGGAGGAATTTCTTCAACCAGAGGGTGGTGAATCTGTGGAACTCTGTCGCAGAAGGCTGTGGAGGCCAAATCATGGGGTGTCTTTAAGACAGAGATAGATAGGTTCTTGATTAATATGGGGATCACGGGTTATGGAGAGAAGGTAGGAGAATGGGGATGAGAAAAAAATATCAGCCATGATTGAATAGTGGAGCAGACTCAATGGGCCGAGTGGCCCAGTTCTGCTCCTATGTCTTGTGGTCTAAATCAGCTGATAATCTGCCAGAGGGGGAGTACAACTTTAGTCAATGCAACCTACTCTAATGATTTAAACCTTTTAGTTACTTTCTTCAAAATTTTTCCGCAGCTTTCTCACTCTTTCTCTCTCTCTGGCCATGATCTGTGGATCCTGGTATAATTTCCATGATCAATATCTCCTTTCAATCTCTTTCCTTCAGACATCTCTCTATCTGTGTGCATCTCTCATTTAATTTTACTCATGTAGCCAACTTCATAGCCCCAGGTACCAGCAAGATTGCAGTCAAGGTATTGCCAGATGGGTTGGGGACTGGTCTGATGACAGATGTCGGCTGGAAAGAAACCAGGGCCTTTGGGGTGAAGCCAGAGCAGGTTGCAAATATCGATGGAGTAGTCAACCTGGTTTTGTGAATGCATTCGAGAGACAGGACGAGGCTGAACCTAGGCCGAGCACAAGACTCTGGGAGGGTTAAGACCTGCCAGCACTTTGCCAATCATAGAATCCCTACAGTGCATTAAGTGGCCATTCAGCAATCCAAGTCTGCAGTGACTTCCCTGGATACAGACAATTTTAATTTTGAACCAATTTGGGTGCTTCGTTTCAGAGATAGTCTGCAAACCAACAAATCAAATGCTCTGTCTCACTTTTCCCTACACCATACACAAACGTTTAAATACACTTACAGACCTAACCTTACAGAACAGAAAGGAAACTGGATGGCCAGGTTGGAGTTGTGCGGAGACTGATGTGTTTATCCTGCTTGGAGAAATGTTTAAGTAAAATTAGAAGCTACATATAAAGTATGTGTTGTAAGTAATGAAAATAATCAAGAAAAGAATTAAACTTTAATCATTTTTTTAAAAATAGATAATAAAAACACTACAGTTAGTGACAAAGTTCAGAATACACATTGGATAGCAGGAAATCTAAATCATAAGACCATTTTGGTGTGTGTAGCCCTTTATTAGCAACTAAACAAAAAACCTTATACAATGTTGGCAGCAGCTGTTTGCACTGCAGCTTATATCTTGAGTAACTATGGTATGAGATTATAAATACAACTGACTTGAATATAAACGGTACACTCTCACCCACATCCTGCAGAACTAACTGAGCAAGTACACGTCTTCAGTTTTACAGGATCAGCATTGGCCAAATTATCACTACGTTATGTCATCCTGTACCTCACCAGCTTAAAGAAGAAAACAAAAAACAAAGCACATGTCAATCAAAACTATGAGGGACTACACCTCAAGGAAGAAAGTTCAAAAGTTCAATGTTAGATAACTCCAAATAATGGAGGTATATCTTCGAGGGAAGGCTGGGACCAGGAGACTGAGGGTGCAGTGGCTTTCCTGAGTAGCGATGATTCAGTGGACCATCAAAGTACCCGCGGCATAGCTAACGGAGCTGTCCTCCCAGTTTTTGCATTGACTTGATTGGGCATAGTTCAGGAAGGAGAAAGCCATGTTCATCCCACTCTTCCTCAATTCTGCCACTGCCTGGAAGAGAAAAAGGAATAACCATTAATGGTCCATCAGCAAAACCTAGAGGGGGAGACAGGGAAAAGAGCATTGCCGGTCATCTGCCCACTAGACATTCTTTGACAACTGCAAACCAATCAAGGATATGAACCATCACAGCAAACTTTCAGCAACATTGCGATCTAGTTAGTCTGATTGTGAGTTGTACAGGGACTATTTATCTCATGCACAGGAACTCACTTTTCAGATTTATAGCGGGGGTGGTTTGAGTTATGCTGTGGTTTTATTTTTCTCACATATGCTATTTTTTCTTTTTTGAATGTTAATGGGGAAAATATAATAACCATTAGGAAGCTGGAATAATTCAACTCTTTGGGCGCCCAAAGGCTCATTAAAATTAGGCTTTTTTACGTGTGTACAGCTGTAAGCTACACGTTCTCAGCATGTCAATAGACCATATAAAAACTTGAGCCCAAATGTATGGATTTCAGTTTTAGATGAGACTTGTAGAAATGGAACGTCCCTGACCCATAGTTTAATCTGAATGCGCTCTCCCTGCAGCACATGTATGTGGCTTGCCGTTATAAAGTGGTAGGCATCTTTGATCCACAACTACAATAAAAGGCAACTCTCAATAAAGGGGTACATTTAACAGCAACTGGCAAAGCTATATTCGAGAGATAGAGGCCAAAAACAGCAGAATTGAGTAATTCCAACTTACATTGAGAAGAACACCAATCGGGTGGCGACCACAGATAGTGTTGTGGTATTTCTTCAAATAGTTGTTAAATGACACAGCGTCTAGTTGCTCTATAATATCCATACCCTGAAACAAAACAGATTTAAGTGATAGGCTGTATTTTGATCCATTCTGCAGTTCATTGCAAATCTGTCCGCATTCTGGGTACATTGCCAATCTGCTCTCTTTGGAAACCGACCTTCACCATTTGTGAGGATACCCAAGTTCTATCCAATATTTAATGACTGATGCTATACTAACAAACTAAATCCTTAAGTACGAATGCCCATTGCATTTCTGGCTATTCCCAGTTACACAGAATGGTCCCAGCAGAGGGAAGGTGGATTACTTTTTATCAAGGTGTCTGCATTCAAACTGTTAACCCATCTCTGTGCCTTTCATTGACAGCTTCAACGACTATTCTTTCCCAGTGCATCAATCAATGCACCCTTGAAATTGGTGCCCTAACAATATTAAAAACCTATAATGTAATCAGACATTTGTGTTAATTAAGGACCTGCTGAAACTAAATTGCTAATCATAAAGTGTAACTTAGTGTAATTTCATAGATTTACAGGTATGAACATGATGGGCTGAATGGCTTTCCGTTAGAAATTTCTAGTATTTTTGATCAGTATTTTCTCCAGCTGATTCAGTTCTGTTAGGCCAAAGCCTAGTTGCATTAGCCAACAAGGTCCGAGAAAAGCTCAGGGATTCAGTGAGCTAAATGTATTAAACATTTTACTGTTTCAGCAAATCACAGAATGGTTATAGTGGAGGAGGCGGCCATTTGGCTCATTGTGTCTGCACCGGCTGAGCAACTCACCTGGTGCCATTCTGTGCCTTTTCCCTGTGACCCTGCTTCCTTTTCAGTAACAATCCCATCCTCCCACCAAACCCCGCTTTCAGGGCTTCCCAGAGCGTGGAAGCAAGACCACCTCATTCCTGTTAAACTCATACTCCCAATGGCAAACGATATACGCTCCCAAAACCTGTCAGTGAGTGATGCCATGTCCAATCTCCAAGGTGAGCACTGAGAGCGCCTGGCTTTACCATCAGGTCCACAAAATGCGGAGCATGATCCGAGAGAATGATCATCGTGTACACCACCCCTCTCACCCCCAGGGAGAAGAGACTACCCACCACAAAGAAGTAAATCCGGAAGTACACCCGAAGAATGTGGGAGAAAAAAATAAAATTCCTTATTCCTCGGATACCTACATCTCCACAGGTCTCAGGTCTGCGGTCTGCCTGTCCCCCCCCCCCCCCCCACCCACCCACCCCATAATGAGCTGATGTGAATTCAGATCAGGGATAGAAGCTAGTACTTTATGAATGCAGTGTCATCCCAGTTCGGTGCATACACATTGGCCAACACCACCGATGTGCTTGCCAACAACCCATTGATAATTACGTACACCTGGGTCTGCAGAAAGACACCCTCATTTTAATCAACAGCGGTCACCCACGCACTGCAATCAAAACCTGAAAGAAATACCTGTCCCACCCATCCCTTCCGCAACCTTGTTTGATCCTTGATTCTCAAATGGGTCTCCAGTAGAAAAAACACATCCGCCTTCAAAATTTTCAGGTTCGCAGACACCCAGGTTCTTTTTAATAGGCTATTTAATCTCCTCACATTCCAAGTTATCAACCAGACAGTGGGTCTCTGACACACCCCCCCCCTCAAACCCAGGATCATCCTGTGAGGCAATCCAGCAGTGTCTGCCCCAGCTCTGGGTCCACCCAAGATGGCCACCATACCCCCTATAAAGCCAGCACAAAGACAAAGAAACCGTTAGCAACCCCACCCCGGTTACCAAACAAACAGCCAACAGAGGAACAGAAAATGCCCTATCCGCAATCCCAAACAAAACAAGCAAAAAACCTCAAGAAAAACTACCCCAAAGGCATCAAACTGCAGATATCCACCCTTCTTTGCTCCAGTTAACTAATGTTACAGCTAGCAGCGTGACCCCCCCCCCCCCCCCCCCCCCCCCCCAACAAGGTAAAAATCAAAGACAACTAAACGATTCGGCTATGGAGTTGGATGATCAGCCACGATCGTGATGAATGGCGGAGCAGGCTCAAAGGTCCAAAAGGCCTCCTCCTGCTCCTATCTTCTATGTATCTACGTATGATATACCAGCAATCAGCCCCACCACCATATCAAACTTTAATACAAAACAGTAGAGGAAAATAAGCACCCAACCCCCATCCCACAAACAACTCCAACAGGACAATATACAAATCCCAACTTCATCCAGAAAAAATACCCAACGACAAAACACAATGCCCTCCCTCACAGTACTAAAATCCCACAATAAATACAAATGAACCTAACCAGTGAACATTAAACCTCTTAGTCCTTGCGTACTTTAGTTCACGCCATGCTTCTTTTCTTTCCTTTTTTTTCTTTTATAAATTTAGTGTACCCAATTCATTTTGTTTTCCAATAAGGGGTAATTTAGCATGGCCAATCCACCTACCCTGCACATCTTTAGGTTGTGGGGGCGAAACCCACGCAAACACGGGGAGAATGTGCAAACTCCACACGGACAGCGACCCAGAGCCAGGATCGAACCGGGGACCTCGGTGCCGTGAGGCAGCAGGGCTAATCCACTGCGCCACCGTGCTGCCACACACCATGCTTCTTGATGAACTCATTTGCATCCTCCGGCATAGAATAGTAATAATCTCTCTCCATGACGGTCACCTGAAGACGAGCCGGGTACATCACACCAAATCTCACTTTGCTCTTGTACAAGCCTTGGCCTTATTGAATGCCGCATGCCTCCTTGCCAACTCTGACTCAACGTCCTGATATATTTTGATGGCGTAGCCCACCCATCTACAGTTTCAATGGTCCTTCGCCCACCCCAGGACCCGTTCCTTGTCCTGGTAAATGTGGAACCTGATGACGATTGCCTGTGGTAGCTGCCGAGATCTAGGCTTCTGCCTCAACGACTGATGGACCAACGACTGCTCACCACATAGCCGCCACCACAACCATAGGTTAGCGTGAATTCATACAATCTTGAGGCAGTGACAAAACCTCTTCTAATAGTGTGTTTCGAGGTGGTTGAGGCAAGGATGAGCAATGAGAGCGAACAAAACTATGGGCTTGAAAATAGCGGTAAAGACTAGATTGAGGCAGATTAAATTTGACAACAAGCTCGTTGAAACTGGCAAAAGTCCCATCTACAAACAAATCAGTAAAGTGTTCGAGTCCCCTCTCCCTCCATATGACAAATGCCGGGTCAAGCTTGGGGGGCAAGAATAAGTGGCTGTCATAAATAGGGCCCAATGGAGAAGGAATGGTTGACATAATTGTCTCCATTTTTAAAAAATCTACTTATTCTCCTCATTTTCAGCATTTTCATCAATAAACACCCAAAGAAAAAACAAACAAAATCAAATACAATAACAATCCCCCACACACAAACCCCACCCCGCTCAATATACAGACCAAAACATCCACCCGTACATTCCAGGTAAAAAACACAAATTAACAATCATTGCATAAACAGTGTGACCAAAAACAATGCCGCAATAGTAAATGGCAACCAATTCTCGGGCTGGTTTAGCACACTGGGCTAAACCGCTGGCTTTTAAAGGCAGGCCAGCAGCACGGTTCAATTCCCGTACCAGCCTCCCCGAACAGGCGCTGGAATGTGGTGACTAGGGGCTTTTCACAGTAACTTCATTGAAGCCTACTCGTGACAATAAGCGATTTTCATTTCATTTTCATTAAACAGCTCCCATGAATTGTGAAACCCTTCATCTCCTTCAGCTGAAACTTCACCTTCCCGAAAGTCAAAGAAATCGTAGGTCCCTTCCGCCAAGCCGTGTCACAGGATGGAGAAGCTGACCCCCACTCCAACAGACCTGCTTCTGGGCAATCAGCGAGGTGAAGGCGAACATCTGATCCCAAACCCGCCTGCTGCCTGATCCGATCCGACACCCTGAAATAGGCCTCTAGGGGCCCTGGTTCCAAGTTGACGAGCACTACCCCTGAGATGGCACTGAAAACCTCCTTCCAACAAACCTCTTACATTCCACGTAACTATCCTAACTTCGGGAGGCCATATTCGGGGTGTCGGACCAGCCAGGGTTGGAAACGGGTGAGGAGGCAGATGTTGTAGCCTTCGGCTCGTTGATCGCCCGAAGGCGGATCCTGTTGGGATGGCGATCAACCTCTCCACCCTGTTCCCTGGTGTGGTGGGGGTACCTGCTGGAATTCTTGACTCTTGAGAAGGTCAAATTTGAACTGAGGGAAAGGATGGAGGGGTTCTACAATTCATAGGCGTTATTCATTATGCATTTTCGAGAATTGGATGTCATCGAACATGGGTGGAGGGGGACTGTATGTGTTAAGGTCACTATGGGTGATTCCTGATTCCTTTGTTATTTGTTTATGTTAATATGCGGGCTGCTGTTTTGGGGGTTTGGTGGGAGGATGGGATTGTTATTGATATGGGAATTGTCCTTGCTTTCGTGACTGATTATTGTTTAATGTGGGTGGATGTAAATTTGGGAGAAAATGTGAAAAAGGAGGGGAATAAAAATATATATTTTTTAAAATCATAGCTCCAGGCCCTGCCCAACGGGCTTGGCCCGCTGCATCTCATTGTTACCATCAAGCCCACAACCATCACCTCGGTCATCACTTCTGCCGTGAACAGTGTGGCCCCACCCAACGACCCAGCCTCCGCCATCCTTCCAGTTGCCAAGCCGACCCTTACACTCAACGGCGAACCTTCATTCGCCCCCTTCTTCACGACAGCTTTCTTTGGATTTTGGACATCCTTCTTCCTCATGTCTTCCTGCACTTATTTAACGAAAAATTGCCCCTGGGACCGGTCATTAAATTCTAAATAATCAAGTCTCGAGCAGGAGCCATCCAATGTGCGACCTCCTCCTGCATGCCACCACTGGAAGTCGTCTCCATATTTTTGAAGTAGAAATCAAAAGAGGGCTTCACATTCATTTATGAAGTAAGGAGAGTGGGGCACTAGTTAAGGCAGGAAGAAAGGCTGAGCCACCCGAGTGATGAGAATGAGCCACCCGAGTGATGAGAATGAGCCACCCGAGTGATGAGAATGAGCCACCCGAGTGATGAGAAGGAGCCACCCGAGTGATGAGAAGGAGCCACCCGAGTGATGAGAAGGAGCCACCCGAGTGATGAGAATGAGCCACAAGAGTGATGAGAATGAGCCACAACAGTGATGAGAATGAGCCACAAGAGTGATGAGAATGAGCCACACGAGTGATGAGAATGAGCCACACGAGTGATAAGAATAAGCCACAAGTGTGGGCTTCCATAAGACACCAGGTTATACTCAGATCGTGACACCATGCTAAAATCCTTTGAAAATTGGCTGCCCAATAATGGTACAGTTAGGCAGTGCAAGTCTTCCTCTCTGAAGTATCGCTCTATTGGTTCTGGGTGTTTTGCCTGCCCAGATAAACATTGAAAACAGCTTGTTTAGCACAACAAAAAATGATTTTGGTAAAAAGGAAGACGTTGAAAAATAAATACGGACCTGGGCAAGACGTTCATTTTTAAAGATTGAATTCTGCAAGTTAAGGAAAGAAGCAAACTATCCCAGCGCTGTAATTTTAGTGATCAGGTTTGTAAAGTTTGCTTTATGAAGAGATGCAAGAGAGTGAGTTATGTTTGCACCCAATTACCGAAAACCAGCAATAGATATACGGAACGGTAAAGCTCCAGGGAGAATTTGTTTGGCAACAGAGTTAACCGGGAAAAATTCACTTGTAATGATATTCAATTAGAGCCAGTGAATGAGCCAAAGATGCTGAGAATATTCATTACTTGTGGAAGGGAGGGAAGAATTGGGCATATACACAAGTGGCCGGGGGGGGGGGAGGCGAGCGGGTGGTGAAGAACAAGGAGAAAAGGGAAGTCGAGTTGGGAATGGAGATCAATTGGGGAGTATGGAGTGAGGCAGTACATAGGGTAAACGGGACTTACTCTTGTGCAAGGATGAGCCTGGTACAGTTTAAGGTGGTGCACAGGGTGCATATGACTCGCGCGAGAATGAGTGTTTTTTTTCAGGGGGGAGCAGATGTATGAGGGGGGTGGGGGGGCACCAGCGAATCATACGCACATGTTTTGGGGTTTTGAAAAATTGGGAAGATTCTGGGCGTGAGTGTTCGCAGTCTTGCCGGAGCTGATGGAGAGGAGGACGGCCGATGTCGAGGTCTTCACCTCTCTGATTGCACAGCGGCGAATTTTACTGGAGTGGCAGTCAGCGTTGCCACCGGGGGTAGCGGCTTGGTTGGGTGGCCTGTAGGAATTCCTAAACGGACTTTGTGGCTCTTTTCAGGGCTCCCAACGGAGCTTTTTCGACGATTCCCGACGTGGGAAGTAGATCCCCAGGGTTCTATGGTCCGGACCAGGAGTGGGGTGAGCAGAAAAGCGGTGGCAGCGCCCCTGGAAAAGCGGGGGAAGGGAAACAAAATGATGGCTGGCGGAGCCCTCGAGGAGCTGAGGCAGTGGGCGCAGGAGCAGCAGGCGACTCTTCTGCGCTGCTTCCAGGAGCTTAAGGTGGAGCTGCTGGAGTCGCTGAAGGCTACCACCAGAGAGCTGATGGAGACCCAGACAGCCCAGGGGGCTGCAATCCGGGAGCTGCAGCAGCAGGCCTCTGAAAGGGAGGATGAGGCCGCAGCCATCGCGGGGAAGGTGGAGATGCACGAGGCGCTCCATAAAAAGTGGCAGGAGCGGTTCGAGGAGCTGGACAACCGGTCAAGGCGGAAGAATTTACGGATCCTGGGCCTCACGGAGGGGCTGGAGGGGTCGGACCTGGCGGCCTATGTGGTCATTATGCTGAACTCGTTGATGGGAGCTGGGTCCTTCCAGGGGCCCCTGGAGTTGGAGGGGACCCACAGAATACTGGCTAGGAGGCCCAAGCCGAATGAGCTGTTGCGGGCGGTGTTGGTGCGGTTTCACCGGTTCGTTGACCGGGAGTGCGTGCTCCGGTGGGCCAAGAGGTAGCGGAGCAGCAAGTGGGAGAACACGGAGGTGCGAATCTTCCAGGACTGGAGTGCAGAGGTGGCTAAGCGGAGGGCCGGGTTCAACCGGATGAAGGCGGTGCTCCACAGACGTAGTGTGAAGTTTGGCATGTTGCAGCCGGCGCGTCTGTGGGTCACCTACAAGGACCGTCACCATTATTTTGTGTCCCCGGAGGATGCGTGGGCCTTTGTGCAGGCCGAGAAACTGGACTCAAACTGAGGGTCAAGGATGGGGGTTTTGTATGAAAATGTAACTGTGTTTAATTTTTGCTCTGGAGAGGGGGTGGGTTCTCGGTTTAATGCAGGATGTCTGCTGGCTTTGGGGTGGGTGGGGCGATGACTTTATGTCTTTTTGTATGGGTCTGGTGGACGGGTTCGGGCAGGGAGGTAAACTGGGAGTGCGGGGAGCTGGTAGTGGGGACTGGCCTCGAGGAGACGGGGTTGGGCAGGGCGAAAGCGCGGGCTTTTCTCTGGTTTCCCACGCTGCGGGATGATGGGGGGTGGGGTCGGGGCTGAGAAGCGCGGGCCTTTGCTCGTTGTTATTTTCCCGCGCAAGAGCGCGGGGGGGGGGGGGGGGGGGGGGGGGGTGTTACCGGGTTGCTGCTAAAATGGCCAGGAAGGAGCTGGAGTATGCAGGAGGCGCTGGGGAGGGGGCGACGCTGGCCAGTGGCAGGCAGGGGTGGGTTATGGCTAGTCGGCAGGGGAGGGGGGCAGGGAGCCCTCTGATCCGGCTGATAACCTGGAATGTGAGGGGGCTGAACGGGCCGGTCAAACGGGCCCGGGTATTTGCGCACTTGAAGGGGCTGAAGGGGGATGTGGCCATGCTCCAAGAGACACACCTGAAGGTGGCGGACTAGGTTCGACTGAGGAAGGGGTGGGTGGGCCAAGTATTTCATTCAGGGCTGGATGAGAAGAATCGGGGGGTGGCGATCCTGGTAGGGAAGAAGGTGTCGTTTGAGGCGGTAAATGTGGTGGCTGACAGTGGCGGGAGGTATGTGATGGTGAGTGGTAAGCTGCAGGGGGAGCGGGTGGTGTTGGTGAATGTTTACGCCCCAAACTGGGACGATGCGGGGTTTATGCGGCGTATGTTGGGCCACATTCCGGACCTGGAGGTGGGGGGCCTGATCATGGAGAGGGGGACTTCAACACGGTGCTGGATCCCCCATTGGATCGATCCAAGTCCCGGACAGGTATGAGGCCGGCGGCGGCTAAGGTGTTGAGGGGGTTTATGGATCAGACGGGAGGGGTGGATCCCTGGAGGTTTGCGAGGCCAAGGGCCAGGGAGTATTCGTTTTTCTCCCATGTGCATAAGGCCTATTCTAGGATTGATTTTTTTTGTCCTGAGCAGGGGGATGGTTTCGAGGGTGGAGGATGTTGAATACTCTGCCATTGCCATTTCAGATCATGCCCCGCACTGGGTGGATCTCGGGCTGGGGGAGGAGAGGGACCAGCGTCCGCTCTGGCGCTTGGAGGTGGGGCTACTGGCAGACGAGGAGGTGGCCGGGAAGGTTCGGGGGTGTATTAAGAGGTACCTTGAGGCCAACGATAACGGGGAGGTCCGCGTGGGGACGGTCTGGGAGGCATTGAAGGCGGTGATTAGAGGGGAGTTGAATTCAATCCGAACCCATAGGGAGAGGGGGGAGGAGAGGGAGAGATTGGTAGGGGAGATGGTGAGGGTGGATAGGAGAAATGCGGAGGCTCCGGAGGAGGGATTGCTGGGGGAGCGGCGTAGCCTTCAGGCCAGGTTCGATCTATTGACTGCCAGAAAGGCGGAAGCTCAGTGGAGGAAAGCACAGGGGGCGGTGTATGAATATGGGGAGAAGGCGAGCAGGATGCTGGCACACCAGCTCCGAAAGCGAGACGTGGCCAGGGAGATTGGGGGACTGACGGATAGAGTTGGGAAGGTGGTGCGCAGGGGGGTAGACGTTAATGGGGTCTTTAGGGACTTTTATGGGGTACTGTACCAGTCTAAACCCCCGGTGGAGGGGGGTGGGGGGGGGGATGGGGCGCTTCTTGGACAAGCTGCGATTCCCGAAGGTGGAGGAGGGGCAGGTGGAGGGACTGGGGGTGCCGATTGAGCTGGAGGAGCTGGTTAAAGGGATAGGGAGCATGCAGTCGGGGAAGGCGCCAGGGCCGGACGGGTTTCCGGACGAATTTTATAAAACGTATGCGGACCTGTTGGGTCCCCTGTTGGTCCGGACCTTTAGCAAGGCAAGGGAGGGGGGGCGCTTTGCCCCCAACTATGTCACGGGCGCTGATTTCCTTGATCCTTAAGCGGGACAAGGACCCTCTGCAGTGTGGGTCATATAGGCCAATCTCGCTGCTAAATGTAGACGCCAAGCTGCTGGCAAAGATCTTAGCCACAAGAATAGAGGATTGTGTGCCAGGGGTCATTCACGAGGACCAGACGGGGTTTGTGAAGGGAAGGCAGTTAAATACCAACATACGAAGGCTCCTCAACGTCATTATGATGCCGGCTGTGGAAGGGGAGGCGGAGATAGTGGTAGCATTAGATGCAGAGAAGACCTTTGATAGGGTTGAGTGGGGGTATCTGTGGGAGGTGTTGGAAAGGTTTGGTTTTGGGGAGGGGTTTGTCCGTTGGGTGAGGTTGTTTTATGAGGCCCCGATGGCGAGTGTAGCCATAAATAGGAGGAGGTCGGAGTACTTTCGGCTGTACCGGGGGACGAGACAGGGGTGTCCCCTGTCCCCCTTGCTCTTTGCGTTGGCAATTGAGCCTCTGGCCATGGCGCTGAGGGAGTCAGGGAACTGGAGGGGCCTAGTGCGGGGTGGGGAGGAGCATCGAGTGTCGCTTTATGCGGACGACCTGTTGATGTATGTGGCGGACCCGGTGGGGGGGGATGCCGGAGGTGATGAGGATTCTCTGCGAATTTGGGGGCTTCTCTGGGTATAAGCTCAACCTGGGCAAGAGCGAGTTGTTCGTGGTGCCCCCGGGGGATCAGGAGGAGGGGATTGGTAGGCTCCCACTGAAGCAGGCAGGGAGGCGCTTCAGGTACCTAGGAGTCCAGGTGGCTGGGAGCTGGGGGGCCCTGCACAAGCTCAACTTCACAAGGTTGGTGGAGCAGATGGAGGAGGAGTTCAAAAGGTGGGATATGTTACCGCTGTCACTGGCGGGTAGGGTGCAGTCCGTCAAGATGACGGTGCTCCCGAGGGTTTGTTCCTGATCCAGTGCCTTCCAATCCTTATCCCGAAGGCCTTTTTTAAGAGAGTTAACAGGAGTATTACGGGATTTGTGTGGGCACATGGGACTCCTAGGGTGAGAAAGGTGTTCGTGGAACAGGGCAGGGATAGGGGGGGCTGGCGCTGCCCAACTTCTGTGGATACTATTGGGCTGCCAACGCATCGATTGTGCGTAAGTGGGTAATGGACGGGGAAGGGGCAGCATGGAAGAGGATGGAGATAGCGTCCTGTGTGGGCACGAGCCTGGAGGCGCTGGTAACGGCGCCGTTGCCGCTCCCTCCAACGAGGTATACCACGAGTCCGGAGGTGACAGCTACCCTCAAAATTTGGGGGCAATGGAGACGGCATAGGGGAGAAATGGGGGGCTCGATTGAGTCCCCGATACGGGGGAACCATCGGTTTGTTCCAGGGAGCATCGATGGCGAATTTCTGGGTTGGCACAGGGTAGGTGTTAGGAGGTTGAGGGACCTGTTTGTGGATGGGGGGGTTCGCAAGCTTGGGGGAGTTAGAGGGGAAGTTTGGGCTCCCCCCGGGGAACATGTTTAGGTACATGCAGGTTAGGGCGTTTGCCAGGCGGCAGGTGGGGGGGTTCCCCTTGCTGCCCCCACGTGGGGTATGGGACAGGGTGCTCTCGGGGGTGTGGGTTGGAGGAGGGAGGATTTCGGACATTTACCGTGTAATGCAGGAGGAAGACGAGGCCTCGGTGGGGGAGCTGAAGGGTAAATGGGAAGAGGAGCTGGGTGAGGAGATTGAGGAGGGGACGTGGGCGGATGCCCTGGAGAGAGTGAATTCCTCCTCTTCCTGTGCGAGGCTTAGCCTCACACAGTTCAAGGTGCTGCATAGGGCCCACATGACTGGGACGAGGATGAGTAGGTTTTTCGGGGGCGAAGACAGGTGTGCTAGGTGCTCGGGGAGCCCAGCGAACCACGCCCATATG